>NC_134088.1:70094417-70412074 GCF_000715075.1 Nicotiana tabacum
ACAGGGTGTATACAACTTGATTCTTTTTTTAATCTTCCTCTTCCCCTAATTTTATCTACCCAAACTAAATAAGTAATTACTACTACCTATAGACACAAAAAAGTTTCTCAGAGGGAACATAAAATAGCCAAAAACAAAAGATCACTAGCCATTTTCGAGATAGCGAACCAAATTGTACCAGCTCAAACTTGGATGCTGAAGCTCCAGTAAACCAACAAAAGCTAAGATTGCGACAAAACAAATAGCTGAGTTATGGTACTCCTAATTGGACAAAAATATGATCTACACAATGCAAAAAACAATATAGGAAGTCAGCATGTACAAGCAAATAAAATCTAAATTACAAACTTGTTAACAGAAAATCAATCCACAAAATGACAATACTTATCCAACTAATTTTTGGTTTAAGTTGTATGTTTCAGCTAGCTCTTCCGCACAAAAAACTGAGCATCAACAAGAGAAACCAAATATCTATAAGCTGAAATATTTATGTTCACATGACGAACCAAAAAGATGGAGTGTATATGTTGTTGATATCCAATTTTGCCCTCATATTTTATAAACATCATATATACTTCTAAAATAACATTTTTTGCATCATAACCAATTTACAAGAGTCATACAAGTATTTTCTATAATTTTTCATAATTTTTAAGGCTTTAAAATTAATTTTATTGCATTTAAATTGTTCAAATATTTATTAATTACCCTTTCAAATTATTTTGTGATGACTTAATCATTCAAATTTATTATTTACCACCACATATATATTTAGTAACATCTTTAATTCATTTCATATAATTACAATTGTATTTTTTAGCTATTCATATAATTTTGCAATAGTAGCGTATATTCTATACATAACCACATTATTTACATTGTTTATTCTAAAATAGCATTTTTATATTTTTATAATGTTAAGCTATTATTTTTAATTATTTTACTGCATAAGTAATATTTTAATTATTTATAAATTATATTTTATAAATTATTTTAACACATTTTGCATATTTAATTTATAGCCCAATACAAGGCTAATTTCGGACCAACATTACAGGCCCAAACACTCAGCCCACTTCATTTAATCCCTCAGCAGCCCAACCAAATGACCTGTTACCTTTTATCCACCTCGCTTCCTATTTAATCTTGGCTGTTGATCTCAAATGATTAATGACCCATAATAAACCTCCCATTTTCCTTATACCTTTCACCCCCAAACCCTAGAGATATTTTTCCCATTTCTGCCTCCTCTATCTCTCTATTACTCTCTTCTCTTTACAAACCCTAGCCACCGTATCCCTAAATCCTCTCCAAATCTGGCTACAATATGGAATTCCTTCGTGATTCTATTGCCTTATTCCGCTACTTCTCACGTGTTCACGATGTTACTTAGTGTTTACCCAACTTTGGTAAATACTGCCTTTCAAGACATAGCTAATTGGCTCTAATTTCGTGAAGATTTGACCGATGTTACATCTATATAAACTCCATAATGAATGATTCTTGCATTTCCGATCTGATTCATGGCAATTGGACTCAACTAGGGTTTGAAATTTCTTTCACCCCTTAACCAGCTATGTTAGGGATTGCTTGTTGTCTTTTCTTTTCTTATTTAGGTTTAATTGATTATTTTCCTTGTTTGTTCATCCTAATCGGTCACTATATAAACCCCTTCCACATTCCCCTAAGATCTTAGCAATTACTGCTACGACTATTGTTACTATTACTATTCTCCCACTCTCACTTATTTTATATTATTGTGAGACTTTGATTTTGGCCGGCTGAAAGCCATGGCCACCAGATTCTGGTCATTAGCCTCCTCCAGTGCAAGCACTGCTCGGAGCCCACTTCGAGGCTCTTGTGAACTCTGAAGCACTAAAGATTTTGGGTTTCATCGTTCTCCAGTAATCGTAGTTATTCCTGAGATTTTGAGTTTCTTATTCTTTGTTTAATTTGTTAGCAACTGGTTAGTACTTTATACTCTCACAATTTTACTTCCCTCTGATTGTGTTTATGTTATGCGCATTGGCGTTTTTTGGAATTATTTAAGCTTAATGTTATGCTACTTCGTGTACAAGCCTGCTTGTTTTAATTACATCTTGTAGTTTCAATTCTGTTCCAGCCCTGATTTTCACATAGGTAGCTAAGTCGATTCATGATGTTTGATTGATTTGTAATTAAACTTGTTTGATGTTTATCGCACCTTGTTTGGATTTCTTGGAAACTATGTCATTGCTCATAATTGCTTTCTTCCTGTTAAATTCCTTAGACATCACCTCCTGTTTCTCTGCAAGTCATGTAAGGACACTCTCTAAATGCTTAGCCTAATGTGCTCTTCCTTGATATTACTAGCCTTAATGCATGCCCATTGTGGGTGTCCAACCTAATTTATTGCTCATCTTCATGTTTAAGTGTAATTGGTTACTTAAAGTCTGTTTCTTATCACACATTCATGACTTAGAATCTCCTAGGGAACTAATGCATGCCCAGAACTTATTGAAATGTGTTCTTGCTAAGTCTTTCATGTACACCTGTTATTTTCCCTGAAATCAACTTGTGATTACATGAATTTTATAGGCCAATACTATTATAATTCCCAGGAAGATTTTTTTCTTTGCTTTGATGTTGTGTGCTCGCTGATCGCTTAAGCCCCCTAGGATGAATTCTAATATATGTCTAGTCTACTTCCCCTTATGTCGACTAAATAAGTCCCAGCCCTCTTCATGTGATGCATATTCGCCTTATTCACTTGAAATTCTACTTCTTCTCATTTTTCATGAATGCTTACCTGTTAGATTTAGAACCTTTGTGAGATTGATATTTTTCTGAACATTTCACATGTTAAGCTCGCAAGTTAGTTGTGATCATTAGGCTCTCTTGTCAAAATAATTCTTGTGAAACTGTTTCACCCCTTGTTTGTTCTGATCGTGGCTCTTCTGGACTTCCATGCAAGACTCCCATATCTAAAACCCTACTGAGATTAGTTAGAATCATGCCTACTTTGAATTTCTACTTTTGTTGTCCTACGTTGTTCAAACATGTTATTAAAAACTTATTTCTGTCTGTGCCATATGTGCCTGTAAGGGATTTTGTGTAACCTTACTTATATATCGTTGTATGGAAATCTCTGCTCTCTGATAGCTATAATGTTAAGGGGATGAGATTCCTAAATCCTGAAGTTTGTTTGGGTTGGCTTAGTACCTAGTTTGTCACTAGTATTGTTATGGCTATTTGATATTCCATGGATGAGCAAGGCAATTGTCTTATGGTTTGGGCTTAGTTGTTGGGCTAGTTTGGTACTCAGAGTGGAAGCATAATAATAGCCACCTGGATTGTGGGCTTGATCATCACCTAAGGTGCCACGCTTAGTTGAAGGCCCAAAAGCAGCCCTAGGTATCCTATATTTGTTGTATTTGGGCTTATAGCCGCCTATCAAGTCTGTAATTGTTTATTTCTCTTATTTGTGCCTGTAATAATCTGTAATAATGAATGATGGGGAAATTAGTAAAAAAGGGGGAACAAATATACTCTATTCTCACATAAAAGGGTAGAAAGCATGCCTATAGGGTCTACGTGCATTAATTGCTATTTTGTTTAACATGATGTATTTCTGCACACTAATAGAAATCATGCCTATAGGAATCACACAATTCACTTAACTTGTCTAATACTTATACATCATTCAAATCATGTTAGTTTAAGTAATTGCTATACTTGTTTCCATGTCTACTACTGTACATTCTTAGACAGCATGTCTATAGGGATATAATAATACATGCCTTCGCCAATACTCATCTACATACCATGATTATAGGGTTTTAACTAATTAATCAATCGGCTTCAGTTACTCTCATTATACTACCCCACCTAGCTGACATGCCTATAGGGATAAAGTATTTATAAAATCAAATTCGATTGTCAATTATTAGAAGTCCTGCCTATATGATACTATCATCGACCTAACAAGCATGTTTATAAAATCAATGTTGTTAATTCTGAGCTTTCAAACAGTTGCACCACCTCATTGTGTAAATAATTAGAGATCATGTCTATAGGACGTACAATACCTGTAATCTGCCAATATGTTAATCTAAAGCTGCAGCGCTGCCTGTATAATACTGAAAATCAGAATCACATGAAAACCATGCCTATAGGATT
Source organism: Nicotiana tabacum (assembly GCF_000715075.1). Lineage (NCBI taxonomy): Eukaryota > Viridiplantae > Streptophyta > Magnoliopsida > Solanales > Solanaceae > Nicotiana > Nicotiana tabacum. Next base: position 70,098,576 of record NC_134088.1, read on the forward strand.
CAATGACTCTCATGCTTCTTAACTCTAAAATTGTCTACCGCCTAATGTATGAATATGCCCGCGTGCAATTTGTTGCTTATGTGTGGAGGCTAACTTGAGCCATCTATTAACTTTATGTGAAGTCCTATATGTTATGAATGCGCGCCTAGCTTTATCATTTTGAGCATCCTTAGTAGAGTCTAGAACCATCCAAAGAGTAGGTCCAAAGCCTCCCGGACTATAGGCATGGAGCGGGTAGCGCACGCATAGGAGACGATCAAGAATTGAATTAGAGCGCTTTAAGTAAACAACTTTAACATAATAATCGGGTAGCAGGAGATGATAGTATATGCCCGCTGAATAATATGAGCAACCCTTACCCTAAGGGAGTTGCGAAGTATTATTTATCTCGCACGGGGTGATCATTTAGGCTAAAAAACTTAGGACCTCCCCCCTCTATATGTTATTATTTGCACTTAGTCGTCGAATAATTATGTTGTACCTTATAACCTCTAAAGACTTGTATTGATTATCCATATAGTTTAATTATTTCCCGATTTTCTTTGCACTTGTTCGTAATAGAACCTTTAAATTCCTTGTCTTCCCTCACTTATATGATTGCTTAGGACGATTGTAATCCGATAATCTCACAGTGTAAACTTCGGCCGGGAGCCACAGTTGTGGACCTCGAATAGTGTTTAAAACCTTCTCTTTGAGTTAATTTGAGCTCTTACCCGATCTTTGGTAACACGGATTAGTTAAAACAGAGTTATTTACAAATAGGTTCCCTAACGCACCTCAAAATCGTTAGATGGCGACTCTTTTCTTTTAATACCCATTCAAAAGAGTTATCACATGTCGAAACCCGCTTTCGAGAGAAAAAGGGAGGCGACATATGCCATAGTTAAACATGGATAGAGCTTTAGCAAAACAATCAATGTATCAGAGTCTACTGAAAATCAAAAGTGATACTCTATGATATCTGAATTGTCTAGTTTGAGAGGTTCTAAAATAGCTAACAACCGACTAATCTCATCTATTTTCAAATCATTAAAATCCTTTATTAACTGAATATTCCAACAGCTTCAGAGTAAGATTCTGAAACCACACAATCTTTGAACAAGACAAAATTTCGAAATCTAAAATTTATTTTTCCGAGAAATAAATCGCACAACACTATGAACTCTCGGTTTTCAAAGCTCTTTACTTTGGTAACCACTTCTTTTGATTAGTTGCACACATTTGTGAAGGTTCTCCCACTTTCCTTATACTACAGGGAGAAATTCTAGGCCGTAGAACATAATCTACATATATATTAAATAAAACTAAATACGAAAATCATAATAGTAGAAAAAACCTCCCTGAATATGTGATAAACTATCGTTTGAAGGGTAGTATTTTACTTATGCACCATTTTAAGTGTGAACATTCTACTACACTATTCCCGTGTCTCCCCTTGCATAGCAAAAATCCAGCAAATGACAGAGAAGTGCTCCATAGGGAAGCAAGCGATGCTCGAACCCAGTTTTATTAGCCTGAAGACGTAAACCCCTTCCCATTGCAATTGAGTGGTTAAAATGGGACATTTGGAACGATTATATACAATTAATGACAATAGCCTGTAAGCACTAGGCACTCAAAAACTTACAGAAACCACTCTTAACTAATTCTCTCAAGGAGCTTAAAGTGACTTCATGCTGTGCCGAATGTACAGTAAGAACTTCACAATAAATAAATGCACAAAATACAAGCTACAATAACATAAGCCAAGTACAACTTCAGATATGTTTTACAAGACATTGGAGAAGAAAGATGTAGAAATTAAAAAAAGCAACTGAACTAGGCCTATTGAAGTTGGAAAAACAAAAACTCGCATGACCGGGCATTTCCAAGAAATGCATACATGCAAGAAAAAAGAGACAACCAACCAAAAACTAACAAAGACCTGAATAGAAATCACTTTGGACACCCTTTAACATTTACGGCGTGCCTCTCATTTTACTTAGTTTTGTTGATGAGAGTAGTTGTTAAGCAGCCTTTTACCCTAAAAATAAGTAATACAGCAAAGTCTAGCCCCCTGGTTTTCCATTTCCTCTTTTCTTGAATAATATTACAGTTAAAGCAAGAAATCAAATACATTGCTCACACACTAAGGATTAAAGAAAAATAATGATTAAAGAAGAAAATACCCAACTTAGAAAAGAAAAACTTACACCTGAAGTTTCTCACAGAGTGTCTTTTGGGTCGAAAATTTCTCTCGATTGAAGTAGTTTTCTCACTACTAGAAATTTGATAAAAACCGATCAAATATTTCAGACCAACGTTGGCCGGTCAAAAACAGTGACCAAAAACCATCCAGCTTGGACGGAAATTGGAAAAAAAATGTTTTATATTTTTTTAAAACTAAATAGTCAACAAGTTTACCCAGCTGGTCAGACTTGCTTAGTCAAAGAAAATTTTGGATTACCGACCAACGTTGGTCGGTAATCTAGACCCAATTTTTTAAATTTTAATAATTATTTTATTATTTAAAATATTTTATAATATTTAAGAATTTATATTTAAAATTATCGACCAACGTTGGTCGGTTAATGCAGGGGAAGCATTTGCCGGCCAACGTTGGTCGGTTAATGCAGGAAAAGCATTTACCGACCAACGTTGATCGGTTAATGCAGGGGAAGCATTTAACGACCAACTTTGGTCGGTAATTTTTATTTTCTGCATAATAACCGACCAAAGTTGGTCAGTTATTATGTCAACATTGATCAAACTTTTGAATTACTTTTATATTTACTATCTAAATAATATAAATATAATCCGTTAACACTTTTATAGTACAAATAATAAATACACTAACATATATATAACATGCTATATATGTAGTTAGAGTAGTACAACGAAGCGTGTGTTATATATATATATATATATATATATATATATACACACAAAAAAAAACATATATTATAACAAGCTATATATATAGTTAAAGTATTACAATAAAATATGTGTGTGTGTGTGTGTGTGTGTGTATATATATAGAGAGAGAGGTATAGCCGTATATATATAAGAACACGAAGCGCTAGGACCACAGGGTCGGGTTCTTTTAGGGATAGACTTGTGAAGATCCTAATTAGTATATATAATTTATCATCAAATATATCTATTTATAAATTGATTCATCGACTTATAACTTACTTAGATGCATCGATGAATATTAAAAATAAAATATTTGACCTATATCGACTAATAGTAAAAACAAAACATCTCGACCTATATATAGTTAAAGTATTACATTGAAGTGTGTTTGTGTAATGACCCGGCCGGTCGTTGCGAGAGTTATAGCCCCGTTTTTCATATTTATACTTCTTTTTGTGTTATTTAGCTGTATTGTATTGTATCGGGTTGTTTGGTTCAATTCCGGAGTGATTTTCGGAGTGGAATGAGACACTTAGTCTTTAAAGTGGAAGATTAAGCTGGAAAAAGTGAACTGGTGGTTGACCTATGTGTAAACAACCTCGAATTTGAATTCTGATGGTTCCATTAGCTCTGTTAGTAATTTTGGACTTAGGAGTGTGTCCGGAATGTGATTTGGAGGTCCGTAGTAGAATTGGGCTTAAATTGGCAAAATTAAAAATTTGGCGATTTTTGGTCGGCAGTGAAAAATTTGATATCGGGGTCTGAATGGAATTCCGGAAGTTGGAGTAGGTTTTTAGTGTCATTTGTGATGTGTGTGCAAAATTTGATGTCATTCGGACGTGGATTGGTTGGATTCGGCATTGGCTGTCAAATTTGGAAGTTTTAGAAGTTCTTAGGCTTGAATCCGAGGATAATTTGGTGTTTCGATTCTGTTTTGAGTGATTCGAAGGTTCGACTAAGTTTGTATATTGATATATGACTTGTTGGTATTTTTGGTTGAGGTCCCGAGGGCCTCGGGGTGATTACAGGTGGTTAATGGATTTGTCAAAGTTGGAAAATGCAACTGAAGCTGCTGCTACTGTTATTTCCGTACCTGTGGAAGGGGAGTCGCAGGTGCGAGGCCTTGAGCGCAGATGCAGAAAGGAAGAGTTGGGCCGGTTCCGCAGAAGCTAATGTGTCACGCAGGTGCGCGCCCGCAGGTGCGGAACCTGGGGCGCAGGTGGGAAATTGAGGGCTTAAGTGGTTCTCGCAGGTGCGAGGATTCGACCGCAGGTGTGGTTCCACAGGAGCGGACATTTGGCCGCAGGTGCGATTGTGCTGGGCAGAAAAGCCCAAGCTAGTGTGTTTTGTCTTCATTTTCCATTTTTGGATTCGAGAAACTTGGGAGAGAGGCAATTTTTCGAAAGTTTTCAAGGAGCAACGTTGGGGCAAGTTATTCTAACCCATAATGGTATAAATTTCGTGAATCTATGGCCTTGTTCATCATTAATTAGTAGGATTTGCGAGTAAAAGTAGGGTGTTAGGGCTTGAAATTTTCAAGAGTTTAATTTAAGGATTTAAGGGACCAAACAATGTCGGATTTTGATGAATTTGGTATGGTTAGACTCGTGAGTAAATGAGCTTTCTAGTTTTGTAAATTTTATCGGATTTCGAGACGTGGGTCCGGGGGCGGGTTTGAGCCAATTTCGGGTTTTGGTCTAATTTTGTAGCTTTTCTTGAGGAATTCATTCCATTAGCGTTTATTGATGGTATTGTACTGATTGTGAATAGATTCGGAGCATTTGGAGACCGAGTCCAGAGACGAGCGCATCCCAAAGTAGGCTTTTTACACTGTTAAAGTAAGTAACAGTTTTAATCTGGCTTTGAGGGTATAAAACCCCGAATTTCATATCATTCTACTATTTGAGGTAAAGCACATGCTAGGTGACGGGCGTGTAGGTGTCTACTGTTGGGGATTGTGACTTGGTCCGTCCCGTAGCAACTGTAAAGTTGCATATTTTATTGAAACTATATGATACTTATATGTTTTAGAAAGAGTTTTTGTAAATTGGGTTAAATGTCATGTTTGGGCCATGTGCCAGTGTTGTTTGGACCCTTAGGGGTCTTTTGTTATTATCCTCTCACTGTTTTCGATTGAAAAATCTATACTCAGTCATGGTTATACCTGTTTACTGTATAACTCAGTTTTATTACTCGATTTTGATGCATATAAATGTTGTTAGGGCTGAGCAACCTGTTTTTACTGAAATACCCGAGTGGCTTGAGAGGTTTATGACTGAGTGAGGTCGAGGGCCTGATTTGTGAGGATATTTATGGGTTCGGGCTGCACGTCGCAGCATGTTTGATATAGGCCGAGGCCCTGGGTAATTTATGCCATGATTTGGCTTGATATAGCACTTGGGCTGAAGGAGCCCCTCCGGAGTCTGTACACACCCCCAATGAGCGCAGGTACCTACTAAGTGCGAGTCCCGAGTGCCAAGTGCCGAGTACTGAGTGACTGGGAGGCATGAGTGATTGTGAGGTATGCCCGAGTGGCAAGAGTGATTGTGAGGTATGTTCGAGTGGCAAGAGTGATTGTGAGGTATGCCCGAGAGGCATGAGTAACTGTGAGGTTTGCCCGAGGGGCTGTATATGAGTGATGTTTTGCCCGAGGGGATGTTTATGATTTCATCATTTTTCTCACCTTTGCATTTAGTCTCTGTTTGAAACCTGTTGAAAAATATCTTTAAATGATTTTACTGGAACTAGGTTTAAACGAGGTGTTTTGATTCAAATCCTGATTTTAAAAGCATGTGGTATTTTACTGAGATTTCCTGCTATGAACGTTATATGCTTTATTGCTTGTCACTATTGCTCAGTCTTTATTTTTTGTTATTACTTACTGAGTTGGCGTACTCATGTTACTCCCTTCACCTTGTGTGCAGATCCAGGTGTAGCTGGACACGGTAGCGGTTGTTGATTATTCTGGTTGCAGATTCTCTCGGGGATAGCAAGGTAGCTTCTTGGCGATCGCAGCCCCTGCCCTTCTCCCTCTTATCTTCCTTTAGTTGTATTTAGCTATTTTCCAGGCTGAGTTAGCCTTATATTGTTAGACAGATTGTAGTAGATGCTCATGACTAGTGACACCCCGCTGTCGGAATTTTCTTTTCCGCACTTTTGTTTTGATTTGAACTCCTTTACGAAGGTTTTAATGCTAAATAGCCTTTAAATTTACTTTGAAATGAAAATATCGGTTTTTTTGGAATGAGTCGGCTTGCCTAGTTCCACGATAGGCGCCATCACGACATGTTAGGATTTTGCGTCGTGACATATTATTATCAGAGCCTAGGCTACATAGGTCTCACGAGTCATGAGCAGGTTTAGTAGAGTCTTGCGGATTGGTACGGAGACGTATGTACTTATCTTCGAGAGGCTGCAGAACCTTTAGGAAAATTCCACATTCTTGAATTCTTGTCGTGCAAATCTGTTAATTCTACTAACTAAATATCTGTTGTTTCATTCTCTCAGAGATGGTGAGGACTCGTACTACTGGTATAGAGGGCCAGCCACCAGTACCACCAGCCCGGGCCGCGAGAGGCCGAGGCCGGTGTACGGGAAGAGGTGCTACCCGTACCGTAGCTGGGGCAGTGCCTACAGATCCACCAGTTGTCCTAGATCAGGACCAGATTCCAGTTGTTGATGCACCAGCTCAGGCACCACATGTGCCTATTGTGATTTCAGGACTTCAGGAGGCCCTGGCTCAGATTATGACAGCGTGTACTAGCCTTGATTAGGCGGTCTCTATCTCGACGTCCGCAGCCACTTCTCAGGTCGGGGGAGGCACATGCACTCAGACTCCCATCGCTCACACACCCGAGCAGGTTGTTCAGGGACTCCAGACACCCGGGGCACCACCAGCCCAGCCGGTTGTAGTTGCTAAGGATTATATGGTTCCTGCTATGCCTGAGAATGATCAGCGTAGGTTGGAGAGGTTTGGGAGACTCCAGCCACCACCTTTCAGTGGCACAGAGAGAGAGAGGATGCTCAGGACATTTTGGGCAGGTGTCAGAGGATACTCCGTACTGCTGGTATTCTGGAGACTTATGGGGTCTCTCATTCACTACTTTTCAGTTTTTCGGGGCTGTACTCAAATGGTGTGAGACTTATGAGAGGCGTAGGCCAGTTGGCACAGCACCCCTTACTTCGCAGCAGTTCTCCGTGGTCGTTTTGGAGAAGTTCGTGCCTCGATCCCGCAGAGAGGAGCTGCGCAGACAGTTTGAGCGCCTTCGCTAGGGTGATATGTCTGTGACACAGTATGAGATGCGGTTCTCTGAGTTGGCCCGTCATGCTATCTGGTTGGTTCCCACAGACAGGGAGAGGATCATGAGGTTTATTGATGGTCTCACTTATCAGCTACAATTGCTCATGACCAGAGAGAGGGTTTTGGGTGCTACTTTTGATAAGGTTGTCAACATTGCTCGGCAAATTGATATGGTTCGCGGTCAGGAGAGGATTAAAAGGGAGGCCAAGAGGCCTTGTGGTCAGGGTGGATTCAGTGGTGCTCCTTTTGGGGGTCAGTTCCAGCACGGTAGCGGTCGTCATTTCAGACAGGCTCAGTCAGCTTGGGCATTTCACCATGGTGCATCATCTGGCCATGGTTCTCACAGTTCTCATCAGGGCCACTCATCACTTAGTGACCTTCCACCTTAGAGTGCGTCTCGTGCTCCACCTATTCAGGGCTCCTCTATGTCAGGTTCTTCTATCAGTTATTCCAGTGCTAGGGGTTCCCTTCAGTTCCCGCCACCAGCAACAGGGAGGCGTTTTGAGTATGGGGAGTTTGGGCATATGCGAAGGCAGTGTACTCGTCGTCATGGAAGTCTATCTCAGTAGGGGATCCAACCTCCAACTTCAGCACCAGTTATTTCACCACTCGCCCAGTCAGCTCGGGGTGGAGGTCAGTCAGCTAGGGGTCGCCCTTGACGGGGAGGCAGATCAGGGGGTGGCCAGGCATGTTTCTATGCTCTTCCTGCCAGACCATATGCTATTGTTTCAGATGCTGTGATTACAGGTATTGTGTCAGTTTCTCACAGAGATGCCTCAATATTATTTGACCCGGGTTCCACGTATTCATATGTTTCCTTGTATTTTGCCCATTTTATGGATATACCCCGTGAGTCTTTAGTTTCATCTGTTCATGTATCTACTCCTATGGGAGATACTATTGTTGTAGACTGCATTTATCGGTCATGTGTTGTGACTATTGGGGGTCTGGAGATACAAGTAGATCTTTTGCTGCTCAGTATGGTTGACTTTGATATGATATTGGGTATGGATTGGTTATCTCGATGTCATGCCATTCTATATTGTCACACTAAGACGATGACGTTGGCTATGCCAGGATTGACGAGGGTTGAGTGGAGCGGTTCTGTAGATTATGTACCAAGTAAGGTGATTTCATATTTGAAGGCTCAGCGTATGGTTGAGAAGGGTTGCCTGTCTTATTTGGCGTTTGTGAGGGATGTTACTGCAGAGACTCCTGCCATTGATTTTGTTCCGGTGGTACGTGATTTTTCGGATGTGTTTCCTGCAGACCTGTTGGGCTTGCCGCCTGATAGGGATATTGACTTTGGTATTGATTTAGTGCCGAGCACTCAGCCCATTTCTATTCTACCATATCGTATGGCACCGACGGAGTTGAAGGAATTGAAAGAACAGCTTCAGGAACTCCTTGATAAGGGGTTTATTCGTCCTAGTGTGTCATCTTGGGGTGCACCGGTTCTATTTGTAAAGAATAATGATGGTTCCATGAGAATGTGCATTGATTACAGGGAGTTGAACAAGGTCACAGTCAAGAACAAGTATTCTTTGCCTCGTATTGATGATTTATTTGACCAACTTCAGGGAGTGAGGGTGTTCTCCAAGATTGATTTGAGGTCCGGTTATCACCAGTTGAAGATTCGGGATTCGGATATTCTTAAGACAGCTTTCAGGACCCAATATGGCCATTATGAATTCTTAGTAATGTCTTTTGGGCTGACCAATGCCCCAGCGGCGTTCATGCATTTGATGAATAGTGTATTCCAGCCCTATTTGGACTCATTCGTTGTTGTATTCATTGATGACATCCTGGTGTACTCTTGTAGCCAGGAGGAACACGCTCAACATTTGAGGATTGTATTACAGAGATTGAGGGAGGAGAAGCTTTATGCAACGTTCTCCATGTGTGAGTTTTGGTAGAGTTCAGTAGCATTCTTGGGACACGTGGTTTCTAGTGAGGGAATTCAGGCAGATCCGAAGAAGATATAGGTGGTGCAGAGTTGGCCTAGACCGTCCTCAGCCACAGAGATCAGGAATTTTCTTTGTTTGGCGGGTTATTACCCTCGCTTTGTGGAGGGATTTTCATCTATTGCTTCGCCCTTGACCAAATTGATCCAAAAAGGTTCTCCATTCAGGTGGTCGAATGAGTGTGAGGAGAGCTTTCAGAAGCTCAAGACTGCCTTGACCACAGCTCCAGTGTTAGTTCCGCCATCAGCTTCAGGTTCTTACACTATATATTGTGATGCCTCGAGAATAGGCATTGGATGTGTTCTGATGCAAGAGGGTAGGGTGATTTCCTGCGCCTCGCGCTAGTTGAAAACCCATGAGAAGAACTATCCTGTCCATGATCTTAAGTTAGCAGCCATCGTTCACGCCTTGAAGATTTGGCGTCATTATTTGTATGGGGTTCATTGTGAGATCTATATTAATCATGGGGATTTTTCGGTATTTTTTGAAATAGAAGGATCTTAATTTGCGTCAACAGAGATGGTTGGAGCTTCTTAAGGACTATGATATCACTATTATGTACCATCCAGGGAAGGGCAATGTGGTGGCCGATGCTTTGAGTCGCCGGGCAGAGAGTTTGGGGAGTTTAGCATATCTTCCAGTAGCAGAGAGACCTTTAGCATTGGATGTTCAGGCCTTAGCGGGCCAGCTTGTGAGATTTGACATTTCGGAGCCTAGTCGGGTATTGGCTTGTGTGGTCTCCAGGCCTTCTCTTTATGTCTGTATCAGGGAGCGTCAGTATGATGACCCCCACTTACTCGTTCTTCAGGACAAGGTTCGGAGAGGCGATGCTAGGGATGTAACTATTGCTAGTGATGGTATGTTAAGGATGTCTGGATATGTATGCCTAATGTAGATGGGCTTCAGGAGTTGATTCTTGATGAAGCCCACCGCTCGTGGTATTCCATCCATCCGGGTGCCGCGAATATGTATCAGGATTTGAGACAACACTATTGGTGGAGGCAGATAAAGAAGGATATTGTTGGGTTGGTATCTCGGTGTCTCAACTGTCAGCAGGTTAAGTATGAGCATTAGAGGTCGGGTGGCTTGCCTCAAAAGTTAGAGATCCTAGAGTAAAAGTGGGAGTGGATCACCATGGATTCCGTAGTTGGACTTTCACGGATTTCGAGGAAGTTCGATGCTATTTGGGTTATTGTGGATCGGCTGACCAAGTCTGTGCACTTCATTCCAATTGGTACTACTTATAATTCAGAGTGGTTGGCTGAGATTTATATTCGAGAGATTGTTCACCTGCATGGTGTCCTAGTTTCCATCATTTTAGATAGAGGTACTCAGTTTACATCACAGTTTTGGAGGGCCGTGCAATGAGAGTTAGGTACTCAGGTTGAGATGAGCACAAATTTTCACCCTCAGACGGACGGGCAGTCCGAGCGCACTATTCATATATTGGAGGACATATCACGTGCTTGTGTCATTGACTTTCGGGGTTCATGCGACCAGTTTCTGCCACTTGCAGAGTTATCAGTCGAGTATTCAGATGGCTCCGTATGAGGCTTTATATGGGAAGAGGTGTAGATCTCCGGTCGGATGGTTTGAGCCGGGTGAGGCTAGGCTCTTGGGTACAGACTTGGTCCAGGATGCATTAGATAAGGTGAAATTGATTCAGGAACGGCTTTGCATCTTTTATGGTTAGGGAGAAGATTTTGCTGAAGGTATCACCCATGAAGGGTGTTATGAGGTTTGGGAAGAGGGGCAAGTTGAGCCCCCCGTTCATTGGGCATGTTGAGGTGATCCAGTGGATAGGGGAGGTGGCTTATAAGCTTGCCTTGCCACCCAGCTTGTCGAGTGTGTATCTAGTGTTTCATGTTTCCCTACTCCGAAAATATATTGGTGATCCGTCCCATGTTTTGGATTTCAGCATGGTTCAGTTGGAGGGTGATATGACTTATGATGTGGAGCCGGTGGCTATTTTTGATCGGCATGTTCGAAGGTTAAGGTCAAAGGACATAGCTTCAGTGAAGGTGCAGTGGAGAGAGCAGCCTATGGAGGAGGCCACCTGAGAGACCGAGCGGGAGATGCGGAGAAGATATCCATGCCTATTCGAGACTCCAGGTATGTTTCCAGACCCATTCGAGGACGAACGATTATTTAAGAAGGGGAGGATGTAACAACCCGGTCGGTCATTTCGAGAGTTACAGCCCCGTTTTCCCTATTTCTACTTCTTTTTGTGTTATTTAGCTTTATTGTGTTGAATCGGGTTGGTTGGTTCAAGTCCGGAGTGGTTTCAGAGTGGAATGAGCCACTTAATCTCTAAAGTAGAAGCTTAAGTTAGAAAAAGTCAACCGGATGTTGATATATGTGTAAAAGACCTCAGATTTGAATTTTGATGGTTCCATTAGCTTTGTTAGGTGATTTTAGACTTAGGAGTGTGTCCGGAATGTGATTTGGAGGTCCGTAGTAGAATTAGGCTTGTATTGGCGAAATTGAAAATTTGGCAATTTTTGGTCGGCAGTGGAGAATGTGATATCGGGGTCGGAATGGAATTCCAGAAGATAGAGTAGGTTCATAGTGTCATTTGTGACGTGTGAGCAAAATTTGAGGTCATTCGGACGTGGTTTGGTTGATTTCAGCATCGGTTGTCGAATTTGGATGTTTTAGAAGTTCTTAGGCTAGAATCCGAGGGTAATTTGGTGTTTCGATGTTGTTTTGAGTGATTCGAAGGTTCGACTAAGTTTGTATGTTGATATATGACTTGTTGGAATTTTTGGTTGAGGTCCCGAGGGCCTCGAGGTGATTCCGGGTAGTTAACGGATTTGTCAAAGTTAGAAAATGCAGTTGAAGCTGCTGCTACTGTTATTTCCTCACCTGCGTAAGGGGAGTCGCAGGTGCGTTTGGGTAGCCACAGATGCGGAAATGGAAGGCCAAGGCTGGGAACACAGGTGCGAAGAATTGGCCGCATCTGCGAGCCCGCAGGTGCGAGGCCTTGAGCGCAAATGCGGAAAGAAAGAGTTGGGCTGGTAACACAGAAGCGAAAGTGTTACGCAGGTGCACGCCCGCAGTGGCGGAATTGAGGGCTTAAGTGGTTCTCTCAAGTGCGAGGATTCGACTGCAGTTGCGGTTCCGCAGGAGCGGACATTTGGCCGCATGTGCGATTGTGTTGGGCAGAAAAGCCCCAGCTCGTGTGTTTTGTCTTCATTTTCCATTTTTGGATTCGAGAAACTCGGGAGAGAGGCGATTTTTTGAAGGTTTTCAAGGAACAACGTTGGGGTAAGTGATTCTAACCCATATTGGTATAAATTTCGTGAATCTATGGCCTTATTCATCATTAATTAGTAGGATTTTGGAGTGAAAGTAGGGGTTAGGGCTTGGGATTTTTAAGAGTTTAATTTAAGGATTTGAGTGACCAAATGATGTCGTATTTGGATAAATTTCGTATGTACAAACTACGTGAGTGAATGAGCTTTCTAGTTTTATAAATTTTGTTGAATTTCGAGACGTGGGCTCGCGGGGTGGGTTTGAGCCAATTTGGGGTTTTGGGCTAATTTGATAGTTTTTCTTACGGAATTCATTCGATTAGCGTATATTGATGGTATTGTACTGATTATGAATAGATTCAGAGCATTTGGAGGCCGCGTCGAGAGGCAAGAGCATTGCGGGTTAGAGATTTGACCGGTTTGAGGTAAGTAACGATTGTAAATCTAGTCCTAGGGGTATAAAACCTCGTATTTCGTATCATTCTTCTATTTGAGGTGACACACATGCTAGGTGACGGACGTGTGGGCGTGCACTATTGAGGATTGTGACTTGGTCCGTACCGTTGCAACTGTAAAGTTGCATATTTTGTTGAAACTATATGGTACATATATGTTTTAGAAAATATTTTTTGTAAATTGGGCTGAATGCCATGTTTGGGCCTTGTGCCAGTGTTGTTTTAACCCTTAGGGGCCTTTTCTTATTAGCCTCTCACTGTTTTCGATTGAAAAATCTATACTCAGTCATGGTTATACTTGTTTACTGCATAACTCAGTTTTATTACTCGATTTTGATGCATATAAATGTTGTTTGGGTTGAGCACCCTATTTATACTGAAATGCCCAAGTGGCTTGAGAGGTTTATGATTGAGTGAGGTCGAGAGCCTTATTTGTGAGGATATTTATGGGATCAGGATGCACGCCGCAACATGTTTGATATAGGCAGAGGGCCTGAGTGATTTATGCCACGATTTGACTTGATATAGCGCTTGGACTGAAGGGTCCCCTCCAGGGCCTGTACACACCTCCAGTGAGCGCAGGTACCTACTGAGTGCGAGTGCCAAGTACTGAGTGACTGGGAGGCATGAGTGATTGTGAGGTATGCGCAAGTGGCAAGAGTGATTGCGATGTATGCCCGAGTGGCAAGAGTGATTGCGAAGTATGCCCGAGTGGCAAGAGTGATTGTGAGGTATGCTCGAGAGGCATGAGTGACTGTGCGGTTTGCCTGAGGGACTGTATATGAGTGATGTTTTGCCCAAGGGGATGTTTATGATTTCATCATTTTGCTCACCTTTGCATTTAGTCCCTGTTTGAAAACTGTTGAAAAATATCTTTAAATGATTTTATTGGAACTGGGTTTAAACGAGGTATTTTGATTCAAATCCTGATTTTAGAAGCATGTGGTATTTTACTGAGATTTCCTGATATGAACGTTATATGCTTTATTTCTCGTCACTACTACTCAGTCTTTATTTATTGTTGTTACTTACTGAGGTGGCGTACTCACGTTACTCCATGCACCTTGTGTGCAGATCCAGGTATATCTGGAGACGGTAGCGGTTGTTGATTATTCTGGTTGCAGATTTTCTCGGGGATAGGAAGGTAGCTGCTTGGCGATCGCAGCCCCCTACTCTTCTCCCTCTTATCTTACTTTTGTTGTATTTAGCTATTTTCAGGCTGAGTTAGCCTTGATATTGTTAGATAGATTGTAGTAGATGCTCGTGACTAGTGACACCCCGATGTCGGGCTTTTCTTTTCTGCACTTTTATTTTGATTTGAACTCCTTTACGAAGGTTTTTATGCTAAATAGCCTTGAAATTTTCTTTGAAAAGAAAATAACGGTTTGTTTTGGAATGAGTCGGCTTGCCTATTTCCATGATAGGCGCCATCACGACAGGTTAGGTTTTTGGGCCGTGAAAGTTTTTTTTTATGTGTGTGTGTGTGTGTGTGTGTGTGTGTGTGTGTGTGTGTGTGTGTGTGTGTGTGTGTGTGTGTATAGCCATATATATATATAAGAACACGAAGCGCTAGGACCACAGGGTCGGGTTCTTTTAGGGATAGACTTGTGAAGATCCTAATTAGTATATATACTTTATCATCAAATATATCTATTTGTAAATTGATTCATCGACTTATAACTTACTTAGATGCATCGATGAATATTAATCAAATCATCAAAACGTCTCAACATATATATCGATTAATCTATGTCATGCATTATTAGTGATGAACGAATAAAAAAAGAAGTTATTAGCATCAATTACAATATAGTGTATGTGTGTTTGTGTGAGAAATTACTCATATACTTAATTATAACTTAGGAAATTTACTTAGATAGATGCTATTGTAATTTATTAAAAGTAAATAGTTAATATAATTATTTATAAAGATTATGCTTATAGTTTATAATATGTTTTTTATAGTATATAACATATTAAGAAAAAAAACACAAAAATAAAATTTAGTTTTTCTATTAACAAAACCGATAAAAGTTGGTCGATTTTTGGTCAAACGGTCAACACGTAATGTACCGACCAAAATTGGTCGGTAATTCTGAAATTAGAATTGAAATAATGGGGGAACCCCCATTTCTCTTACCTTTGTTCTCCAAATTTCCCCTTACTCCTCACTCAATACCTTCCCCTCTCCTTCTCTATTTCCCTCACACAAATCACATTCCCTACCCCGCATCGCCACCGCCAAGCTATCGCCCTCGCCCTCGCCGTTGCCACTGCCATTGCCGCCCCTCTCCTTCTCCACCTCCTAAATATTCTATGTTTGAATTACAACACATTTCTTTATTATTTCTAGGTTTTGTTAATTAGTTATGAATTAGTTTCAATTGATTAGTGTTTCAATTATTTGAATATTGCATTTTATTGAGGACTAGGGTTTAGGTCTTGTTTTAATTAGTTTTGTTAATTAGTTTTATTAACTAATCAGTTTTGCTAATTAGTCAGGTAGTTATGAATTAGTTTTAATTGATGAGTGTTTCAATTTTGAGTTTGTATTGTCTTGAATAGTTTAGTTAGAATCTAGGGTTTATGATTTGTTCTTGTGAATCGAACTTTTAGGGTATGGGTTAAATTTCTTTAGTTTAGTTAGTTTATGTTTAAACTCATAGGATATGAATTGAAATTTTAGTTTTTAGGACTTGTTCTTGTGAATTGAACTTTTAGGATATGAATTGGACCTTTTGGATATGAATTGAACTTTTAAGATATAAATTGGTGTAATTAGGAAAAAATAATTATCTTGAATTAACTAAAAAAGATATAATTAATTTATAAGTGTAGAATAAATTAATTTATTCTTGTGAATCGAACCTTTAGGGTATGTGTTGAATTTCTTTAGTTTAGTTAGTTTATGTTTAAACTCGTAGGATATGAATTGAAATTTTAGTTTTTAGGATTTTTTTTTTTCTTGTGAATTGAATTTTTTGGATATGAATTGAACTTTTAGGATATGAATTGGACCTTTTGGATATGAATTGAACTTTTAGGATATAAATTGGTGTAATTAAGAAAAAATAATTATCTTGAATTAACTAAATAAGATATAATTAATTTATAATTGTAGAATAAATTAATTTATTCTTGTGAATCGAACTTTTAGGGTATGGGTTGAATTTATTTAGTTCAGTTAGTTTATGTTTAAACGCGTAGGATATGAATTGAAATTTTAATTTTTAGGATTTGTTCTTGTGAATTGAACTTTTAGGATATGAATTGAACTTTTAGGATATGAATTGAACTTTTAGGATATGAATTGGACCTTTTGGATATCAATTAAACTTTTAGGATATAAATTGGTGTAATTAGGAAAAAATAATTATCTTGAATTAATTAAAAAAGATATAATTAATTTATAATTGTAGAATAAATTAATTTATTCTTGTGAATCGAACTTTTAGGGTATGGGTTGAATTTCTTCAGTTTAGTTAGTTTATGTTTAAACTCGTAGGATGCGAATTCAAATTTTAGTTTTTAGGATTTGTTCTTGTGAATTGAACTTTTAGTATATGAATTGGACCTTTTGGATATGAATTGAACTTTTAAGATATAAATTGAACTTTTAGTTTATGTTTAAACTCGTAGGATATAAATTGAACTTTTATTTTTTAGGATTTGTTCTTGTGAATTGAACTTTTAGGATATGAATTGAATTTTTAGGATATGAATTGGACCTTTTTGGATATGAATTGAACTTTTAGGATATGAATTGGACCTTTTGGATATGAATTAAACTTTTAGGATATAAATTGGTGTAACTAGAAAAAAATAATTATCTTGAATTAACTAAAAAGATATAATTAATTTATAATTTTAGAATAAATTAATTTTTTTCTTGTTTTATTTGTTTAGATGGAACATCGTACTTGGATGTACAATAGGAATTATCCTAAACGGCAGGGATGCAGATGGATGTATCCCTTTGAGAGTTAATATTATAAGTTTGATGTAATATTCTATTTTATTTGAATGTTCTTGGCTAACATGACATTATGTAGGACAATTGGCAAATGCAAACAATTTGTTAAGCAGAGAAATAGGATTGAAGGATCTATATGCGAAGCCTATCTTGCAAAGGAAACTGTACATTTTTATTCTTATTATTTTGAGAGTAACGTGGCATGTTCTAGGAATAGGCTCAATAAGCACACGGTCGAATGTGTGAATGATCCATTATATCCACCAATGTCCATATTCAATCAACCAGACCGATGTTCTAAGGATGTTAGAAAGAGAAGTTTGAGTGATATGGAGGACAAGTTAGCTACACTTCATGTGTTGCTAAATTATCCCGAAGTTGTACTATTTCTCAAGTAAGTATTGATTTATTAGTTATCAAAATATAAAATTTACTGTGACTACATATTGATGCAACTACTAAAAATATTTGATGTGTTACAGTCACTTTGTGGGTCAATTTGGCCATGATGCTTTATATACGAGATTTGATATGTGGTTCAAACATTGGCCATGATGCTGTATATACGAGATTTGATATGTGGTTCAAACAGTTTGTAAGTATATATAT
Source organism: Nicotiana tabacum (assembly GCF_000715075.1). Classification (NCBI taxonomy): domain Eukaryota; kingdom Viridiplantae; phylum Streptophyta; class Magnoliopsida; order Solanales; family Solanaceae; genus Nicotiana; species Nicotiana tabacum. The sequence continues at coordinate 70,116,026 of NC_134088.1, forward strand.
ACGTAGTGAATGTATAAAAATTGATTCATAAGTTGTGCTAACTTATGAATTTTTTTAACACTATGTAGGTAAATAATCCAAATAATGGTGTGAATCAATTTTTGAAAGATATATCTTGGGGGCCTGGGCTTCAGGTCACAACAATGTCTAAGTACGTAGTGAATGGTTATAAGTTTCATACAGAGAATTGCTCTAAAAATAAAAATAGCAACAACAGCGGGGTGTGGGTTCAAGGTGGTGATGGCAACCAAGTTGGAGATATTGATTATTATGTTGTGGTCAAAGAAATATTACAACTAGAACATACATGTTGGCCATATAAGAAATTGATACTCTTTATATGCAAGTGGTTTGACCCAAATCCAACAAGAGGTATAAGAGTACACCACCAATACAACATAATTGAGGTTAATCATACGAGGGAGTATGATCGCTATGATCCTTTCATAATTGCACATAACGTTAGGCAAGTGTATTATGCTCCTTATCTATTGCGGCGGAATAAGTCCGATTGGTGTGTTGTAATAAAAACTAAGCATGTAGGTAGGGTGGAAGTCGAGAATGTGTTAGATGTTGCATATCAAAACGATATCTCTAGTGTTCACCAAATAGTGGACGATCAGATAGAAAATGATTTGGAACATACTGAACGCATATTGGAAGAAGTTGATATAAATGAAGTAACAATTATAGAAAATGAGGACAAAGCATCAACTGATGAAGCTCAAACAAGTGAGGACGAAGAATTCTCGGACGAGGAACAATACGTCGATTAGGATTAAAAAGTTAGTTTTTTAAAGCACTCTAGTTTTATAGCTAGTTTCTTATATGTTTCAATCTAAATGTGTATTATATTATGCAGATGGAAGGCAAGGGTCAAGGTAACAATGACCCTACTAGTTCTCGGGGTCGAGAAAAGGGTAGGAAGGGAAAGAGGAGGGTAGAAAATAATAGTCCCTCTTGTCCACCATTTTCAGAGATGCCTATGTCTTATCCTCCACCACACGGCTATACTGAGCTGCAACAGCATCACGAGCCATACACCTTTATTCAGATACCAGGTCTTCCATCACAGTACCATAAGACTATACGTCCGACATACAGTCCAGCTGCCTCATAGCCATATGCATCGCGGCCATCTACATCACATCCACGTGGATCACATTCCTACATATCACAGCCACATGGATTGCATTCATCCATGTCACAGCCACTCGGGTCACAGCCATCAGTATCATAGGCACTTAGGTCGCATCCAGCTATGTCACAGTCATAGGGATCGCAACCATCTTCATCATCGACTCCATCTATTACAGGCCTTCGCCTGCGAGGCAGTAGCTCTGACCCTCTTATACCATCTACACATGCCTCTGATACACATGCTTCGAATGATGATGACGAGGTAGTGCATTATGATCGATATGGCAGTATCATCATAGTCCCTGGGGGTGATGGGTTAGTGTTATTTATTATTTTTGCATCTATTGATTTGTAACATTTTTACTAAGATATTAATGTGTTTTTATTGTTAAATTGCAAGTTCAGGCCGGGTAATAAGTCTACGAGGATAATCACCAATGCCATCAGAAACCTTTATGATGGCCCTTATGCGACTTGGACTGATTTCCCATTCTCACTGAAGGAGCAAATTTTCAATCAATTTAAGGTATAAATGTTCTTTTAAACAGTTTAATAATTTATATTTATGATGTTTTCATCTAATATTTAACTTTTGAAATATAGAGCAAGTGTGTATGGGAAGACCGCTATAGCGCGGAAGTGGCTACAAATTTTCATCATAAAGCTCGCAAGAGATTGGCGGATGCTTTCTCGTATGCTAGAAAGAAGAATAAGTGGCCTGACTGGTTATGTTACACCCCATATTTTCGTACGTGGAAGTACGCCATAAGTAAATTGATATAAGCTCGAAAATGAGATGTTACATTCCGTATTTTCGTATGTTAAAGTTTTGTCATAAGGTAATCGAGGTAAGTTTGGGAATGAGATTATTGTGAGATTATAAGTATTATGCTATTTCAAATAAGTGATGAGTAAATTCGTGAAGGTGAGAGGGTAAGCAAATCGAAGAAAATGAATTTCATCAAAGTTTGACATTTTGGGATAAAATATGGCCCGAGTTAAAATATCCGGTATTTATGGACTCGTACCATACAAGGTACCACATGGCCATGATAGTGAGGTGTATAAGGTATGCTAAAAATGAGCAATATTTTAAGTAATTTGGGATAATTCTTAAGTATGTGGGTAATTGGTTAATTATTGAACTAATGGGGGATTACCAAGTTAATTAAGAAGTTGAGGGATAATTAATTGAAATCTTTTGGATAAGCCTTGAAATTCAACGTGGAAGTAACATATGATCCACTAAGTGACTATTAAATCACTTTGCAAGGTGGCAAAGTTACCTTTATCTCATTTTGATTGAGAAATGTTATTAAAAAGGGCAAAAAGAATTGTACAACCTATTGATCTCTTTCTTTGTAGTAAGAAACATCTATTTCGTTAGTTCGTTCTTCCTTCTAGATACTTTCACATACTTTTTGTTTTCTGCTTTGTTATATTTAGTTGATCGATTGTTCACAAAAAAAAAATATTTCAATTCTTTATAAGTTAGCGAAACGTTCAGATGGTAAGTTATATACTGAGCCTACTGTGGCCGAGCGCCTATGAGCGAGCCTAGTTGGCCGAGATATAGAGCTTAGTATGGCCAAGCGCCTATGAGCGAGCCTACTACGGCAGAGCAGTTATATATATACCGAGTCTTATAAGGCCGAACAACTATTTTACTTACTATATTGAGAGAGTTGAGTCAGTATCAGCAGGTAAGCATATCTTTAGATTATCATTGACTTCCAGTTGCTTTCAGTTATTATATTATCAGTTCAGCTTTCAGTATAGTGCCTTACATACTCGGTACATTATTTCGTACTGACGTCCCTTTTCTGGGGGCGCTGCATTTCATGCGTGCATGTTCAGACAGACAGACGGGTATACCTCCTCATTAAGTGTTTTCCGAGTTCAGCTTGATAGGTAAGCTCCATGCCTTTCGGAGTTGCCGGGTCTAGAGCTTTATGTACATATTGTGTATAAATGTATATATGTTATGAGTAGGTCGGGAAGCTGTTCTGATCACAGTATATCCACCAGTAGAGGCTTGTACACATATCCTGTCAGTTAGTGCAGTATGTTGGGCTAGTAGGCCTTCTATGTATATTTTGTTGGTTTGCCAGCTGTAGTAGTTATGACAGCCTTGTCGAATCAGTTTTATATTGATATTTAGTTAGCATTCACATTTGTCTTGCAATGTGGCCCATGGCCAAAGTATGACATCACATGATCAGAGTTCCTTAGTCGCAAGTTGGTACGTAAGGTTAGGTGAGGCACTGGGTGCCAGTCTCGTCCCTCCAGGTTCGGGGCGTGACAAAAGTGGTATCAGAGCAGTTCCATTCTAGGGAGTCTACAAGCTGTGTCTTGTAGAGTCTTGTTTATGGGTGTGTCGTGCACCACACTTATAAGCAGGAGGCTACGGGGCATTTAACACTATCACTCTTTCTTCCTACTCTAGATCGTGTGGTAGAGCTCAGTTGTAAGAACTCAATTTTCTAAACTCTATCTTACTTATAGTACGACGATACCTACATCTAGAAAGACGATTGGTAAGAAATATAGTTGTGGAAGAGTTGAGTCAGAGGAACTTGATTTTTGCATCATGTTTATGATGGATAAATATGAGGCATTCAACAAATCATGTGTATACTAAGATGTGTAAGCTTCTTGATAAGGATCCTTAAGGCAAGAATGCCTATCCACTCTTACGGTAAAAAGGAATAAGGAGAGAGACACAAGTTTCAGTAAATAAAAGAATCAAGGTGAAGAAAGGTACGAGGCACCCAGTTAATGAAGATTATCAGTATTACAGTTCCGGCAAAAAAATTATAAGCATTGTGAGTTACCCTCAACAGTAACGGACGTATGTATAATTGGCCACACCTATCTCTGTTATACCTTATTGGGGGCTAACAGGTGTAGATTAATAAAAGGACGGGATATCAGAATCCGGTTGGGGTTAGAGTAACCCAAAATAGTGAATTGATTGTTTGCGTTAGTTGACATTTTCGAAGGATATTACAAATGTGCTAACAGGTCTCCTTATGAGACACCCAAATGCCGCACTCTAGAATAGTACAACTAGATATGAGTGCTACAAAGATAGGCACTGGAAGCATGGAAAGGATAAATATTATCTTAGCATGGCTCCCGTTCCTAGTAGACAGATAATGCTAGGCAACCCGATGAGCCAGTGGATGGAGCAAAGGGGAGCTAAAAGCAAAAGAATATCTTGTTGAAGTTTTCAGAATAAAGTGATAGACAAAAATGTTAGCAGGAAATAAGAAGAGGGCTAATGAAGTATTAAGAGTAAGATATGATACATAAATGACAACGGTAGATCAAAAGATGACAGTATTACAGAATCTATAGTCAAGTGAAGGAAGAGATGAGAGGTGATAGGCCTTAAGACAATAAAAGAGTATATGCCATAAAGTCATATCCTCACTTCGAAATATAAGTTTGTTACTCCAATGCAACTACCGGAAGGAAACGTTAGACCCCAGAATAATAGGAATCAGTATGGACTGGTGAACAAGATAAACCAAACATGAATTAGGAACTGAGTGATTGGATAATAGTCGGCATCATGAAAGTTTCTGATTTCATTCCGGCGATAATAGAATGGACAAAAGAAGAAGATTCATGAGAAATTCAGAGAATAGTCGTTCAGGAAGATGCTTCCCTAAAGCAAGCAATGTGAGCAAAGTTAAGCTTAAGGGACTATATATGCCAGTTATACTAGGTGCCTTCCTCGTGAGTTAGGAATTTTGTTATCCTTGGTACAGAAGGATTACCGCAAGGCGAGTAAGGGTCATCGATGATGTGAAAGGACGCCAAAGATGAAAGGGTAAAATATCTATAGGTAGATCGTCATAGCTCCAACTCTTAGTACTCCCCTAAAGGAGGGGATATGGAGTGATGTGGCATTAAGTCAGAATTAAATGGTTCTAGTGATTACGGAATAGTAAAGGAAAAATGCGATAAAAATAAAATAGGGATGAGATTACACTTATTCAAAGCCTATAGATATGCTACGATTCCAGAATATTGTGCAAACACGACATCAAGGAGAAAAAGTAAGGGTTCCTGCCCAAGCTGTTATTAATATAAGGAGCCAGTGCGAGACGTAAGTTAAGGCAAAGAAAATAACCTAAGAAAGATTATGCAGAATATTAAGATGAGAATGGGCAAACGATTAGTTAGTAGTTGATTCAGGAAGAGCCCAGTTATGGCAAGACAAAAGGATAAAAGACAAATCAACAGATCAATGCAAGATAAATGTAGGGAACCCCAACATGGGAAATTCAGTCTCGCAGTTATGATATTGTAATACTTGAGAAATATTCAGATAGGAGTTGGGGTAGTTAAAGGTATCATATGAATGTTATGGAAATAAAAGAGAGTGCCACTGGGAAGATAGTCAAAATATCAGTTTAGAAGCAACTCTACAAGCACAAGGGTGTGGAGGTAAGAACTACGAATAATTATAGGTGAGTACGAACATCAAGAATTCCATCGGGTATGCGATGTAATAAGCTGGCAGCTTTACAAGAGTCAGAAGGTCTTCCCTAAGTACTACAATGAAAGACTAGCTGAGGAAATAAGTAAGAAGGCTTCAACCAAAGAACAGTGACCTAAAGAGGAAATAGTTTTGTAACAACAGTCCCACTACAAAATTGTATGCACTCCAAAAGAAAGTGGCACCTACCATGTCTAATGAACGGGGAGTAAAACCAAAAGTAATATTCGAGACCATATGAGTTGCACAAATATTTCGGCATGTGTGAGAACTCAGATAAGCTAAGTATGCACGCAACAAGGGGCAAAAGACCAGGAAAAGCAATTGCTTATGTTTGAAGAAAGCTGAAATGAATGATCAACCATAGAAGACTCCGGTATAAGTTAAAAGAAGGAATTGGGTCTAGGTCATAGACAAAGGATGGAATCATTAGAAGATTGTATCATGGTTTTCCATAGCGTCCATGAAAGGCTAAAGTAATAACTAAATGCCATGAGCCGTAGATCGGAAGAAAGCTTAAGACTACATAAAGGATAATTAGAAGAAAGAGGAAACTAAAGAGTTACATCAACTAAGTAAATCAGGAATCTGATTATTAGACCCAAAAAATTATAGAAATCATGATTGAGAACATTACAGGATCACTCTTAATATCAGAAGTACAAGAGGGATAGTACAACAACCATATTCTATAACGGCCCTACGATAAAGCCGGTTAGAAAAGTACCAGTCTCCTAAGAAGTTAGTATGAAGCTCCCACCGGATTGTGTATGCACCAGAGGTGCAAGTATTATAATAGAGCTTCAAGTTATGGACGTGAATTATACCTATGTGGAAGGGAGGTCATGAAAGAGATAAAAGATACGAGATGCGATTAGACCATCATTCTTAAGACGAACAGTAATGAAGAAGAGTTAAAAGACTTGGCTTTATGCATATGGGATAAGTAAAGAAAGTAACCTGGAGTTCTGTAGTAGATCTCAGTAACAATAAAGCGAAGTAAGAATTATGGTATAGTATAGCCTACTTAGATGTAGTAAAGCTAATGACGCCCAGAGGGACAGTTTGACATAATTTTGTATCTGTTCACTAAGTGAGGCCTAGAGATTGGTTAAGAGCTGGAGGATCAGTACAGAGACGTCTGTACTTATCTTCCAGAGACTATGGAGTTAGGAACAGTTTCACTTATATTCTTCTATGTCGTGCAATTTTTATTCTATCATTGCTGATTGAGGAAAGGGGAGAGAAGCATCGCATATGCGCACATACAAAGTTAGAGTCGTACAGGATGCATGATAGAAAGTAGCAACAGTTATGAAATTAGAAGGATTCCGACTACAAGGCGTGGTGAGAGAAAGAGGCCTAAAGGGAGGAATACCCTGGACATTGGATTTATTCACAGGACAATTACCTAGATGGCAAGGAGAGTATTAAAGTATTCATAAGAGCTATTCGGTCATAAGAATGATAAGGGCATCAGTCAACATTCGAGGACGAATATTTCAAAGGGGGGAATAATGTTACACCCCATATTTTAGTACGTGGAATTACGCCATAAGTAAATTGATATAAGCTCGAAAATGAGATGTTACATTCCGTATTTTCGTATGTTAAAGTTTTGTCATAAGGTAATCGAGGTAAGTTCGGGAATGAGATTATTGTGAGATTATAAGTATTATGCTATTTCAAATAAGTGATGAGTAAATTCGTGAAGGTGAGAGGGTAAGCAAATCGAAGAAAATGAATTTCGTCAAAGTTTGACATTTTGGGATAAAATATGGCCCGAGTTAAAATACCCGGTATTTATGGACTCGTACCATACAAGGTACCACATGGCCATGATAGTGAGGTGTATAACGTATGCTAAAAATGAGCAATATTTTAAGTAATTTGGGATAATTCTTAAGTATGTGGGTAATTGGTTAATTATTGAACTAATGGGGGATTACCAAGTTAATTAAGAAGTTGAGGGATAATTAATTGAAATCTTTTGGATAAGCCTTGAAATTCAACGTGGAAGTAACATATGATCCACTAAGTGACTATTAAATCACTTTGCAAGGTGGAAAAGTTACCTTTATCTCATTTTGATTGAGAAATGTTATTAAAAAGGGCAAAAAGAATTGTACAACCTATTGATCTCTTTCTTGGTAGTAAGAAACATCTATTTCGTTAGTTCGTTCTTCCTTCTAGATACTTTCACATACTTTTTGTTTTCTGCTTTGTTATATTTAGTTGATCGATTGTTCACAAAAAAAAAATATTTCAATTCTTTATAAGTTAGCGAAACGTTCAGATGGTAAGTTATATACTGAGCCTACTGTGGCCGAGCGCCTATGAGCGAGCCTAGTTGGCCGAGATATAGAGCCTAGTATGGCCAAGCGCCTATGAGCGAGCCTACTACGGCAGAGCAGTTATATATATACCGAGTCTTATAAGGCCGGACAACTATTTTACTTACTATATTGAGAGAGTTGAGTCAGTATCAGCAGGTAAGCATATCTTCAGATTATCATTGACTTCCAGTTGCTTTCAGTTATTATATTATCAGTTCAGCTTTCAATATAGTGCCTTACATACTCGGTACATTATTTCGTACTGACGTCCCTTTTCTGAGGGCGCTGCATTTCATGCGTGCAGGTTCAGACAGACAGACGGGTATACCTCCTCATTAAGTGTTTCCCGAGTTCAGCTTGATAGGTAAGCTCCATGCCTTTCGGAGTTGCCGGGTCTAGCGCTTTATGTACATATTGTGTATAAATGTATATATGTTATGAGTAGGTCGGGAAGCTGTTCTGATCACAGTATATCCACCAGTAGAGGCTTGTAGACATATCCTGTCAATTAGTGCAGTATGTTGGGCTAGTAGGCCTTCTATGTATATTTTGTTAGTTTGCCAGCTGTAGTAGTTATGACAGCCTTGTCGACCCAGCTTTATATTGATATTTAGTTAGCATTCACATTTGTCTTGCAATGTGGCCCATGGCCAAAGTATGACATCACATGATCAGAGTTCCTTAGTCGCAAGTTGGTACGTAAGGTTAGGTGAGGCACCGGGTGCCAGTCTCGTCCCTCCAGATTCGGGGCATGACAGGTTACTTGAGAATCTGTGGAATGATTTGCAAAGGCAATGGTTTACCGCAGAGTTCTTAGAGAGGAGCAAAAAAGGATAGAAAGCTCGCACATCCGAGAAGGGAGGCTCCTTGCACACTGGAGGTGCGATCAACCTAGGTGCAATTAAAAGAAGATTGGTACGTAATTGCTTAAATTATTTTACTTTTCTAAGTATATCTATTATGTTTATTAACTAAATTAATTTGTTTTCAGGAAAAGAAGTATGGGCGTCCAATAAGTCATGATAAGTTATTCAAGGAGATGCATATTGTGAATAAGAAGAAAGAGGGGGATCAATATAGGTTGGTCGAGGACCGGGCCTCGACTACATAAGTAAGCTTTCAATTTTCTTTAAGTATTATAATTTACTTTTATAAAAAATTTAAAATACTGATTTAATTTAAAATAATATAGGGTCTCTACCAAAGTAACGTGGAGGAATTCATCCGTAGTCATCCAGTTGGTGAATCGGGTGAGCCAACCCAACCTTCAGACAAGGATGCTAAAAGTATATGGTTGGAGTCTGTTGGCGGTCCAAAAGGGTTGGAGTCTGTCGGTGGTCCAAAAAGGGGGAAGGTAGAAAACGCCCCTTGACTTTAATATACTTTGAACTAGACAAATAGAACCAATTTTGAACTAGTTGTAATTAGGTTTAACTTGTTTTTGGATTTTTATGTTCAATTGAACTTTAATTTGTTAGTTTTAAAGTATTTATTGAATGTTTTGGTTGTTGTGTTGTTGTTGTTGTTGTTGTTGTTATAATTCCATTGCTATTGGGTGTATTAGAATGCTGGCAGGTGGTGTAGCTGCCAAAACAGGCATTTTATACCAAAATAAACCCAGAAAAACCAACCAAAGTTGGTCGGTATTTAATAAAAAAATATTATTCCAAAATACCGACCAAAGTTGGTCGGTTAATGAACATTGAATTCCCAGAATTCAACATTACCGACCAACTTTGGTCGGTATTTTTCCTGCACTGTTGAAGTTACCGACCATAGTTGGTCGGTAATATTTAATTTTAATTATTTACAAAACAAATATATTTTCAATTACCGACCAAAGTTAGTCGGTTTTTTTAATTTTAATAATTAATAAAAAAAACATAATTTAGTTAAACCGAGCAACTTTGGTCGGAAAAATTAAATTAATAAAATATATTTCCGGTCGGAAGTACTTTATCTTGTCAGATGGTCGTTTTAAGCTACCGACCAACGTTAGTCGGTAATTTCTGACCAACTTTGGTCGGTAAGCCATTCTGACTATCAAAACACCGTCCACATCCTAATAGTCACGTTTTGGTCGATAATCGGCCATAACCGACCAACTTTGGTTCGTATGTTTGGTTAGTTTTTAGCGTATTTCTTGTAGTGTCTCACCTTTAATTGTGCCTTTTAGATTTTTCTTTGTTCTTCTTTGATTCTTTCTCTTCTTCGAATAATAGAAAAGGATCGAGACTTTGGGATTTTGGGTTAGGCCAACGATTTGATTTGGGAATTTGGTGTCACGACCCGAACGCTCGTTTTTAGAATTAGCGTTCCGTTCAGTGGCTTGAGGTCTCGAGTAGATTCACATTATGTATTATATCTTGCGTGTGTAGTCGAGTTCGATTTTTGGATGATTCGGGATTAGTTTAGAAGGATGATCCTTATTTTAGAAGCTTAAGTGGTAAGCGTTGACTAGAGTTTGACTTTTTTGTAGACAACTCCGGAATTGTATTTTGATGATTCCAATAGCTTCGTATGTAGATTTAGAACTTAGGCGTGTGTCCATATTTCGATTTGGAGGTCCGTAGGTTGATTGGATGCATTTTGGCAAAAATTAGAAAGTTGAAGGTTTGCAAGGTTGAGAGGTTTAACCGGAAGTTGACCTTGTTGATATCGGGTTTGGATTTCGATTCTAAGGGTTGTAATAGCTCTGTTATTTTATTTGGGAATTACATGCAAAATTTGACGTCATTCCAGGTTGATATGATATGTTTCGGCGCGAGTTGTCGAATTTGAAAGTTTATAAGTTCATTAGGTTCGATTTGAGGTACAATTCGTAGTTTTGACGTTGTTGAATATGATTGGAAGACTTAAATGGGTCCGCGTTATGTTATGCAACTTGTTGGTATTTTCAGACGGGGTCTCGGGGGCCCCGGGTGTGTCTCGGACGAGTTTGAGATCATTTTCATATTTTTGGCAAGTCTGGTTCTGGTGCGTCACATCTGTGCATTTTGGAGCGTAGGTGCGGGGCCACTTCTGCATGATTTTTGTTGCTTCTATGAGTTGGTGAACGTCCTGATGTTTCGCTTCTGCGGATGGGGAACCCCATGTGCGAAGTCGCATATGCGGAATAGTGATCGCAGATGCGAAATAAACGCTAAAGTTGGTCGTCCGCTTCTGCGGAGTGTTTGACGATTCTGTGGGATTGCAAATGTGATAAGTGGTGGCAGGTGCGATTTCTGGGCTGTTAAGTGAAGGCTGTAGATGTGGCAATTTTTCTCGCATGTGCGAGAGCGCATATGCCCTTCCTTGTTCGCAAAAGCGGAAGTGCTCGGCCTAAAGTTTATAATTCGAGGGTTTGGCCATTTTTATCATATATTGTGTTGTAGATTTCATATTTGAGCGATTATTGAGGGGTTCTTCATGTGTTGGTTTGAGGTAACTATTCTTTATCCGGATTTGATTATATTCCATGATTCCATCTTTATTTTTAACATTATATTAGATATTTGAATGGGAGAAAAATGAGAATTTTGTGATAACCTTTAAAAATGTAAAATGAGGATTTGAAGGCCGATACGATGACGAAATTGGATACTTTTTGTATGGTTGCACTCCTTTTGAAATGGGTGTTCAAAGTTTGTAAATTTGGTTCGATGAGATACTCAATGTCTTTGATATTACTTGTTGACTTGGACTACACTCGCACAAGCATACACCATAGCATGCCACTTATACTAACTCTGGAGTATAAACCTTGACGTTTATTGATCACACCCATGTGTTCTTGTGTTATCCGTATTCATGTTGCTATTGAGTCTGTGACCATGCCGGGCGGATTGTGATTGTGAGCTTGTGATCATGCCCGGAGGATTGTGATTATGAGTCTATGACCATGCCGGGTGGATTATGATCGTGATGCAAGTGACCGCGCTGGACGGATTGTGAATGTGTGCTTGTGATCATGCCGGGAGAATTGAGATATTGGCACGTGAGTTGTCCGTGCAATTGTGATTCAAGATGAGGGCACGAGGTGCCGTGAGTATATGATGGTGGATTGAGACCCGTGACTTGTGACTATGAGATGATGTATCACAGAGCGATTTCGTTGCGAAACGAGTGTAGAACAACTTGATTAATTAGTTTTCCTCTGCGTTTCTCAATTGGTTTCAATGATACTTTACGGCATTCTTATTTCTTTACTGTCTATATCACATGTTGATTTTGTTGCCATTTAATGATTTCTGCTTTCCATTATTAGCTTTATACCTCTATACTGCACAAGTTATTTTGTCTATTAAGTGTCATGACTTGTACCTCACCACTACTCCATCGAGGTTAGTCTTGATACTTACTAGGTACCCATCGTTGTGTACTCATACTACACTTCTGCACATTTTTGTGCAGATCCAATTACTTCGGAGTCTGTTGATCGTTCGATAATGGATCAGATATTACTATGGAGACTCAATGTATCCTTGCCGTCGCGTTCGCAGGCCTCAGAGTCACCTTTGGAAGTTATTTGTGTACACTTTATTTTTATTTCAGACCTGTTGTACTTAGAAATTTTCTAGTGAACTTAGTAGAGCTTATGACTTGTACTACCGATTTTGGGATTGTTGGCTTGTATAGAAATTTTTGTTTCTTATTTAATAGTTGTTTGTTGAATTTTTGCCATTAATTCAGTAAGTGTTAGGCTTACCTAGTCTTAAAGACTAGATTCCATCATGATATTCTACAAAGTGAAATTGGGGTCGTGACAAGTCTGTATCAGAGCTCAAGGTTCATGGGTGGTACGAGTCATAAGAAAGTTTAGTAGAGTCTTGCGGATCGGTACGGAGACGTCTGTACTTTTCTTGTAGAGACTATAGAACTATTAGGAAATTCCACTTCTTTAATTCCTGTCGTGCGTATTTGTTTATTTTGAATTTTGAGACTTTGTATCTCTATTCTCTCATAGATGGTGAGGACACACGCTACCAGATCAGCTGAGCAGATATCCTAGCCCCCTACTAGAGTCGCGAGATTCCAAGTCCGAGGTAGAGGTAATGGAGGGGCACGTGTCACAGCTAGAGTACCTGCTAGAGCAGGAGTTAAGGAGCCGCCAGTAGATCCTGTTGAGGGACAGGCACCGGAGGCACCTGTTGTTACCCTCGGACTTTAGGAAACTTTAGCACAGTTCCTGAGCATGTTTGGTATATTGTCTCAAGCGAGATTGATCTTCGTTGCACCAGCTACTTCGCAGATTGGGGGAGGAGCTCAGACTCCGCCGCCGATACTCCAGAGAAGCGGACTCACATTGGTCAAGTTTCGGGAGTGGTGCCGGTACAGCCTGTTATTCCGGTTCAGCTTGAGGTTAGGCCAGGGGCATTAGAGGAGGAGAAGAAGAGGCTTGAGAGGTTCAAGATGTATAGTCCACCTACTTTCAGCGGCACAACTATCAAGGATCCACAGGGTTTCAAGAGAAGTGTCATTGTATTCTCCGCACTATGGATATTGTGGAGGTGAGCGAAGTTTATTTTACTACATTTTAACTGTCGGGAGCAGCGTATCAATGGTGACGGGTTTATGAGGAGGGTAGACCAGCCGGGGCAGCACCACCCCGGTGAGTTGTCCATTCATGAACCTACTTTGGTTCTTACAATTAAAGAGAGTCCGCAGATTCATTGATGGGCTCAATGATGATCATAGATTCTGCATGGCTCGGGAGTTACAGACTGATACTCCATTTTAGCAGGTGGTGTAGATTGCCAGGCTGTTAGAGCATATTCGGGGTGAGGCGATGGAGGCTAAGGAGACCAAGATGTCTTGAGGTTCTGGAGGGTTCAATGGATTATGCTCTTCACCTATGACCCATCATGGCGGAGGCTAGGGCAGTCGGTCAGTACATTCCCCACTTTAGACTACTCGTGGTTCTCCAGTTAATTAGGGTACTCACGTGGGACAGTCATCCTTTAGTGCACCACTAACATGGGGTTCCTACAACAGTTATTCGGCACATATTCTGTATGAGCATCCACACCCGCCGAAGGGTTGTTATGAGTGTGGTGATACTAGGCACATCATGAGAGATTATCGCAGACTTGGGAGGGGCGGACAGGCCCCATTCCAGTTGATACTCCACCTGTAAAGCCAGTTAAGGGTGGAGGACAGACGGGTAGAGGGCTTCCTAGAGGGGGAGGCCCAGCCCGTTAATATGATTTCCATGGTAGGGTTGAGGTCGTTACACCAGATTATGTCGTTACAAGTATGGTTTTGATTGTTATAGAGGAGACCTATGAGACTAGAAGTGACTTTCTGTTACTCATTGGGTTTTGGTGTGATTTCTGGATGATTTGGTTACGAATTGTAATTTAGATGCTCTGCCGGTTTGGGGAGTTCGTTACGTGTTGTGATTTTGTTTCGCGGGATTGAAATAGTGGAAGGTTTCGGCTGGTGTAATGTATATTCTACTTGTGATTCAGAGCTGAGGATGAGATCCTCGTATTTTTATGCGGTTTGATATGTTTGGACAGGGCTGCGGGGGTTATATTAGGATAAGATCCTTGTGATTAGTTCATATGTTTTGATTCTCCCTTGTCGAATTGATTCATTGTATGGTACTGATAGGGAGTTATGCCTGTCGGGCTTGTTTGATAGTTTTCTCATGTGTTTCTCCTTGCATATTCAGTCATATTCCCGTTGTGCTTACTAAGTTTTACCTTGCGAGGTGTGTGCTCAGTTGGTGTTAGATGTGACTTGTTGATTTGAGTGAATGGTCATGGGATCTTCATGTTTCTTGCATCATTGTTAGTGTTGTGAAGGTTTGGAACATGGTTCTAGCTGATATAAGGTTAATTGCTGGTGCTGGATTTGATTTTGGGCAACTATTGTGGCCATAGTTGTTATTATGGGCATATGTGTGATGTGTTACGTCGTGTGGTTGTACCTTGTGGTAGTAGGCATGAGTTGTTGCAGCTGGTTGAGGCTGATACCGTGTGTTGATGTGGGAATCAGATCTTTAGGAAATGATTGGATAGTGAAAATTTGGTTCTAAGGCTTATTATTATGGGTTGGAGGAGAAATTTTCAGTTGAGATGGTCTTGTCGGGCCTACGTATATTGGGGTGATATGGGATCACCCGCGAGTATATGTATGGGGAGTTTATTCAGTGACTTGATGACTTCGGAATGGTTTTTGACACGTTCGAGGACGAACATTTATTTAAGAGGGGAGAATGTAACGACCCGACCGGTCATTTTGAGAATTAGTATTTCGTTCATTGGCTTAAGGTCTTGAGTAGTTTCATATTATGTATTATGACTTGCGTGTATGGTCGAGTTTGGTTATCAAATGATTCGGGATTGGTTTAGAAAGATGATCCTTGTTTTAAAAGCTTAAGAGGTAAGAGTTGACTAGAGTTTGACTTTTGTGTAGACAATTCCGAAATAGTGTTTTGATGATTCCAATAGCTTTGTATGGTTATTTTGGACTTAGTCATGTGTACGGATTTTGATTTTGAGGTACGTAGCTTGATTGGATGCATTTTGGCAAAAAATGGAAAGTTGAAGGTTTGGAAGGTTGAGAAGTTTGACCGGAAGTTGACCTTGTTGATATTGGGTTCGGATTTTGATTTTGAGGGTTGGAATAGCTCCTTTATATCATTTGGGACTTTCATGCGAAGTTTGACATCATTCCGGATTTATTTGATATGTTTCAGCGCTAGTTGTAGAAGTTAAAAGTTCATCAGTTCATTAGGTTCAATTTGAGGTGTGATTCATAGTTTTAACATTGTTTGATATGATTGGAGGCCTTGAGTAGGTCCGCGTTATGTTATGAAAGTTTTTGGTATGTTAGGATGGGGTCCCGAGGGCCCCAGGTGTGTCTCGGACAAGTTTCGAATCATTTTCATACTTTTGGCAAGTCTGGTTTTGGTGCATCGCATCTACACATTTTGGAGCGCAGGTGCGGGGCCGCTTCGGCATGCTTTTAGTCACTTCTGCAAGTTGGTGCACGTTTTGTTGTTTTGCTTCTGCGGATGGGGGACCGCAGGTACAAGGTCGCATCTTCGGAATAGTGATCGCATATGCGAAATACAGGCTCCAGTTGGTCGTCCACTTCTGCGGAGTTTTTTACGCTTTTATGGGATCGCAGATGAGATGGGTGGTCGCAGGTGCGATTTTTGGGCTGTTAAGTGAAGTCCGCAGATGCAGTAATATTTTTTGCATGTGCAAGAGCGCAAATTCTCTTCCTATTCCGCAAAAGCGGAAGTGCTCGGCAGAAATTTATAATTCGAGGGTTTGGCCATTTTTATCATATCTTGAGTTGTAGACCTCGGATTTGAGCGATATTTTAGGGGTGCTTCACGTGTTGGTTTGGGGTAAGTCAATATTGTCATGTTTTTATAGAAACTTTAATTCCTATTGCATTTTGTGGCTTGCCTGAAAGAATATGAAAATAAATCACAGATTTAAGTTTATTCTTCAAAAACTTGTAATCTACCTTATTGAGAGGAGAAACTTGTTTAAGATGAATCAAAATATTCATATAATCACTACAAAGCCGAAAATACTATTTTCATGTGGTTTTTGAGATGTGATAGAACATCTTTCAATTGACTTTATATATGAGGCACAACTTTGAGGACCAGTTCAATGCAGGTGGATGTATCCTAAATCATTACTTGATTATGTCTTGTAATTTTCTTTGAACATTCTTGTTTAACATGAAATTATGCATGACTGGCTGGAAAGTGCAAATGGTTTGTTAAGCATAGAAATAGGATTGAAGGATTTATATGTGTGTGATGACCCAAAATTTTATCTTTAAATTTAATAAGTAATTTTATGTTCTAAGACCTCGAAAAGTACCATTTCTCATTCTTCGAGTTGCGTGCGCAGTCCGCACAATTTTCCAAAAAGTTTTTATGTGAAAAATGAATTAAAATATGAAATAGAGCTTTAAAAACTCAACTGAGTTGACCTTAGTCAATATTTTGAGCAAACGGACCCAGATAAGTGTTTTGACAATTCTGGTAGGTCCGTATCGTGATTTGGGACTTGGGCGTATGCCCGGAATTAAATTCCGAGGTCCCTAGCTCGAGATATGGAGTTTTAATGAAATATTAAAAGCTAGAAAGCTTAATGATTATTAAGAAATTACTGATGTTGGATTTATTGACCTCGGGTCCGTATTTTGGTTCTGGAGCCCGGTGTAGGTCCACTATAATATTTATGACTTGTCTGCCTAATTTGGAGAGAATCGGAGTTGATTTGACGTGATTCGGATGTTCGGTTGTAAAACTATAAGTTTTAAAGTTTTCTTGGAAATTTCCTTTGATTTGGTGTCCGATTCGTAGCTCTTGGTATTATTTTGTTGATTTGATCGCGCGAGAAATTTCGTATGATGTTTTAGGACTTGGGTGCATGTTTGGTTTGGATCCCCGAGGGCTCGGGTTGGTTTCGGGTGGTTAACGGATCATTTTCGGACTAAGAAAATCTAGTTTTCTGCACACTTCAAGCTTCTGGTGTGTTCTTCTTCAAGTTCGCGAAGGTACTCTCGCGAACGCGAAGAGTAAATTGGGGCTGGCACATTTTGTGCTTCGCGTTCACGACACAGTGACTGCGTTCGCAAAGGCTTGAGGTTCAAAGCTTCGCGTTCGCGAAGGGAAAGAGGCTGGCCAGAATTATTGCCTTCGCGTTCGCGAAGGCCAAGCTCGGCAAGCTTCGCATTCGCAAAGTAGCCCTCGCATTCGCGAAGTGTAAAATGGACAACACAAATTTGTGCTTCGCGAACACGAGGCACTAACCCGTTTGCGAAAGGGTAAAAGTCCCAGAAACAGAACTTAAGTTCTGGAAAATGGGATTCGTCCCATTTTCAACCCTTTTCCATTTTTGAGCTCGGGTAAGGCGATATTTGGGCGATATTCATGAGAAAATATTAGGGTAAGTATTCCTTATCCTATATTTATTATATTTTATGATTTCATACTCATTTATATCAGAATCCGTGAATTTATGGAAGAAAAATCAGATTTTTATAAAATCTTCCAAAAACGAAAATTTAAGATTTAAAGGCCCATTTGACATCGGAATTGGATAATTTTTATATGGTTGGACTCGTCTCGGAATGGGTGTTTTGATTTCATAAGTTTTTTCGAGATATGAGACGTGGGTCCCACTGCCGAATATTTTAATGAATTTCGAATTTTTATCCGAAAAATTTATAAATTCATATGGAATTAATTCCTATGATTCGTATTGAGTATATCGAATTGTTTGTGAATAGATTTGAGGCTTTTAGAGATAAATTTAAAAGAAAAAGCTGTGGTCGAGTAATTGATTGGCATTTGCAAAGCGAGGTAAATATAGTGGTTAACCTTGACTTGAGGGAATAGAACCCTTAAATTATTTGTTATGTGAATTGCATGTGAACGGCGCATAGGCGAGGTGACGAGTGTCTATACGTCATCAAATAAATTATTTGCCTGCTTACTTGAAAAATCATAAATTGTTTTAAATCATAAATTAATTATTATAATAATTGTTTCTCTCCTATTCTTTGTCAAATATTAATTCCTTAATTCCTGCATTAATTGTCACATGCTATTTGAATCATGTGCCTTAATTGTTATTTGACATGTAGCTTATTAAATATTAAATTGTATATCTCTCGCTGGTTTCTATAATAATTTGCTAATTGCTTTTGTTTATTTCGTAATTAAATCATAATTATTGTATTCTTGTTGTTTTATGATTTTATATTAATTGTTGCATTTATTGGGGAAATTCTTCTATAAGAATTGGTAAATGAATATGTTGGAGGAGCGGGTTGCACGCCGCAACATAATTAATTATAATGAATATTTTGAAAGATCGGGTTGCACACCGCAATAGACTTATTAAAAGTCCATATTGGAGGATCGGGTTGCACGCCGCAACAGACTTATTAAAAGTCCATATTTGAGGATCGGGTTGCACGCCGCAACAGACTTATTTAAAAGTCGATATATATATATATATATATATATATATATATATATATATATATATATATATATATATATATATATATATATATATATATATATATATATATATATATTGGGGTGAGGCGGCATGACCGCTTTGTATACTTGGTTAAAATAAATATATTGGAGGAGAGGATTGCATGTCGCAACAGAACTGAATGTGAATATACTGTGAGAGCGGGTTGCACGCTGCAACAGAATTGATAGCAATGATAATTGGTTGTGAATGTTGAGCTGGCTTCAATTATTATAAATGAGTTACCTGATTTATTTCTATTATTGTTGTTATTACTAATATTGTGTACACGTAATGTAAGTGACCCTCCTTAGCCTCGTCACGACTTCGTCGAGGTTAGGCTTAGCACTTACTAGTACATAGGGTCGGTTGTACTGATACTACACTCTGCACTTCTTGTGCATATTTTGGAGTTGGTCCCAGCGGCGTGCCATAGACTTGCTCGGATTTCAGATATTCGAAGGAGACTTGAGGTATAAATGCATTGCGTCGCAGTTGTGAAGTCCCCGTCTATTTTACTTTAGTTGTGTATGTATTTCCAGACAGCTTTATTTTATTCGGACCTTTATTTGTATTATTCTAGAATATTCGTGAATTGTGACACCAATTCTGGGATGGTATTTAGACACCATTATTTTTATGGATTATTTCACTATATTTCAAACTTTGCATCCGCATTTGATTCCTTGATTATTACTAATTTAAAAATTGTTTAAAACTTGGCTAATATTATTCTAACGTTGGCTTGCCTAGCAAGTGAAATGTTAGGCGCCATCACGGTTCGAAGGAGGAAATTTCGGGTCGTGACAGTTGGTATCAGAGCACTAGGTTACACAGGTCTCACGAGTCACGAGCAAGCTTAATAGAGTCTGAAGGATCGGTACGGAGACTTTTGTACTTATCTCTCAAAGGCTATGAAGTTTAGGAACAATATCACTTCTTTCTTATTCTATCATGCGATTTTATTCTATCATCGATGATTGAACCATTCTACTCTTATTCTCTCGTACATGGTGAGAACATGAAATACCTCTACCGATGGACAGGGACCAGAACCCCCGGTGGCAACTACGGCCAGGGGTAGAGGTCGAGGTCGAGGTTGTGCTAGAGGCCGAGGTAGAGCTCAGTCCAGAGCTCGAGCAACTGCACCTGTTGAAGAACCTCAGTTGGACCTTCAGGAGAAGGTTCTAGTTCAGAATATACCAGTTGGATCAGTTCATGTCCCAGAAGGATTCATAGCCACTCCAATACTTCAGGACGCTCTAGTCTGTTTGGTAAGTCTTATAGAGGACGTGGCCCAGAATGGTACATTTCCAGTGGCACCAGCCATCTCACCGGCTGAGGGAGGAGCACAAACTCCCACTACTCTTGCTCCGGAGCAGATGGCTCCCCAAAATCAGGCTCCAGCAACCCCACTAGTTGGGGTAGTTCAGCCAGTTATTGCGGCACAGATCGATGATAGGCCTGCCATGTCTTTTGAGGACTTATTGAGACTGGATAAGTTTACCAAGCTCTTTCCCATTCACTTCAGTGGTACACCTTCTGAGGACCCATAGGATTATCTTGAACATTGCCATGAGGTGCTGCGGAACATGGATATAGTTGAGACCAATGGGGTCGATTTTGCTGTATTTCAGATGACGGGTTTCGCCAAGAGGTGGTGGAGAGATTATACATTGACCCGACCAGTTGGATCGCCTGCACTTACATAGGAGCAGTTCTCTCAGCTATTTATGGAAAAGTTCCTCCCTATCACACTAAGAAAGGAAATCCGCAAGCAATTTGAGCATCTACAGCAGGGCAATATGATTGTTACTCAGTATGAGTCCCGTTTTGTGGATTTGGCCTGACATGCTCTCCTTTTACTACCTACGGAGGGAGAGAGAGTGAGGAGGTTTATTGAGGGACTCACTCACCCTATCAGACTTTAGATGTCCAAGGAGACTGTAAGTGAGATTTCTTTTTAGGCGGCTGCTAATGTCGCAAGGACGATCGAGATGGTTCTTGCACAGGAGAGAGGGTAGAGGTCTGATAAGAGGCCTCCTCAGTTCGGTGGTTACAGTGGTGCCTCGTCTGGAGGCAGAGGTAATTTTGGTAGGGGTCATCCTCCCAGACCGTTTCATTCAGCACTTCATGCATCTCCCGGTGCTTCAGGGAGTCAAGATCCTATTATGCCTTACTCTAGACAGCTAGTATTCAATGCACATTCAGCTCCTATTAGTGCACCACCACTCTAGAGTTACTACAGCAGTTATCCGACCCATTTGGGTCAGCTTAAGCATCAGCAGCCATGGCATCAAGATGGGTGTTATGAGTGTGGGAATATTGGTCACATCTGAAGGTATTGCACTAGATTAGCGAGTAACATATCTCGGCAAGATTCTCGTGCCATCATACCGGCACCGGTTGGATCACCGCCTGCTCAACCAGCTAGAGGTAAGGGTCAGGCAGATAGAGGTGAAGGTCAGGCCATTAGAGGTAGAGGTCAGACCGTTAGATGTGGAGGCCAGCCAGTTAGAGGCCGTCCCAGAGATGCAATTCAGAGTGGTAGGGCCCAAACCATTTTATGCTTTTCCAACTAGGCCTGAGGCCGAGTCATCTGATGCTGTGATCACAAGTATTATTCCAGTTTGCCATAGAGATGCTTCAGTTCTATTTGATCCAGGATCTACTTATTCCTATTTGTCCTCCTATTTTTCTTCATATTTGGATGTGCCTTGTGATTCTCTAAGTGCTTCTGTGTGTGTATCTACATCGGTGGGAGACTATGTTGTTGTAGATCATATCTATCGTTTGTGTGTGGATCTTCTACTTCTTGATATGGTAGATTATAATGTCATCTTGGGTATGGATTGGTTGTCCCCTTATCATGCTATATTGGATTGTCATGCCAAGACAATTACCCTAGCTATGTCGGGGTTACCTCGGTTAGAGTGGAAAGGAACTCTTGGCCATTCTGCCAGCAGGGTTATTTCTTATATGAAAGCTCGGCGTATGGTAGAGAAAGGGTGTCTAGACTATTTGGCTTATATTCGCGATCCCAGTGCGAATGTTCCTTCTATGGACTCAGTACTAGTTGTTCGTGAATTTTCAAAAGTATTTCCTGCAAATCTGCCGGGGATGCCACCCGACAGAGATATTGACTTCTGTATTGATTTGGCTCCGGGTACTCATCCCATTTCTATTCCACCATACCGTATGGCCCCGCCAGAGTTGAAAGAATTGAAAGAGCAGTTACAAGACTTGCTTGATCAGGGATTCATTAGACCCAGTGTCTCGCCCTGGGGTGCACCAGTATTATTTGTAAAGAAGAAAGATGGCTTTATGCGGATGTGTATAAACTATCGGCAATTGAACAAAGCCACTATTAAAAACAAATATCCGCTGCCATGAATTGATGACTTATTTGATTAGCTTCAGGGTGCCAAGGTATTTTCGAAGATCTATTTGAGGTCTGGTTACCATCAGTTGAAGTTTAGGGCATCTGATGTCTTTAAAATAGCCTTTTGAACTCGGTATGGGCATTACAAATTCCTAGTGATGTCATTTGGGTTGACAAATGCCCCAGCAGCATTTATGGATTTGATGAATCGGGTGTTCAAGCCTTATTTGGATTCTTTTGTGGTTGTATTTATTGATTATATCTTGATTTACTCCAGCAGTCGAGAGGAACATGAGCAGCATCTTCGACGTGTGTTTCACACCATGAAGAATAATAAGTTATATGCCAAGTTTACAAAATGTGAGTTTTGGTTAGACTCGGTTGCTTTTTTGGACATGTTGTATCGGCAGAAAGCATAATGGTGGATCCTAAGAAGATTGAGGTTGTTCAGAATTGGCCTAAACCTACTTCAGTTACAGAGATCTGGAGTTTCCTAGGTTTAGCAGGTTATTATCGTCGGTTCGTGGAAGGGTTTTCATCTATAGCAACCCCATTGACCAGATTGACCCAGAAAGGTGGCACATTCATATGGTCAGAGGAGTGTGAGATGAGCTTACATAAGCTCAAGACTGCTTTGACTACGGCGCCAGTGTTGGTATTACCCACAGGTTCAGGATCGTATACGGTATATTGTGACGCATCTCACATAGGGCTTGGTGCAGTATTAATACAAGATGGCAAGGTAATTGCATATGCGTTGTGGTAGTTGAAAGTTCACGAGAAGAATTATCCTGTTGATGACTTAGAATTGGCAGCCATTGTTCATGCGCTGAAGATTTGGAGGCATTACCTCTACGGTGTCTCGTGTGAGGTATTTACTGATCATCGTAGCCTTTAGTATTTGTTCAAACAAAAAGATCTTAATTTGAGGCAGAGAAGATGGATGGAGTTGTTGAAAGACTATGTTATCACCATTTTGTATCACCCCGAAAAGGCCAATGTGGTGGCCGATGCTTTGAGTAGAAAGGCTGTAAGTATGGGCAGTCTTGTGTATATTCCGGTTGGTAAGAGGCCATTAGCTGCAGATGTTCAGACTTTGGCCAATCAGTTTGTGAGGTTAGATATTTTGGAACCTAGTCGGGTTATAGCTTGCACAGTCACTCGGTCTTCTTTATATGAGCACATCAGAGAGAGGCAGTATGATGATCCTAACTCACTTGTCTTTAAGGACACGGTGATGCCAAACAGGATGTTGTGGGGGAAGATGGGGTTTTGCAAATGCAGGGTCGTATTTGTGTGCCTAATATGGATGGGCTTCGTGAATTAATTCTTGAAGAAGCACACAGTTCCAGGTATTCTATTCATCCAGGTACCGCCAAAATGTTTCAAGATTTGCGGCAACATTATTGGTGGAGAAAAATGAAAAAGGATATAGTTGCACATGTAGCTCGGTGTCTAAATTGTCATCAAGTTAAGTACGAGCATCAGAGACCTAGTGGTTTGCTTCAGAAGTTAGAAATTCTTAAGTGGAAGTGGGAGCGTATCACTATGGACTTTGTTGTTAGTCTCCCACGTACTCAGAGAAAATTTGACACAGTTTGGGTCATTGTGGACAGGTTGATCAAGTCAGCACATTTTATTTCAGTGGCAGTTACCGATTCTTCAGAGAGGTTAGCTGAAATTTATATTCGTGAGATTGTCCGCCTTCACGGTGTGCTCGTGTCTATTATTTCTGATTGAGGTACGCAGTTTACCTCACATTTCTAGAGGGTTGTACAACTTGAGTTAGGCATGCGGGTGGAGTTGAGTACAACATTTCATCCACAGATAGACGGATAGTCAGAGCGCACTATTCAGATATTGTAAGATATGCTTCGCGCTTGTGTTATAGACTTTGGAGGTTCTTGGGATCATTTCTTGCCACTTGCGGAGTTTTTTTTATAATAATAGCTACCAGTCGAGCATTCAGATGGCTCCATATGAGGCATTATATGGAAGGCGATGTCGATTGCCAGTTGGTTAGTTTGAACCGGGAGAGGCTCGGTTGTTGGGTACCGATTTGGTACAGGATGCCTTGGATAAGGTCAAGATTATTCAGGATCGACTTCGCATAGCTCAATCTAGGCAAAAGAGTTATGCCGACCGTAAAGTTCGTGATATTGCATTCATGGTTGGAGAAAGAATATTGCTCCGGGTTTCACCTATGAAAGGTGTAATGAGGTTCGGAAAGAAGGGCAAGTTGAGCCCTAGGTATATCGGACCCTTTGAAATTCTTGAAAGGGTGGGTGAAGTAGCCTACAGGCTTGCATTACCACCTATTTTATCAGCGGCTCATCCGGTGTTCCATGTGTCTATGCTCCGAAAATATCATGGTGATCCGTCCCATGTGTTAGATTTCAGCTCAGTCCAATTGGACAAAGATTTGACTTACGAGGAGGAGCCGGTGGCTATTCTAGCCCGGCAAGTCCGACAGTTATGGTCTAAGAGTTATCCTTCAGTTCGAGTGCAATGGAGAGGTTAGCCGGTAGAGGCATCTACCTGGGAGTTCGAGTCAGACATGTGGAGTAAATATCCACACTTATTTACCAGCTCAGGAACTTTTTCTAACTCTATTCGAGGACGAACGTTTGTTTTAGAGGTGGAGAATGTGATGATCCAAAATGTCATATTTAAATTTATTAAGTAATTATGTGTTGTAAGACCTCGAAAAGCACCATTTATCATTCCTCGACTTGCATGCGCAGTCTGTACAATTTTTCGAAAAGTTTTTGTGTGAAAAATGGATTAAAATGTGAAATAGAGCTTTAAAAACTCAACTAAGTTGACCTTAGTCTATATTTTGAGCAAACGGACCCGGATTAGTGTTTAGACAATTCCGATAGGTCCGTATCGTGATATGGGACTTGGGCGTATGCCCGAAATCAAATTCCGAGGTCCCTAGCTCGAGATATGGAATTTTGATGAAACATTACAAGCTTGAAAGCTTAATAATTTTTAAGAAATTACTGATGTTGGATTTATTGACCTCGGGTCCGTATTTTGGATTTATTGACCTCGGGTCCACTATAATATTTATGACTTGTCTGCCGAATTTGGAGAGAATCGGAGTTGATTTGACGTGATTCGGACGTCCGGTTGTAAGAATATAAGTTTTAAAGTTCTCTTGGAAATTTCCTTTGATTTGGTGTCTGATTCGTAGTTCTTAGTATTATTTTGGTAATTTGATCGTGCGAGCAAGTTCGTATGATGTTTTAGGACTTGGGTGCATGTTTGGTTTGGAGCCCCGAGGGCTGGGGTTGGTTTCGGGGGTTAACGGATTATTTTCAGACTTACGAAATTTGGTTTTCTGCACACTTCAGGCTTCTTGTGTGTTCTTTTCGTGTTTGCGAAGGTACTCTCGCGAACACAAAGAGCAAATTAGGGTTGGCACATTTTGTGCTTCACGTTCATGATAGACTGACCGCATTCGCGAAGGCTTGAGGTTCAAAGCTTCACGTTCGCGATCGAAGCCTCGCGTTAGCGAAGGGAAAGAGGCTGGCCAGGATTATTGCCTTCGCGTTCGCGAAGGCCAAGCTAGGCAAGCTTCGCGTTCGCGAAGTGTAAAATGGGACAGCACAATTTTGTGCTTCGCGAACGCGAGGTGTTGCGACCAAACACACTCATGCAAATATACGTGGTCGTCAAGTAATATAGTAATGAGTAGAGTATCGTTCCCACGAAGACTTATGATTAACTTTTGACTAACTCAAACTCAAATAACTTATCGATTCAAGCGATTTCTTACAAAATACATAATTTTCTAATTTACTACCTAAAAACTATCAAGTAATGAAATACTAAAGATCAACCACAACACTTAAATGATTTCAAATAACAATCAATAGGAGATAATATTCCAGGGTCACGGGTTATCCTCATGTTGCATTCTTAGCTTAAAATAACTAGTTGATTTATCTGGATTGTTGATTGACAGGGTTGATATTACTCATAAATATCTGTCGAGTTCTTACTCGCCTATTCAAGCTAACTTAATGCCTATATGTCTATGGAATTGAGATTAACAAGAATGTATTTACACTTCCTGTATTTCAACCGAGCAAGACAATTAGGTATATTTCTATCCTAATTGTGAATCCGTTCCCCGATGTCCGGGTTCAAGAACTTGCTCTATTTAATTCTATATGCAATCTAGAATTCACACTTTCGAGTTCAACTCTAGATTCGTAGATAGTAATTCACTGTTAGCTACTCAGCAAATTAATTAAAAACAGAATTAAATAAACAACCCAATATGATAAAATCAACTTTGTCAAATTAAACTTCAAACATCAACATTCATGTATCGCCCATGACCCTAGAATAATAGGGTTCTTAGCCACTCATGTTCATGCAATCATCAAATAATTCACAAGAGTGCATAATAATCAATAAAAGAAGGAAAAATAAGAACTCAAGATGAATTCCGTGGTTCCCCAGCTTTGTCGTGGCTTTTTTCCTCTTCCCAATATGTTAGATGACCTAAAAGAGGCGTTTTTGGCTTATATATTGCGTACAAAAGTCATGGGCCAAAGTTCTCCTATTTCTAATCCAAATCAGCTTCAGGGATTGATGCTAGGGTGGATGCGTCGCATCCACCTCGTCCTCCACTTCTCAGCTTCGCATGCTAGGGTGGATGCTTCGCATCCACCCTTTGTTCCTCCATCTCAGCTTTGCCCATGTGCGGATGCTATGGGCCGACTTCACTGCTAAGGGTGCACGAAATCTGATTTTTTTCTAGATTGGATGCGACGCATCCAACCCCTCTTCCTCTAGCTAGAGCACCTTTTCTTCATAAATTTGCACTCCAAACACCCTAAATCATCACACACAACTCAATTAGTCATAAAATCAATAATTAAACTATGTTGGGCATTTTAAAGATCAAATAGCATCAAAAAGCGGTTAAAACATGGGTAAAGTAACATCAAAGATAATTTCAATACTATTTAGTCATTTCAAAGATAATTTCAATACTATTTAACATAAAACCTTCATTTAAGGAGTTCAAATCAAAGAAAAACAGAAGTGCGAAAAAGAAAAAAAAAAGCCCGACATCGGGGTGTCACTAGTCATGAGCATCTACTACAATCTGTCTAACAATATCAAGGCTAACTCAGCCTGGAAAATAACTAAATACAACTAGAGGAGGATAAGAGGGAGAAGAGAAGGTGTTGCGATCGCCAAACAGCTACCTTGCCATCTCCAAGAAAAATCTACAACCAGGACACTCAATAACTGCTACCGTGTCCAGCTATACCTGAATCTGCACACAAGGTGTAGGGAGTAATGTGAGTACGCCAACTCAGTAAGTAACAACAATAAATAAAGACTGAGTAGTAGTGACGAGCAATAAAGCATATAACGTTCATATCATGAAATCTCAATAAAGTACAACATGCTTTAAAAGTCAGTGTTTGAATCAAATCATCTCGTTTAAACCTGGTTCCAGTAAAAATCATTAAAGATATTTTTCAAGAGTTTTCAAACAGAGGAAAATGCAAAGGTGAGCAAAAATGATGAAATCATAAACAGCCCCTCGGACAAAACATCACTGATATACAGCCTCTCGGGCAAACCTCACAGCCACTCGTGCCACTCGGGCATACCTCACAATCACTCTTGCCACTCGGGAATTTCTCACAATCAATCATGCTTCCCAGTCACTCAGCACTCGGCACTCTCACTCATTAGGTACTTGCGCTCACTAGGGATGTGTACAGACTCCGGAGGGGCTCCTTCAGCCCAAGCGCTATAATATGAACGGACAACTCACGTGCTATAATAATAAAGTATGTTACAGGCGGGCAGCCCCGATCCATACTCATACTCACAAATCAGGCCCTCGGCCTCACTCAGTCATAAACCTCTCAAGCCACTCGGGCATTTCCGTAAAATAGGGCATTCGGCCCAAAACATTTATTTGCATCGAAATAGAGTCATAAAACTGAGTTATGCGGTAAATAAGTATAAACATGACTGAGTATAGATTTTCAATCTAAAATAATGAGAGGATGGTAAGAAACGGCCCTTAAGGGTCCAAACAACATTGGCGCAAGGCCCAAACATGGCATTCAACCCAATTTACAGAAATCCTTTCTAAAACATATAAGTGTCATATGGTTTCAACAAAGTATGCAACTTTACAGTTGCTACGGGATGGACCAAGTCACAAATCCCCAACAATGCACGCCAACACTCCCGTCACCTAGCATGTGCATCACTAAGAATAGTAGAATGATACAAAATCCGGGGTTTCATACCCTCAGGACTAGATTTACAATCGTTACTTACATCAAACCGGTCAAATTTCTACCCCACGATGCTCTTGCCTTTGAACTCGGCCTCCAAATTCTTCAAATCTATTCATAATCAGTACAATACCATCAATACGCGCTAATGGAATGAATTCCACAAGAAAAGCTACAAAATTAGACCAAAACCCGAAATTGGCTCAAACCCGGCCCCCGGGCCCACGTCTCAAAATCTGACAAAATTTACAAAACTAGAAATCTCATTCACTCACGAGTATAACCATACCAAATTCATCAAAATCCGACATCGTTTGTTCCTTCAAATCCTTAAATTACTCTCCCTTAATTCCAAGCCCTAACCTCTCATTTTCACTAATTACCATGATTAAAATAATGGAAAATCACCATATATATACAAGTATTAGGGCTCAAGTAACTTACCTCAAGCTCCAAAAATCGAATAGAAATGGTGAAGAATGCACCAAAATCGCGAAGGATTCTATTTATGGTTTCTGCCCAGTTTTTTCGCACCTGCGGCCATTTTCTCGCACCCGCGCGACTGTACCTTCGGTCCAAAGAGTCGCACCTACGTAACTCACTTAATTCCCTATCTTCCTCACCTGCGGACACCTTTCTCGCACCTACGGATTCGCATCTGCGGTCCCAGATGCGCATCTACGAAACCAACCCAAACTCCTCATCTCCGCATCTGCGCTCAAGGCCTCGCACCTGCGGGCTCGCAGATGCGGCCAATTTTTCACACCTGCGTTCCCAACCTTTGCCTGGCGTCGCCCAAACCTGTGCACTCCCCACGCGCACCAATGGCCTCGCACATGCGAGGCTTTCTTCCGCAAGTGCGAAAATCGTAGAAGCAGCACCTCCAACTGCAAATTCCAACTTCGACAAATCCGTTAACCACTCGGAATCGCTCCGAGTCCCTTGGGACCTCAGCCAAAAATACCAACAAGTCATATATCAACATACAAACTTAGTTGAACCTTCGAATCACTCAAAACAATATCAAATCATCACTTTACCCTCAGATTCAAGCCTAAGAACTTCTAAATTTTTAAATTCGGCAATCGATGCCGAAACCAATCAAACCACGTCCGAATGACCTCAAATTTTGCACACACGTCACAAATGACACTACGAACCTACTCCAACTTCCGGAATTCTATTACGACCCCGATATCAAATTTTTCACTGACGACCGAAATCGCAAATTTCCAGTTTTGCCAATTCAAGCCTAATTCTACCACGGACCTCCAAATCATATTTCGGACGCACTCCTAAGTCCAAAATCACCTAACGGGGCTAACAGAAGCATCAGAATTCAAATTCGAGATTGTTTACACATAGGTCAATATCCGATTGACATTTTCAACTTAAGTTTGTACTTAAGAGACTAAGTGTCTCAATTCACTCTGAAACCACTCATGTCCCGAACTAACTAACCCGATATAATATAATATAGCTGAATAACACAAAAAAAAGTAAAAATGGGAAAAACGAGGTTGTAACTCTCGAAATGACTGGTCGGGTCGTTACACTAAATTGCCTAGAAGTTCAGCTATTTCTTAATTAAGTGTAAAATTATTATTCATTAACGTGGAATATTTCATTGACTAATTAGATTCAACTAATAACAATTTTCAATTTGTCGCACAGCCACTTCGTGAGTCAGTTTGAATAATGCTATATATTCGAGATTTGATGCGTGGTTTAAAGATTCTGTAAGTGTGAAATCAAAATAGATTTGAAAGTTCCATAATATACATATGATGCAACTAATAACTTTATTTACACTATATGTAGGTCCTTAATCCTAATAATAGTGCTAATCAATTCTTGAAAGATATAGTTAGGGGCCTACCCCAAGGGTCACAAAAATACTAATATGGTGTACTTCTAGATATTCTAGAATTAGAGTATTCAGGTTGATCAAATAAGAAGGTGATACTTTTTCGATGCAAGTGATTTGACCCAACATGAAAAAGAGGTACAAGTGTAAACTCGCACTACAATATAACTGATGGTAATCACAAGAGGTGGTATGATTGTTATGATCTTTTTATCATTGTACAAGACGTTAGACAAGTGTATTATTCTCTTTATCTATTGCGGAGGAATAACTTTGATTGGTAGGTGATAATTAAAATTAAGCATGTGAGTAGGGTAGAAATCGAGAATGTGTTAGATATTGCATATCAAAATGACATTTCAAACGTTCAAAAATTTGTGGACAATCAGTTAGAAAATGACTTGGAGAATCCTCAACGCATATTAGAAGAAGATGATATGTAGAAAATAAGATCCATAGGTAACGAAGATAAAGAATTAGTTGATGAATTAAAACAAGCAAAGAGGAAGACTTGACGGATGAGTGAGAATATGATGAGGAGGATTAGCATATTAGTTTTTCAAGTACTCTTGTCTTATATTTATTTATATTTTGTGGTAACATATATATATTTATATAGATAGCAAGCAAGAGTAGAGGTAATGATGATCAAGATAACTTTTGAGGTTGAGGGAAGTCTAAGAAGAATAGGAGGCGGGCTGATTCTAAGGATAATACTACTCTCTTTTTCCCTTCCACTCCATATATGCATTATTTTGCTACACAAATGAATTCTGCGATGCACACATACTTTTTACCATACTACTTTGGGGCTGCCACTAGATACCATCATCTCAACCACAAGGCTATAGCCCGATGCCTTCACATAATCATGTGTTCCCTATCATGCCTATAGTGGGTTATCCATCACAGGGCCATCGCTGATACATGCGTTATTTTTCCACTTACATCATAGCCATCTGGATTATTGCATTCTATCTCGCAGCCATCTTTATCAGCCACTCCGTCTCCACGTCGTGCATCTCCTAACATTTTAGGATTTCATCTTCGAGACAGTAGCTTTGAGCCCGATGCTATCCCATTTATACATGCTTCTGCTATACATGTTATACAGGCTGCATAGACTCAGGATGATGTAGAGGAATTACAGTATGATGGTTATAATATTGTCAAGCCTACAAGGAATGGGTTATCTTTATCTATTACTTATTGGTTTTTATATATTTTATTTCTTGAACTAAAATTTTTGTATAATTTTATTCATATAATGATCATACCAATCAAGGAGACTATGAAGATAATCACCAATCCCATTTATGGTTGTATAATGCCCCCTACCAGACGTGTGCAATTTTCCATTCAAGCTCTAGCAGTAATTTTTCAATGAGTTTAAGATACAAATGTAATTTTAAGTAGTTTTAAGAATTATATTAATCAAGTACTATATCTAACATCACACATTTTATTCAGTCTAAATATGCATGAGATGCCTTCCATAAGGAGGCAATTTACTCAAATTTCGAGTTTATTTCTAGGCTGCTCGAAGGATAAACAGGAGGCCTGATTGGTGTCTCCAGTATTTATGGGAGGATCTATTAAGCCAGTTGAAAGAAGAGGAATTTCTAAAGAACAGTGAATAAGGAAAGAAAGTTCGAGCATCTGAGAAGGGTAGCTCCTTGCATTATAGGGGTGTTGTAAGCTTGGGCACGATTAGGAGGCTATTAGTAATTTCTTAAAGTCTAACAATCTTATTTTTCTAACAATATTCGATTCAAATTATTTAACACATTTTATCTCTTTTCCAGAAAAACAATATGGGAGAAAATTGAGTCAAGATGAGCTATTTAGGAAGATTCTCATTCGAAAAAAGAAGAACATCTTGGATCCAAATAAATGGGTTGAGGGTCGGGCTAAGACTACCTATGTATGCTTCCAAATTACCTAAAACTTATAATTTATATTTATTATATTATTAATATACCAATTTTATATTTTAAATGTAGAGTCGCTATAAAATAGCTTGGAGGAGTTCTGACATAGTAAACCGACAACTGACTTGGGCGAGCCATCAGAACCTTCAGATGAAAATGCTGACAGAATTTGGTTGGATGTCGGTGGTCCAAAGCAGGGGATAACATATGACCTTTCTTCTCAAAAAGTTTCACGTCCCAATTTTTCCCTTCGGTTGGTATCGTGATGGCACCTAGTTATAGGGACTAGGTAAGCCTAATATTAATTGAAACAACATTATTTAATTAACATCTAACAAAATAAATAGAAATCTCTTACAATTTCCAAAACCGGTAGTACAAGTCATAAGCTCTATAGAGTCTTTGCTAGAAAACTTCTAAATACAACTGTCCATAAATAAGAATAAACAGTGCAAAATGAAAATTTGAAGGTGACTCCGAAACCTGCGAACGCAACGGCAGGTTTACCTTTAGTCTCTGCAGTAACAGTCCACACAGCTAGCTAACGAACAAATACGTGGGTATGCACAAAAAAAAGATTGTGTAGAAGAGTAGCATGAGCACACCACAGTGGTGCCCAGTAAGTATCAAGACTAACTTCGGTGAAGTAGTGACGAGGACTAATCAAGACACCCACTGGTCTAATAAACTGAACAAGCATAAGTATAGGGATGACAGAACATGACATCTATCTAAGGACCCCGCGATATGGCTAACGACATAGCAACTACAATAAGGAAGGAAAAACAGCAAGTAACAGCGGAACACTAGAATAAGACACAGAAGAATGAACGAAAACACAACCCAAATCCAAAAATCACAATATAGTAAAGGCAAGTAGTAACTCAGCAGCTGCAATAGTTTTCACATTAGGTCTTAGCCAACAACTCCAATAAATTAGTCAAATCCTTTAAGCGTAAACTTTCACCCGTAAGTTTTTAAATTGAGGTCTTTAGAATATAATCCTTTCCAATAAGAAATTATTTTTGAAATATACTTCCTTCAAATAAATATGTTTCAAACATATATCTTTCAAGATAAATACTTTTCAAATATCAACTTTTCAAGTAATATCCTTTGAGTACAAGTCACCCTGTGACACCTAAGCACGAAAGATTAGCAGCTCCGAACACAGATATAACCACAGGGGGAATCTACCAGGATACCGTCCCGTAATTCCGAATTAATTATATAGTATGGGGGGGGGGGGATCTCCAGAAATACATCCGTAGTTCCATTTCGGAGTCGTCTTCACACAGTTCTGACTATGGTCAAAATCCTAAGATTTAAGCTTCTGTTTTAGGGACTAAGTGTCCCAAATCACTTCGAATCACCAGATAATTGAATTCAACCACGCACGCAAATCAAGGCACATAATATGAAGCTGCTCAGGGCCTTATGCCGCCGGACGGGATTTAAATGTGTGTGAAATTTGAGACTTTAAAATAATGAAACTATTGGTAATGAATTGGTATTGTAGTCATGATCACCTTCTTGGCTAATTAATGAAAATATGTATTTTCTCTATTTATGGATGAGTTTGGGTAGAAGAAAATCTAAGAGGCTTGCTCGGTGAGG
This sequence comes from Nicotiana tabacum, assembly GCF_000715075.1. NCBI lineage: Eukaryota > Viridiplantae > Streptophyta > Magnoliopsida > Solanales > Solanaceae > Nicotiana > Nicotiana tabacum. Next base: position 70,150,105 of record NC_134088.1, read on the forward strand.
TTCACTCGGTTGAGGGCTAGTCACGCTCCCCGATTTTGGGGCGTGACAGGTAGGTCCGTTATGAGGGCCCCCGATGTGATTCGGATTGAATTCGGAATAATTTTGGACTTGGTTGAATTGATGAGGTATGTTCTTCTGGTGTCATCGCACCGACAGAGGCTTTGGCCGCGGGTGCGGACATGCAGGTGTGTGAGGGTGCATCCCAAAAATAGAGAAGGCCAGCCAAGGCCTGGGTTCACTGGTGCAGACACCTGGGCGTAGATGCGCATCCGCGGGCGCAAGTGTTATTTCACAGATGCACAACTGTAAGGAGCTTGTGAAGCACCGCAGGTGCGGTCGAGGCTCCACAGAAGCGGCCTTGCAGGTGTGAGTATTTTCTCCGCAGAAGCGGAATTTCATGGCATTAGTTGAAATCGCTTTTGCGATGTTTTTTCCCGCAAGTGCGACAGTGTGCCCGTAAAAGCGAAAATCGCTGGCAGAAAAGGGGGTGTTCGAGGGTTTTATCTCATTTTCATCTTTTGTCTTAAAACGACCGGTCGGATCGTTACAAAAAGAGTTTCATCTCGACAAGTGTGGACAACATGATACAAGGACTTCTACATAGGGAGAGACACTTGATAGGGAGGCCATTGCGGCTATGATAAAGAAGCTCCAGAACTTTCTTATGCTCCTCAAGCGGCAGAGGCGTGAGATAGGCTTACAGATGAACAGTTTGAAAAGCTTCATTCTCAACAAAAACTTCTCCTTGAGTCTGCAGCTATCAGTTATCTCATAAGTCATTGCTTAAGGCTCGTCCTTCACCCGATCGCACTCCACGTACGAAAGATGAAGGTTCTTCAACTGATGGATGAAATGCTTGAATAATGTTTGTGAATTGATAACTCTTCTTTTAATTATATTGCTATTTCTATAAAATAGGCAATGGCTGCCAGCATTTACCAAGAATATCTACCGACATCGATCGGTAAGTTTAAAAATAAAAATTTCTAATTACTAGCCGATTAAAACAAAATGCAAAATTGAAATATACCAACTGATTTTTGTCAAAAAGGGCCCAAAAAAATCAAAAAGATAAAACTACATTGGGCAAAATATTACAAATATTTGTATTTATTGATTGAAGTAAGTCAGTAGGCTACTATTATTAAATTTAAAAAATAAACCTATATTAGTAAGGACCGATTGATTTCGGTCGGCTAACTTATGTTATTTAGAAAATATTAAAATTTGCCAATCGAATTTGGTCAGTTACTGTATTCAACTTTTGGTCGTGTGCCAGAAATGTGACGAGGTATGTAGTGTCTCGAGTAAATGGTTTTGGTCGGAAGACTCAAATTATGCAGACTCTCCCTGCAACGGTCAATAAAATCTTGTCCAGACGCTTTTGCTCCTCGACGGTCGCTACCGGTCTGGTCTCTGCTCCAGCCTCTGCAACCAGCTGAACACTTGTCGCGGGTAGTGCCCCTAGGGTCTGATAAATAGCCGCAGCATGCCTTGGTGCATGAGCGGTAGGGGTATGGACTCTCACTCAAATCTGAGTTGTGGTTGGGTGTGCCTGAAATAGTCTGGCCTGAGTCATAGAGTCCATAAACTGCAACATACAACCCATGACCTCCTGGAATCTTGGAGCGGACATGTAGTTCGCTGGGGGCTTGCTTAGCTACATGTATCTCATTCTGCTCCTCAATAATAGGTTCCTCCACCGGATCCACTGGTGCCACTATAGCTACTCTAGGATGCCCTTGTCCTCCAACAGGAGCTCTAGCCCTTCCTCAACCTCTGCTTCTACCTCAGACAACCGGGAGAGAAACCCCTCTACCATGGGATGATACCATCATGCGCGTTATAGACTTAGAACAACATCGACAACACAATAGAAATTGAAGAAAGAGAAATTGAACAACACCTATTCGCAAGAGTAACCACCAAATATACATGTTGCATAAATAATGCAGAAGTGAAGTATGTGTACATAAATCAATACGTACCCAACACGTATCTAGTCTAACCTTGAAGAAGAAGTGATGAGGGGGTCGACATCTACACTTACTAGTGATCCAAATAACAATGTACATAAAAGTAGACAGGAAAGAAGCATAACAAATAGTAATGAAATATATCAATGTGAATAATATGATTCTCAACAGAAGAATAAATACAACATCATCACATACCAATTGCAGCATCAAATGGAATATACATGACCAATATTAGGTGCGAATGTCAAATCTCATGTAGGAAGATTCATATATGCACTGACTCCCTAACAGATATTACGCACGATTCTGTCGAGACGAACGACCCGATCCCATAAGAATGGTGTTACAAGAACACTCGAGGTCGTACGGCCCGATCCATATGTGTATCTCACGATACTACCGGGGAGAATGGTTCACTATCATAAGAATATTTCATAATACTACCGAGGCGAACAACCTGATTCCATAAGAGTAGTGAAACCTTTATCGGGTCACTTGCCACACTCGCGAAGATACGTGTGAATTTAAGTAATCACGAAACTACTGATCAAATAAGCATTGTACTAGGATATGAACGCAACAGAAATAAACTCTATAAATAATCAAGTATCCCGCCATAACTTAAACTAACAAGGCTCGATCAACTACTTAAGTTCTAGTCACAAGCTAAGTCATGAAATCGAGTATTTAATCAGACAAGATTAATTCAAGTAGTGTAGTTAAGGCCTGATGTAAATCTAAATCTACCTGGACATACTGAAGAATCTATCTTACGCACCGGACACTCGTCACCTCGTATGTGCATAGCTCCTATAGCAAGTAACACATAGCAAATAAAATGTTTACGGGGATAAATTAGACTTACCTTGCTTTAAAATCCAATAATTGGCTCCAACACCTTGCTAACACCTCAAATCAATGCCGAGCGACTCCAAACTAGCCAAAAGAAGGTGACAAATATCAAAATATACTCAAGAACCCATAATTTTATTGTTAGACAATTCTCGACCCCGTACGAAAAGTCAACAAATGTCAACCCAGGCTCACGCGCCTGGATTTCGGAAATATTTGAAGATAAATATTACCCATAGCATCACGAACTCAAATATAATATTTATTTCCAATTTTAGGTCCAATTTGCGTGATCAAATCCCATTTTTATCAACTCTAGATTTTCCGGCCAAAACCCCATAACTTTTACAAATTATCATGTTAAAATCCACACATAATCCATGTATTTAGCTTACAACAAGTAGGAATCACATAGCTAGTGATACTTGATGACAATGGTGCTTCAAGAAGCTCCCAAATCGCCCAATCCAAGAGAATATAGGATGAAATGAGCTAAGTCCCGAAGTTAAATCTTATATTCTACCCAAGCATCCTTCATCGCGATTGCGAACGAACCCTAGCGATCGCGAAGACCAAAGCTTCCCCTGCCCAGTCCTACCTCTTCGCATTCGTGGGCTCCAAGCTGCATTCGCGAAGGCCACTGCCACCTAACCCATTGCCTTCGCGGTCTCCCCTGCCGCGTTCGTGAAGGCCAAGTCCTGCCAACCCCCTTCTTTCTTTCCTTCTTCACGTTCACATAGGCTCATTCACGTTCATGAAGAGGAACAAGGTCCCCAGTCGCATTTGCGGGGCCTACTTTGCATTCCTGAAGAGAAACAATTGCCCCTCCAAAATTCCTTCATCGCTATTGCGGACCTCCTTCGCGATCTCGAAGCATACCAGAACAAGCAAAAATCTGCCAACCTAAAACATGCTCTGGGTAGTCCGAAACTCACCCGAGCTACTTGGGACCCCATCCAAACATACCAACATGTCGAAAAATAAAATCTGAACATAATCGAGGCCTCAAAACACATAAAATAGCATCTCAACCAAGAATAACACCCCAAACTAAACTAATCAATTTTTCAAACTTCTATCTTCTTTCAACTAACTTCGAACGCGACTAATCATACTTAGAAAACTCAGAATGGAACCAAAATTTACATACAAGTCCAATATGATAATATTAATTGATCCCCAGGCTCAACAGGATCCGATATCACTAGAGTCCACTACAAATCAAACTTAGCAAATTATGGAACCTTCTTAGTGCCAACTTTCAACAATAAGCGGTGAATTGCTCCTAGATCACCCGAAACTCGATACGAACATATGCCCAAGTACAAAATCACCATACAAATATATTGAAACTTTCAAATCCCTATTGCGAGGTTGCTTACATAAAGTATTGACTTAAGTCAAATCTGGTCATCGTAGGCCATTATTGTCGAACTAAGTGTTACGAATTTAACCTAAACCCCTCCAACACCAAACAAACTAATGATTGGTCATAAAACAGGAAAAGTACATACATGGAGTCTTAAATAGGGGGACGAGATTCTAGAAAAATAATGATTGGTCGCGTCGTTACAAAGACGGATGTTAAAGGTAAGACAAAATATAACCCAAAGGCTAGACTAGACTTACAACAATATTTCGGGCGAAGTGAATTATGGTTGTAGTCATCAAATAATAATATGATGTTCAAGCCTAAGGCTAGTTACACGTTCACTTTGGAGGATAAACGATATATTTGTAAGTGGATTAAGAACTTGAAGCTGCTTGAGCGATATTTATCAAATTTGGGAAAACGTGTAGATATGAATGAAGGGAAGTTGTCCCAGTTGAAAAGCCAATATTGTCATATTTTCATAAAAACTTTAATTCCTGTTGCATTTTGTGGCTTGCCTAAAAAAATATGAAAATCAATCACAAAAATAAGTTTATTCTTCAAAGAAATTTATTCTACCTTATTGAGAGGAGAAACTTGTTTAAGATGAATTAAAATATTCATGTAATCACTACAAAGCCGGTAAATACTATTTCCATGTAGTTTTGTGATGTGATAGAACATTTTTCAATTTACTTTATACTTGAGGCACAACTTTGAGGCCCAGTTCAATGTAGGTGGATGTAACCTAAATCATAACTTGATTATGTCTTGTAATTTTCTTTGAACATTCTTATTTAACATAAAATTATGAATGACTAATGAAAAGTGAAAATATTTTGCTAAGCATAGAAATAGGATTGAAGGATCTATATGTGAAGCCTATCATGCAACAAATATTACTCATTTTTGTTCTTACTACTTCGATAATCATGTGCCATGTGCTAGATATAGGCCAAATCAACATAATGTCAAAGATGATAATGATTCATTACATCCACCAATGTCCGTTTTCAATCAACCAAGTCAAAGTTCGTAGAAAAAGAGGTCCGAGTGATATAGAGTATAAGTGAGCTATAACGCATGTATTGCTAAATTGCCAAGAAGTTCAACCATTTCTTAAGTAAATGTAAAATTATTATTCATTAACATGGAATATTTCATTGATTAATTAGATTCAACTAATAAAAATTTTAAATTTGTAGCACAGCCACTTCGTGAGTCAGTTTGAATAATGCTATATAATCGAGATTTGATGCATGGTTTAAAGATTGTGTAAGTGTAACGATCCGACCGATCATTTTGGGCTCTAGCATGTCGTTTGGTGGTTTGAGGCCTTGAGTAACTTTATTTCAGGTATTATGACTTGTACATGTGATCAAAATTGAATTTCGGGAAGTTCGGAGTTGATTTGGAAAGAAAATTCTAATTTCGGAAGCTTTAAGTTGGAGGAATTGACTAAGGTTTGACTTTTGAGTAAACGATCTCGGAATCAGGATTTGAAGGTTCCAACAAGTTCGTATGATGATTTTGGACCTGGGCGTATGTCCGGATCGGGTTTTGGAAGAACCGGGAACGTTTTGGCGCCTATTGTGGAAAGTTGGCATTTTGGAAAAATTTTACAAATTCGGGTTGAAGTGTATTTTAATATTATCGATGTCCGTTTAGAATTTCGAGCCTGGGAATAGCTATGTATGGTTATTATGGTCTTAGGAGCGCGTCTGGATGTGGATTTAGAAGTTCGTAGGTCATTTTGGGGTCATTTGGCGAAAGTTGAAAGTTGGAGGTTTTTGGAAGTTTGACCGGGAGTGGACTTTTTGATATTAGGGTCGTATTCCGATTCCGAAAGTTAGAGTATGTCCGTAATATCAAATATGACTTGTGTGAAAAATTTGAGGTCAATCGGACGTGATTTGATAGATTTCAGCATCCTATGTTGAAGTTAGAAGTTTAATAGTTCATTAGGCTTAATGATGCGCAATTCATATTTTTGATATTATTTGGTATGATTTGAGGCCTCGAGTAGGTCTGTGTTATGTTATAGAGCGGGTCGGTGTGATTGGTCGGGGTCCCGGGGGCCTCAGGTGTATTTCAGATGTGTTTGGGTTGTATCGCGCTCTTATTTAATGTTTCAACGTCGTTTCTTTGGACATAAAGGGTACCATATTGTGAAAACGACCTTTTATTTGTGATTGGATTGAACGATTAGATCCTTATCGTAAGTATGGAGTTATAGCAAGAAGAATCACTGAATTACGATGTCGTATGAGAGAGTTATGCCCATTTCCGTGTCAGAAATAATTGCTGGTCTCTAGTGCGGACTTTATTCTTCGCGAACGCGAGGGAGGTCCCGTGAACGCAATGAAGGAAGTTTGGGTTTATCCATTTTTGGATTTTAGAAATTGGGATTTTGAGCCCAAAAGTTTAGAAATGGTAAATCCTTGATTTGAGGATCGATTCATGGACGAAATTGGATGATTTTCTGGATATAGACCATATGGGTTATGGGTAATATTTATTTTCAATAATTTTCGAAATTCGGGCACGTGGACCCGAGGGTTGACTTTATTGACTTTTCGAGCGGAGTTAAAAATTATTATAAATTGATTTATTATGAGTATTAGAGTATATTTTTAATGTTTGCACATTGCTTGACTAGTTTTGGAGCGACGAGCACCGGTTTGAGGTGTTAGAGCGGCGTTGGAGCCGGTTATGGAACTTCAGAGTGAGGTAAGTGTCATGTCTAGATCCGTGAGGGGGAAACTACCCCCTAGGTGTTGTAATTGGTATGTGTTACTTGTTCCAGGGCTACGTACGCACGAGGTGACGAGAGTCCATACGTAGCTACATTCATGTTATTGTCCGGATAGAGTCAGGTTCACGCCATGCTATAACTGTACTATTTGAGTTATCTCTTGCTTATTAAATTCTTTTACATCGCATTACTACTTGAGACTAGACAGATGTATAGTGATAAACTTGCTATTGTAGAGATTTAACGAGTTTTATGATTAGCCGCAGAATAATTGTACTCCTCTTACAAATTTCTCCCGCGTTATGCGTTCTCATCGAAGGGTTTCCTCAAAGCTCCTTATAACTCGCATGTTCCTTCGTGAGTGGGGTCAAGGACCCGTCAAAGCTTCTTATTCTAATGGGATCAGGCCGTTCGCCTCGGCAGGATTTATGTACCACACTCTCATGGGAGCGGGTCGTTCGCCTCGGCAGAAATTATGATGGGATCGGGCTTTTCGCCTCAGCAAAATTATGAACCACACTCTCATGGGAGCGGGCCGTTCGCCTATGCAGTAATAAATATATCTATGGTTTGTGTCATTCGACCCTCGGCAGTGCATAGATTATGATGGGATCAGGCCATACGCCTCGGCATTTCTATAAAATACTCATGGAAATCGTGTGTAATTTTTGACAAGAAGTTAGTGTATCTATGAGTCTTCCTGATTTGAATTATGACAACCTATCTGGTGAGGTCCATTATATATATATATATATATATATATATATATATATATATATATATATATATGCTCCGGTTGAGGAGGTAATTTCTAATTAAGAGCTTGAGTCTATTGTAGAGAGGAGGATCGTATGACGTATTTACACTTGTTTAATTTGGTTATTTACTTTGCCCCATATCTGTTTACTTCTTATTGTATCTGTCTTATTGGACCACTAGTAAGTGTCGATGACGACCCCTCGTCACTACTTCTCTGGGGTTAGGCTAGATACTTACTAGGTACGCGTTGATTTATGTACTCATGCTACACTAGCTGCACATTTTTGTGCAGATACATATAAGTCTGGTGATCTTTTAGGCGCAGAGGCACGGCTATTGCGGGTACTTATCGTGAGCTGCATTTCATGTTACGATCCGCAGCCTGTAGAGTCTCCATCAGAGTTATTTGTATTCTCCTATCTAATTTGTATCTCAAAGAGATGTTGTATTTTATTTTATTTCCTAGTCGATGCCCATGCGCTTGTGAAATCGGATTTTGGGGTTCTTATGGGTTGTCCTTTATTTTAGGTGTGAAACGATTATCAATAACCCTGTAAATTCTATTTCTTACTATTTAATTGATGAAAATTAGGATTTTAAAGATACTAAAATGAGTAATTAAGTTAAATATACATTGTTGGCTAATCTGATGGCGATGTTAAGCGCCATCACGACCTCTAGTAGATTTTGGGTCGGGACATTAAGTGTAAAATCATAATAGATTTTGAAAGTTCCATATTATACATATGATGCAACTAATAACCTTCTTAACACTATATGCAGGTCCTTAATCCTAATAACAGTGTTAATCAATTCTTGAAAGATATAGCGAGGGGCCTACCGCATGGGTCACAACAATACCTAATTACTATGTGAATGGTTTTAAATTTTATACCAAGGAATGTGCTAAGTATAAAAAAAAAAAAAAAACAATAACAACGAGATGTCGTTAAAGGTGGCAATGACAACCAGGATGGAGATACTAATTATTATGGTGTACTTCTAGAGATTCTAGAATTAGAGTATTTGGTTGGTTAAATAAGAAGGTGATACTTTTTCGATGCAAGTGATTCAACCCAACATGAAAAAGAGGTACAAGTGTAAACTCGCACTACAATATAATTGATGGTAATCACATTAGGTGGTATAATTGTTATCATCTTTTTATCATTGTAAAAGACGTTAGACAAGTGTATTATGCTCTTTATCTATTGTGAAGGAATAAGCCTGATTGGTCGGTGGTAATTAAAATTAAGCATGTGAGTAGGGTAGAAATCGAGAATGTGTTAGATATTGCATATCAAAATGACATTTCAAATGTTAAAAAATTGGTGGACAATCAGTTAGAAAATGACTTGGAGAATCCTCAACCCATATTAGAAGAAGTTGATACGTAGAAAATAACATCCGTTGGAAACGAATAACAATAGTTAGTTGGTGAATTAAAACAAGCAAAGAGGAAGAATTGACGGATGAGTGATAATATGATGAGGAGGATTAGCATATTAGTTTTTCAAGTACGCCTGTCTTATATTTATTTATATTTTGTGGTAACACATATTTTTATGCAGATGGAAAGCAAGAGTCGAGGTAATGATGATCAAGGTAACTTTTGAGGTCGAGGGAAGTCTAAAAAAAATAGGAGGCGAGTTGCTTCTGAGGATAATACTACTCTATTTTTCCCTTCCACTCCATATATTCATTATTTTGCTACACAAATGAATTCTTCAATGCACACATCTATTTTACCACACTACTTTGGGGCTGCCACTAGATACCATCATCTCACCCAGCACTATTCCTACCATAGCCCACCACAAGGCTATAGCCCGATGCCTTCACATAAACATGTGTTCCCTATCATGCCTATAGTGGGTCATCCATCACAGGGCCATCACTCGATACATACTTTATATTTTCCACTTAAGAACAACATCGACAACATGATATAAAATGAAGAAAGAGAAGTTTACTAACACCCATAGCCTCTCGAAGTAAGTATGAATGTCTCTGCACCGATTCGCAAGAAAGACCATCAGATATACATATTGCATAATTAATGCAGAAGTGTAGTATGTATACGTAAATCAATGTGTACCCAATATGTATCTAGTCTAACCTTGAAGTAGAAGTGATGAGGGGGTCGACATCTACACTTACTAGTGATTCAGATAATAATGTACATAAAAGTAGACAGGTACAAAGCATAACAAATAGTAACGACATAGATCAATACGAATAACATGATTCTCAACTGAAGAATAAATACAACATCATCACATACCAATAGCAGCCTCAAATGGAATATATGTGACCAATATCAGGTGCGAATGTCAAATCTCAAGTAGGAAGAATCATATATGCACTGAATCCCTAACAAATATTATGCATTATTCTGTCGAGACGAACGACCCAATCCCATAAGAATGGTGTTACAAGAACACTCGAGGTCGTACGGCCCGATCCATAAGTGTATCGCATGATACCGTCAGGAAGAACGGTCGACTATCCTAAGAATATTTCATAATACTGCTGAGGCGAACAACCCAATCCCATAAGAGTAGTAAAACCTTTATCGGGTCACAAGCCACATTCACGAAGATACGTGTGAGTTTAAGTAATCACGAAACTACTGATCAAATAAGCACTGCACTAGGATATGAACGCAGCAGAAATAAACTCTACAGATAATCAAGTATCCCCCCCAGAACTTAAAGTAACAAGGCTCGGTCAATCACGTAAGTTGTAGTCTCAAGCACAGTCATTAATTCGAGTATTTAATCAGACAAGATTAATTCAAGTAGTGTCGTTACGGCCTGATGTAAGTCTAAATCTACCTGGACATAATGAAGAATCTATCTTACACATCGGACGCTTGTCACCTCGTATGTGCGCAGCTTCTATAGCAAGTAGCACATAGAAAATAGAATATTTACGGGGATAAATTAGACTTACCTTGCTTCAAAATCTAATAATTGGTTCCAATACCTTGCGAACACCTCAAATAAATGCCGAGCGACTCCAAACTAGACAAAAGAACGTGAAAAAAAATCAAAATATACTCAAGAACCCATAAAATTATTGTTAGACAATTCTCAATCCCGCACGAAAAGTCAACAGAAGTCTACCCCAGACTCACGCTCCTGGATTTCGGAAATATTTGAAGATAAATATTACCCATAGCATCACGAACTCAAATATATTATTTATTTTTAATTTCAGGCCAAATTTTCGTGATCAAATTCCAGTTTTATCAATTCTAGATTTTCCAACCAAAACCCTGGCCAGTCCTGCCTCTTTGCATTTGTTGGCTCCAAGCTGCATTCGCAAAGGCCACTACCACCTAACCCTTTTCCTTCGCGGTCTCCCCTGCCGCGTTCGTGAAGGCCAAGTCCTGCCAGCCCCCTTCTTTCTTTCCTTTTTCGCATTCACATTGGCTCATTCACGATCGTGAATAGGAACCAGGTCCCACATCGTATTTGTGGGGCCTACTTCATGTTCCTGAAGAGAAACAATTGCCCCTCCAAAATTCCTTCATCGCTATTGCAGACCTCCTTCGTGATCTCGAAGCATACCAGTACAAGCAAATATCTGCCAACTTTGAACATGCTCTGAGTGGTCCAAAACTCACCCGAGCTACTTGGGACCCTATACAAACATACCAACATGTCGAAAAATAAAATTTGTACCTAATCTAGGGCTCGAAACACATAAAATAACATCACAACCAAGAATCACACCCCAAACCAAACTAATAAATTTTCCAAACTTCTATCTTCTTTTAACTAACTTCAAACGCGACGAATCATACTTAGAAAACTCAGAATGGAATCAAAATTTACATACAAGTCCAATATGATAATAGGAATTCATCCCCAGGCTTAACATGATCCGATATCACTAGAGTTCACTCCAAATCAAACTTAGCAAATTATAGAACCTTCAAAGTGCCAATTTTGAACAATAAGCGGTGAATTGCTCCTAGATCACCCGAAACTCAATCCGAACATATGCCCAAGTATAAAATCACCATACATAACTTAAAATCTTTAAATCCCTATTGCGAGGCTGCTTACTCAAAGTATTGACTTAAGTCAAACATGGTCACCTTAGGCCATTATTGTTGAACTAGAACTAAGTATTTCGAATTTAACCTGAACACCTCCAAAACCAAACCAACTAACCCCGCAAGTCATAAAACAAGAAAAGTATATACATGAAGAGGTTCTAGAAAAATAATGACCGGTCGTGTCGTTACTGTGATGGATGTTAAAGGTAAGACAAAAGATAACCCAAATGCTAGACTAGACTTACAACAATATTTTGGGCGAAATGAATTATGGTTGTAGTCATCAAATAATAATGTGATGTTCAAGCCCAAGTCTAGTTACACGTTCACTTTGAAAGATAAAGATATATTTGTAAGTGGATTAAGAACTGGAAGCTGCTTGAGGGATATTTATCAAATTTGGGAAAACGTGCAGATATGAATGAAGGGAAGTTGTCCCATTTGAAAAGCCAATATTGTCATGTTTTCATGGAAACTTTAATTCCTATTGCATTTTGTGGCTTGCCTAAAAGAATATGAAAATCAATCACAGAAATAAGTTTATTCTTCAAAGACTTGTATTCTACCTTATTGAGAGGAGAAACTTGTTTAAGATGAATAAAAATATTCATGTAATCACTACAAAGCCAGAAAATACTATTTCCATGTGGTTTTTGAGATGTGATAGAACATCTTTCAATTCACTTTATACATGAGGCACAATTTTGAGGCCCAGTTCAATGCAGGTGGATGTATCCTAAATCATTACATGATTATGTCTTGTAATTTTCTTTGAACATTCTTGTTTAACATGAAATTATGCATGACTGCCGGAAAGTGCAAATGGTTTGTTAAGTATAGAAATAGGATTGAAGGACCTATATGTGAAGCCTATCTTGCAACAAATATTACTCATTTTTGTTTTTACTACTTCGATAATCATGTGCCATATGCTATAAATTTCACAATCAGCTTCATGTGCCACTTATTTTTTGTGGGAGGGGGTAGGAGTGGGGGTGGGGTGTGGTGAAGGGGTAATAGGGTGGGTGGTAAAGGAAAAACTAAAATTTGAAAAAATAAAGCCTTTTTTGGAGAGAGGGGGTGGGGTGGGTTGGTGAGGGTGGGGAAGGTTGGGAAGAAGTTTTGGAAAATATTTTTCTTTCTCTTGATAAAGAAAATATTTTTCACCAATTAGAGGAAAATGAGTTCATAAGAAAAATATTTAATCCAACCAAATATGGAAAAATTAAAAAATATGTTCCGAAAAATATTTTTCTTCGTACCAAACATACCCTATATGTAGGTCGTTAATCCTAATAATATTGTTAATCAATTCTTGAAAGATATATCTAGGGTCAACCCCATGGGTCACAACAATACCTAATTACTATATGAATGGTTGTAAATTTTATACCAAGGAATGTGCTAAGTATAAAAAAAGCAATAACAATGAGATGTCGGTTAAAGGTGATAATGGCAACGAGGATGAAGATACTAATTATTATGGTGTACTTCTAGAGATTCCAGAGTTAGAGGATTCAAGTTGGTCAAATAAGAATGTGATACTTTTTCGATGCAAGTGATTTGACCTAACATGAAAAGGTGGTACAAGTGTAAACTCGCATTACAATATAACTGATGGTAATCACACGAGGTAGTATGATTGTTATGATCTTTTTATCATTGTACAAGACGTTAGATAAGTGTATTATGCTTTTTATCTATTGCAGAGGAATAAGTCTGATTGGTAGGTGATAATTAAAATTAAGCATGTGAGTAGGGTAGAAGTCGAGAATGTATTAGATATTACATATCAAAATGACATTTCAATCGTTCAAAAATTGGTGGAAAATCAGTTAGAAAATGACTTGGAGAATCCTCAACGCATATTAGAAGAAGTTGATATGTAGAAAATAACAACCATAGGAAACGAAGAACAAGAATTAGTTGATGAATTAAAACAAACAAAGAGAAAGAATTGACGGATGAGTGAGAATATGATGAGGAGGATTAACATATTAGTTTTTCAAGTACTCTTGTCTTATATTTATTTATATTTTATGGTAACATATATTTTTATGCAGATGGCAAGCAAGAGTCAAGGTAATGATAATCAATGTAATGACCCGACAGGTCGTTTTGAGACCTAGCGTGTCATTCTGCAGTTCGAGGAATTGAGTAGCTTCATTTCAGGTGTTATGACTTGTACGTGTGGTTGGAATTAAATTTCGGGTAGTTCAGAGTTTATTTGGAAAGAAAATTCTAAATTTGGAAGCTTCATGTTGGGAGAGTTGACCAAACTTTGACTTTTGTATAAACGACCTCAGAATCAGGATTTGAAGGTTTTAACAGGTTCGTATGATTAGTTTGGACTTAGGCGTATGTCCGAATCGAGTTTTGGATGACCCGGAGTCGTTTCAACGCCTATTGTGGAAGTTGACATTTTGGAAGAATTTCATAAATTTGGGTTGAGGGGTATTTCAATGCTATCGATATCCGTTTGGTATTCCGAGTTTGGGAATAGCTCTGTATGGTGATTCTGGTATTGGGAGCGCGTCTGCATGTGGATTTGGAGGTCCATAGGTCATTTGAGGTCATTTGGCGAAAGTTGGAATTTGGATGATTTTGAGAAGTTTGACCGGGAGTGAACTTTTTGATATCGGGGTCGGATATTGATTCCGGAAGTTGGAGTAGATCCGTAATGTCAATTATGACTTGTGTGCAAAATTTGAGGTCAATCGGACGTGACTTGGTAGGTTTCGGCATCGATAGTAGAAGTTTGAAGTTTCAAAGTTTATTAAGCTTGAATTGGGGTGTGATTCATAATTTTGATATTGTTTGATGTGATTTGAAGGCTCGAGCAAGTTTGTAATGTGTTATGGGACTGGTTGGTATGATTGGTTGAATTCTCGAGGGCCTCGGGTGGATTTCAGATGGTTAACGGATTGAAATTCGACTTTAGGGATCTGCTAAAGTTGATGGCGTGACTGTTGCTAGTTTCCTTATACGCGATCGCGAGTGGAAGTCCGCGATCGCGTAGAGTTGTTTGGGGGCGGTTGTGAAATGTTCTATGCGGTCGCGATAATGGACCTACGATCGCGGTGCTGTGGGTAGTTGTGCTATGCGAACGCGGCTGTTGTAACGCATTCGCAAAGAAGGAATGAGGGATGGCCTGATGCTACGCATTTGCTCATCGCGATTGCATGAGGAGGAGTATGATCGCAAAGTTTTAGGTTACAGAACGTCGCGTTCGCATGGGCTGGTATGCGGTCGCGTAGAGGAAAATACGGAGGCAGTGTGCTTAGCCTTTGCGATCGCGAAGGCACTTCCGCGATCGCGAAGAAGGGTAGACTTGGACTGGGCAGAACGTTTTTAAAGCGGGGTTTAAGTTATTGAGATTATGGGAAACAATTCCCTCCGGAAATTTCCGAAATCCGGGCACGTGGGCCCGGGGTGAATTTAAGGAATATTACCATTTTGAGTTGGGTAATTGATTTAATAGCCTTATTTCGAATTATTGAGCATGTACTAATTATTTTGTATAATATTTGGATAGTTTCGGATTTTCGGCACCAAATTGGGATTTTTACACGACATCGTGATCGGAAGTGGGCTTTGAGACAAGGTAAGTCTCTTGTCTAACCTCGTGAGGGGAAAATTATCCCATAAGTAATTGAATTAATAATTGTTGCTAATTGAGGGGGTAACGTATGCATGAGGTGATGAGAGTCCGTGCACAGCTACTATTAATGCTAAAGTTCGGGTAGTTTGGGACTCAAAGAATGAATTACTTGTGTAAATTATATCTTTTATTTAATTTAATTATTTGATATATACTGTGAATTGTTAGGGAAAGATATTAAAAGATGAAAATATCATATGCTTAATTTTCTGTTTAAATTAATTAATTATTAAAAGAAATTATTCATCCACTCGAATTGATCTTATATAAATATACACTCCTTCCGGAGGTACATAAAAAATGTCCTCCTTTCTTGTGGAGTGGGCCGAATGCCTCGGCAGGATAGATGTATCTATGGATCGCGCTGCACGTCCTTCGGCAGTATGCACGACACTATGGATCAGACCGTACAACCTCGGCAGAAAGCGTGCCTAATAATAATAATTACACGATACTTGATATATTATTTCACCTTACAAAGTTAATTAATAAATTGGAAATTGTCACATTTGAAGGAATTTAATTATTTCTGCTGGTTGAAGAAAAACTTCTGTTAATTCTATGAATCAGGTCGATTTAAATATTGCTATTGTTATTTTATTATTATTAATGTTATTGACCCTTAGTGAGTGTCAAAGTCGACCTCTCGTCACTACCTCTTTGAGGTTAGGCTTGATACTTGCTGGGTACATGTTGTTTACGTACTCATGCTACACTTGCTGCACATTTTTATTGTGCAGGAACAGATATGTCTAGCGGTCTTGTGGGTGTGTGGTTAAATGCGGGGACTTAGGTGAGCTGCATTCTATATTACGATCCACAGCCAACAGAGTCTCCTTCAGAGTTATTATATTTTTCCTATCTAATTTTGTATTCTGGACAGATGTTGTATTTTATTTTTAATTTCCTATTAAATGCTCATGCACTTGTAACACCGGGTTTTGGGAATGGTTATGAATTGTTTAGAAATTTAGTTGCTAAAAATATTTATCACTTACTCTATGAGTTCTATCTTTATTATTTTATTAAAGAAATTTTGATTTCAAAAATACTAAAATGAGTAATTAAGTTAAATATGTATTGTTGGCTTGCCTGACGACGATGTCCGGCGCTATCACGACCTTTAATGGATTTTTGGGTCGTGACAAAATGGTATCAGAGCACTTGGTTCACTTAGGTCTCACGAGTCATGAGCGAGTCTAGTATAGAGTCTTGCGGATCGGTACAGAGACGTCCGTGCTTATCTTCGAGAGGCTACACGACTGTTAGGAATACTTCCCTTTTTGATTCCTCATCGTTCGATTTGATTCCTTTGAGGCTTATGCCTTCATTTCCTTCCTATTCAATCTTATGCGACGTGAAGCGCTTGTTATAAATTGGGGATCGAGAAAATTTTTAATGGTACTACAGATATAGTGCAGGATACTTCTCCTTGCGTAATTAATTGGGTTATTGTCGTCGCCTTGCGGAAGGCCTCTCTATCGTTTCAGTTCAGTATCAGTACTACCTAAGGTTTTGAGATTTGGCATTGATTGTTATGACGATTCGTGCATTATTATCGCACACTGTTTATGAAATGGTAGAATGCCTGTCTATGTGTCAGGGCGGTAAACGACTTGAAAGAAGGTTTTTCTCAGTACATGATTCAGAGGCTCAAGTTTTATTCCCAGCAAGGAAAAGGTAATCGTACTATGAATGTTCAGGTTTGGGGTTGATGGAGTAATGAAGCTTGATATTTTCGAGCGTGGTAGAGTTCTCAATTGTGATGTGGTGTCATCACCTTGTTAAATGCATTAAGGTTCGCCGGTGTTATGGTTTCCTTCTACTCGCCTTCACTGCGGGGTGTTAGGAATTGGTGTCGGGTAAGCTGTTGTAAGAAATCGCGGTGTGCAGTGGTTCAGGATCAAATCAGTGTTCCTAGTGTTGATGTCTCGAGAAGCCGTTGTCAGACGGATTTTGAGTTAAGGCAACAACTGGGCAGCGGAGGACGAGGAAGGACATGTGGGAGGTGTCTCGTGGCGGTTAAGTTCCTAGAAGGCCAAGTGTGAGAAACAGAAGTCGAGTAGTTGCTTAAAGGAGATGGTTTGACCAAAGTGGGAGAGTGGCAAGGTAGCATATAGGTTACGTCGTAGGATAACTACACGGCTTGAGAAAAGTTTGAAGTGATTGGGATTCATGGTTGATAGTGACTAGGTCTACAGACTTAATTTGGAATGTTGGTTGTTGTATTGGGGGAAGATTGGAGGTGACAGAATTGAGTTTCCCTGATATGAAGAGGAATACAACATGACTTCGGGTTGGGATGTATCATCGCACCTTTAGTTGAGGTAAACAGGGAGTGAACGAACTTGTACAGCTGGTGAACGAGCACGGGCTCATGATGGTTTATTGGTTTTGTGGTAATAATACTCGGTGCATCATTGTTGGAAGATGTCAGCATGGAATTTCCACAGGTGGGATATCTCATGTGAGCAGGTTAGCGGTTGCGTGGTGTTGATGGAGCTTCTACGAAGAATTTTACTTATTACCCGGTAAGAGGTCGAATAGGTGATTGTGGCTAATGGTTCAGAATGTTCGGGGAAAGCTTAACAAAAGGATTTTGAGAATTTGGCGGTTAACGGCATGGGATCATGGTAAATAAGGAGGAGGAATAGTTGTGGGCTCGATATTATCTGATGGTATCTTAAAGCTAAGTGGGAGAGCCCCACCGTCTACAATTGGATTGCATGGTTGTCTATTTGTGAGGTTTCTGGTTATCGGTTTATTGGTGGGTCATTTACTAAGGAAAGAAAATGTCAGTGGTAACTTGATGCACATGATTTGGGGAATGTGTGCCATATTTGGGCTTATCGATTCATGTTCAGTTTTTAGAAGACTCAGGATTTATGCTTTGTATAAAGGTGAGTTACAAAGAAGGTGATTCGGCCGGGTGCCTCTTTGAGAGAGTGTTCAGTTTATAGCAGAGCCTTAGAGTTGATTATATTCGGAACTAGGTCGGAATGGGTGACTCTCAACAATGGTCCTAGTGGATTCAAAAGTTAAAGTGCGGTGCCTAAGGATCTCGAGTCTGTAGTATGGTTGAGTGTCGAGCTTTTGCAGCAGATTATGAAATGGGGCTTGGAGTACTCTGCATTATCTTCAGGTTATGGTGTAGCATTAGAGAAATGGAAGAAAAATAACTTTGAATTAATAAAAGAAATATCAGAATGAGTGTACCAGTTGAAGATGTAAAAGCACAAGAAGGGGTATGAGACGATTTGTGGGTTTTGAGACAACGTGGTCTCGTGAAATAAGGTCACTCGGGATGAGTGCGGATGTAGGATTTGTGATGTAATGAATGGAGCTATTATTATTTCTAAGGCAAGTTAAGAATAATTTGGGAAAAGATGGGTCAGCTAATAATGGTTAAATTGGCATGATGGTGGCAATGATCAGTTCCTTCAGCGCATTGAGTTATGCATGTGAATTGTGGCGGTTCGTGCGAGGCTTGACGGCCCCCGTAATTGATTTTATTTGGAGGAATTCAAGTATTATGGCATGTTATGTATAGATGGATCCCGGAAGAGTTACAGTGGTTTAGACCACTACTTGAGGTTGGTATTATTCTGCGGATATGAGAATCCAGTCGCGTATTGCAATGGTTCTCTTGAAATGAGTAAGCAAAAAGATTGTTATTTGATGTTTGATCTATTAGTGGTTCGGGAGTTATGATGAAATTTTTGTACTCTCGCATATTGGCATGCTAGATGCAGTGAACGGCATGAGAATTTGAAATTTGAGGATCGAGGTTGTGGTTTGGTTTTGACAAGAATGTCACAATCTCGGACGAGCAGGAAAGGATTTAGAGGTTTAAAGTAAGTTGGTATTGTCTTCAGCGCCACCTGAGATCGGTGTCATGTGTAAGAGGCTTTGTGTATTTATTTGAAGATCCTTGATTCGCTTTTTAGCATTTGTATGGCCGGTGGTATGAATGTGCAGACTTGTGGTCTGGTGCGGAAGGTCGTGGGAGCGTATTCCACGGGAAGATTATATAAGTATGACCTGTGGTCAGTTAATTGATCAGAGATTGAGACCAAGTATGGAGAGTTTGGTACTATCACTAGTTTGAGAAATTATGCCTGAAGGGCGCTCTATTCAGTTGGTTGAGAATTGTGAAAGTTTGCTTCGAATTCGACGGTTGTTCTTCCGTGTCATAGGAAAAGGGTCATTGTGGATCCTTGAGAGATTATTTACCCAAACATGGTATAATCAGAATCGGTTTGAGATCTGTTGATGGGTCCAAGTGTGGAGGTGTACTCTACACCAGTCTGGGTATGTTCATTCAGCATAACATTCCTTATGGAAGAATATTCGGGCGTGAGATGTTAATTTCGTCGCCAGCTATTTCATGTAATACTTTATTGTGCCATGTGGGCTATGAGACGGCTTAATTATTTGTACAATGTGTTGAGGCCCCGCACAACGGTGGTATTATGTGAGCAGGATGGCTCTCAAGATGAAGGTTATTTGTTGCACCTTAATTGTGCTTGAGTTTCGTAGCGCGTGATATTATTATACTTCTCAGGATTTGTATTATGCATTGACATGCTTGTGATCGATATTAAGATATTTCGTAAGTGTAGGCGTTGCGACTTGATGTGTGTTTTCTTCGCGATTGTTATGTGAGGATTGGGTGGCACGTTGCCACGTGTATATAATGTTTGGACTGGGTTGCACGCCGCAACAATGAGATGTTGGGAACGATTCCATATATTTATTTTTGTGTATTTTATTTTTTTCTTTCACTGAGGGGAGTTCGTAGCATCTGGTTGACCGTTTTATTTGTTACGCGGACTGGAAGTTCCATTCCAGAGTTCGCTTTTCCCTATGTATCATATTTGAGTTTATAGCCAATTGGCACATTGTTGGCGTCATACGAAACTTTGGTCAGTGTTTGAGGTGGCTTATTGCATGTGTTACTTATACTGGGTGAGACGAAACTATTGGAGATGAAATCAATGCAATCAAATTTATATAAGGTATATTAAAGAATAAATATCGCTATTCAGTTCAGAATGAGGTAATGGTCCTTGTTAGGAGGAGAAACTCCATGATTTGTTAATCCAGCAAGTGTTTATGAGTTTCTATGCATCCCTTTCGTCGTGGCAGTATTGCGAGTATTAGAGAAGGGCTTATATGTGTTATGAGGTGTATTATGGGTTACAGATTCATGAAATTTAAAAATGTTGGGGTCGAAAGATGTTATTATGGGCAACCAACTTATGTGGTGCATGAGGTGATTTCAGCAGAAGTGCACAATCATGTTTTAGTACAGTGCATGGTGATTTGTACGGTGTTCGTGTGTTAGAATATGGTATCGTGGAGAATTCTGAATGTTGGAATTTGGTTCTTAAGCTTGTTAGCTAAGTTAGCATGAAGGATCTTCAGTCTGGCTCGAGCTAATGTGCTCAACTAAGTTGTGGTGGCACGGTTAGGTCCATGAGGTGTTAAACAGTAATTTTGGACAACTCTGGAACAATCCTTAGCACGTTCGAGGACGAACGCAAGTTTAAGTGGGAGAGAATGTAATGACCTGACCAGTCGTTTTGAGCCCTAGCACGTCATTTCACGGTTCGAGGCATTGAGTATCTTCATTTCAGGTGTTATGACTTGTATGTGTGGTCAAAATTAAATTTCGGGAAGTTCAGAGTTGATTTGGAAAGAAAATTCTAAATTTGGAAGCTTTAAGTTGGGAGAGTTGACCAAACTTTGACTTTTGTGTAAACGACCTCGGAATCGGGATTTTAAGGTTCCAACAGGTTCATATGAATATTTTGGACTTAGGCGTATATCTGCATCGAGTTTTGGATGACCCGGGGACGTTTCAGCGCCTATTGTGGAAGTTGGCATTTTGGAAGAATTTCAAAAATTTGGGTTGAGGGGTATTTCATTGCTATCGATGTCCGTTTGGGATTCCGAGTTTGGGAATATCTCTGTATGGTGATTCTTGTATTGGAAGCGCGTACGGATGTGGATTTGGAGGTCCATAGGTCATTTGGCGAAAGTTGGAATTTGGATATTTTGAGGAGTTTGACCGGGAGTGGACTTTTTAATATCGGGGTCGGATTCCAATTCCGGAAGTTGGAGTAGTTCTGTAATATCAATTATGACTTGTGTGCAAAATTTGAGGTCAATCGGACGTAATTTGGTAGGTTTCGGCATTGATAGTAGAAGTTTGAAGTTTCAAAGTTCATTAAGCTTGAATTGGGGTGTGATTCATAATTTTGATGTTGTTTTATATGATTTGAAGGCTCAAGCAAGTTCGTAATGTGTTATGGGACTGGCTGGTATGATTGGTTGGGGTCCTGAGGGCCTCGGGTGGATTTCGGATGGTTAACGGATTGAAATTCGACTTGAGGGATCTGCTGAAGTTGTTGTGATGACTGTTGCTGGTTTCCTTATATGCGATCGCATAGAGTTGTTGTGAAATGTCCTATGCGGTCGCAATAATGGACCTGCGATTGCGGTGTTGTGGGTAGTTGTGCTATGTGAACGCGGCTGTTGTAACGCGTTCGCGAAAAAGGAATGAGGGATAGCCTGATGCTAAGCATTTGCTCATCACGATCGCGTGAGGGGGAGTGCGATCGTGAAGTGTTGGGTTACAGAACGTCACATTCGCGTGTGCTAGTGTGCGGTCGCGTAGAGGAAAATGCAGAGGCAGTGTGCTTATTCTTCACGATCGCGAAGGCACTTTCGCGATCGCGAAGAAGGGTAGACTTGGACTGGGCAGAACGCTTTTAAAACGGGGTTTGAGTTCTTAAGATTATGGGAAACGATTCTCTCCAGAAATTTTCGAAATCCGGGCACGTAGTCCCGGGGTGAATTTTAGGAATATTACCATTTTGGGTTGGATAATTGAATTAATAACCTCATTTTGAATTATTGAGCATGTACTAATTGTTTTGTATAATATTTGGATAGTTTCGGATTTTCGGCACCGAATTGGGATTTTTACACGACATCGTGATCGGAAGTGGGCTTTGAGACAAGGTAAGTCTCTTTTCTAACCTCATGAGGGGAAAATTACCCCATATGGAATTTGTCACGACCCAAAATTCCCACTAACGGGACCGTGATGGTGCCTAACATTTCACTTGCTAGGCAAGCCAAGGTTAGAGAATTATTAAAACCAATTTCCTTATTTCCATTCAGTAAATAACAATAATTAACTAAGATAAAATATAATAAGTGCGGAATATTATAAAACTGTATTTAGCACTACCACCCAGATCTGGAGTCACAATTCATGAGCATTCTAGAATTTACTACAAGTAATAGTCTGAAAGAAATACAACTTTCTGAATGAAAGAAAACAGTAGGACATAAAAGATAGACGGGGACTTCAAGGTCTATGAACGCCGACAGATCTACCTTGAGTCTCCGGACAGCGGACCAATAGCAAAATCTCGATCAACCTGAGCCGGTACCAAAAATCTGCACAGAAAGTGTAGAGTGCAGTATCAGTACAACCGACCCCATGTACTGGTAAGTGTCGAGCCTAACCTCGACGAAGTAGTGACGAGGCACCTACAATCAACATGTACAATTTAGCAGTGTATAGACAAATAACAGAAATGAAGAACTAAACAGGTAATGCCGGGAGGGGAACATACTGAGGGGAATACAAGATAAAGAACTACAACAGAATGATCACCGGAACAGTCAATATACCATAAATCAACAGGAATAGTGAATACAGTAAGGAAAAAATGCACGGCATCACCCTTCGTGCTTTTACTCTCAATCTCACCATAAAATCAATAGAAACGGCACGACATCACCCTTCGTGCATTAACTCTCATATCATGGCACGACATCACCCTTCGTGCAATTAACACTCACAATATGGCACGGCATCACCCTTCGTGCATTAACACTCACAATATGGCACGGCATCACCCTTCGTGCATTAATACTCACAATATGGCACGGCATCACCCTTCGTGCATTAACACTCACAATATGGCACGGCATCACCCTTCGTGCATTAACACTCTCCCTTACCATAATGCAATGCATAAATAACAACAGGGAGATAGAATAACAAGTACAAACCTTACTTCAATATTTGGTTCCACAATATAAATCTCAACTTTTAAATAAATACTCGATTACCAAAAGAAAATCCGTAAACATGATAATGACGATCAATTTAACAACACTAGTATAACGCGTAGCAATTAGGCATAGGAAGAGACCATATATGGAAAACGGAAGAAACATGGAAAACAGGTAAATTGGCGGCGCATAAGTACTCGTCACCTCACATATACACCGCTCGCATGAATTTCACTTAGCAAATAATCTAAGGTTCCTAATTCCCTCAAGTCAGGGTTAGACACAACACTTACCTCGCTTCGAAGACCACTTAATTTTCAATCACAGCTTTTCCTTTGGAATTCACCTCCAAACCACTCGTATCTATTCAAAAATGACTCAATAATATCAAAATATTGCTAAAGGAATCAATTATATTGCATAAATTAAATTTTCGAAATTTTCCTCCAAAAACTCGAAAATTCAACCTCGGGCCCGCTTGGTCAAAACCCGAGGTCCGGACCAAAATTTTTTTACCCATTCGCCCCCAAGCCCGAATATGTAACTAGTTTTGGAATCCGGCCTCAAATTGAGGTCTAAATTCCCAAATTTCCAAAATCCCTAGTTTTCTACCCTAACCCCTAATTCTACCATGAAAACTCTAGATTTTTTGTTGAAAATCCAAGAAATGTAGTGGGTTATTGAAAGAAAATAGTTTAAAATCACTTACCAACACTTTGGGGAAGAAATGACTCTTGAAAAGTCGCCTCACACCGTTTGGTTTTTGAGAAAAATAATTTTTTGGCTAAATCCCATGTTTGGATTCTGTTAGGTGTTGGGCGACAGTGTTCATCGCGTTCGCGAGAGCACTGTCGCGTTCGCAAAGAGTATAGGCTACCAAGACTTCGCATTCACGAGATAGTGTTCGCGTTCACGTAGGCTATGCTACCCCCCCATGGCCTTCGCGTTCACGAGACATTGCTCGCCTTCGCAATGAAGAACGGTCGACTCTCCCCCATGTGTGCCTAACACTACGCGTTCGCGAGGAGTTGGTCATGTTCACGAATGGTAGCGCCCACATCGCTTCGCGTTCGCGACCAAGCCTTTTGCGTTCGCGAAGAATAAAACTTCAGCTGCTCAGTTTACTCTTCGCGTTCGCGAGAGTACCTTCGCGAATGCAAAGAAGGACATGCCAGAACAGTTGCTGCAGCAAAATACCAGATTTTCAAAGTCCAAAACATCCTGCGGCCTACCCGAAACTCACCCGAGCCCTCGGGGCTCCAAACCAAACATACACACAAGTCTAAAAATATCATACGAACTTGATCTCATGATCAAATCGCCAAAATAATACCTAGAACTACGAATTTAGCACCAAATCAAATGAAATTCTCAAGAACACTTTAAAATTTCTATTTTCTCAACTAGACGTCCGAATTACGTCAAATCAACTCCGTTTCTCACCAAATTTCACAGACAAGTCTTAAATATCATAATGAACCTGTACCGAGCTCCGGAACCAAAATACGGACCCAATACTAACAATGCCAAACATCAATCAATTCTTAAAAACAAATAATTTTCAGGCTTTTAATTTTCATCAAAAATTCATAACCCAAGCTAGAGACCTCCGAATTCGATTACGGGCATACGATTAGGTCCCATAATTCGATACGGAACCCCCGGGACCGTCAAAGCAAGGATCCAGGCCCGTTTACCAAAAATGTTGACCGAAGTCAACTAAAATCAACTTTTAAGGCAAAAAAATTTATTTTCATTAGTTTTCAACATAGAAGCTTTCCGAAAACATGCCCGGACTGTGCACGTAAATCGATGAGGGTAAAAATGAGATTTGTAAGGCTTAAGAGCGCATATTCGAGGTCTAAAATATAAGATTACCTTTTGGGTCATCACAGAATTGAATTAATAATTATTGCTAATTGAGGGGACTACGTACGCACGAGGTGACGAGAGTCCGTGTGTAGCTACTATTAATGCTAAAGTCCGGGTAGTTTAGGACTCAAATCATAAATTACTTGTGTAAATTATATCTTTTATTTAATTTAATTATTTGATATATACTGTGAATTGTTAGGGAAAGATATTAAAAGATGAAAATCTCATATGCTTAATTTTCTGTTTAAATTAATTAATTATTAAAAAAAATTGTTCATCCTCTCGAATTGATCTTATATAAATATACACTCCTTCCGGAGGTACATAAGAAAATGTCTTCCTTTCTAGTGGAGCAGGATGAACGCCTCGGCAGGATAGATGTATCTATGCATCACGCCGCACGTCCCTCAGCCGTGTACACGACACTCTGGATCGGGTCGTACGACCTCGACAGAAATCGTTCCTAATAATAATAATTACACAATACTTTGATATGTTATTGCAGCTTGCAAAGTTAATTAATAAATTGGAAATTGTCGCATTTGAAGGAATTTATTATTTCTGCTGGTTGAAGAAAATATTCTGTTAATTTTATGAATCAGGTTGATTTAAATATTGCTATTGTTATTTTATTATTATTAATGTTATTGATCCTTAGTGAGTGTCAAAGTCGATTTCTCGTCACTACCTCTTTGAGGTTAGGCTTGATACTTACTGGGTACACGTTATTTACGTACTCATGCTACACTTGCTGCATATTTTTATTTTGCAGGCACAGATATCTCTAGCGGCCTTGTGGGCACAGAGGTGTGGTTAAATGCGGGGATTTAGGTGAGCTGCATTCTATATTACGATCCGCAGCCAACAGAGTCTCCTTCAGAGTTATTATATTTTTCTGTCTAATTTATATTCTGGACAGATACTGTATTTTATTTTTAATTCCCTAGTAAATGCTCATGCACTTGTGACACCGGGTTTTGGGAATGGTTATGAATTTTTTAGAAATTTAGTTGCTAAAAATATTTATCACTTACTCTATGAGTTCTATTTTTACTATTTCATTAAAGATATTTTGATTTCAAAAATACTAAAATGGGTAATTAAGTTAAGTATGTATTGTTGGCTTGCCTGACAGCGGTGTCCGATGCCATCACGGCCTTTAATGGATTTTTGGGTCGTGACAATCAAGGTAACTTTTGAGGTCGAGGGAAGTCTAAGAATAATAGGAGGCGGGTTGATTCTGAGGATAATACTACTCTCTTTTTCCCTTCCACTCCATATATGCATTATTTTGCTACACAAATGAATTCTTTGAGGCACACATATTTTTTACCATACTACTTTGTGGCTGCCACTAGATACCATCATCTCAACCAGCACTATTCCTACCATAGCCCACCATCACAAGGCCATTTCTCGATACATGCATTAATTTTTCCACTTTCATCACAGCCATATGGATTATTGCATTCTATCTCGCAACCATCTTTATCAGCCACTCCATCTCCACGTCGTGCATCTCCTAGAATTTTAGGATTTCACCTTCGAGACAGTAGCTTTAAGCCCGACGTTATCCCATTTATACATACTTCAGCTACACATGTTATACAGGCCGCATAGGCTCAGGATGATGCAGAGGAATTACAGGTTGATGGTTATAATATTGTCAAGCCTACAAGAAATGAGTAATATTTCCTACTGGTAGAGTGATAAGGAGTCCCTCTCCACTATAAGCGAGGCAATCCCAACATGGCTAAGGTCATCTCTTGGCATGACAGTCCAATATAGCATGATATGGTGACACCCAACGATGCCCAAAATAATATCAAAGTCCACTATATCAAGAAGTAGGAGGTCTACACTAGTCTCAAGACTCCCAATAGTAATCACACACAAGTGATAGATACGATCTACAATAATAGAATCTCCCACAAACTTGGACACATACACAGGAGCACTCAATGAATCACGAGGCATAACCAAATATGAAGCAAAATAGGATGACACGTACGAATAAAATAGAACTGAAGCATCTCTATGGAAAACTGGAACAATACCTGTGATGACAGCGTCAGATGACTCGGCCTCGGTCTAGCCGGGAATGCATAAAAATGGGGTTGGGCCCCACCACTCTGACCTCCGCCCCTCAGATAGCCTCTAGTTGGCTGGCTTCCACCTCTAACGGCCTAACTTCCACCTCTAATGGCATGACCTCCACCTATAGCAGCCTGACCCCCGCCTCTAGATGGATAAGCGGTCGGCAAAGCAACTGGTGCTGGAACTATGGCACGAGAACCTTTCTAGTTCACGCGCGCCTCGGATCTAGGGAAAATCTAGAAAGGTGCCTCGGATCCCCACAAGTATAATAAGCCCTCGGTTATTATGACTGTTGACCCTGGAACTTGCCCTATCGACCTGGATAACCACTCTGATAACTCTGGATCGGAGGTGTACTAATATGAGCTTATGGGTGCACTATAGGCTAGCTGCTCAAGATGAGACACATAAGGACCACGACTACCCGAAGCACCGTGGGATGCCTGAAATGGCCTGGGAGAATGGCCTCTACCAAAAGTACCCCTGCCTCCAAACGAGGCACCACTGAAACTACTGAAATGACGAGGCCTCTTATCAGATACCGGCCCCCTCTCCTGACCATGAACCATCTCAATCCGTCTAGAAATCTCTATGGCCCTCTGAAAATAAATATCATCTCCGGTCTCCTTGGCGATTTGTAGCCTGATAATGAAAGTGAGCCTATCAATGAATCTCCTCACTCCCCCCCCCTCCCTCTCACTAGGGAGCAAGATAATGGTGTGGCGAGCTAGGTCCACAAATCGAGTCTCATACTAGGTAACAGTCACGCTACCCTACTAAAGGCGCTCAAACTGCCTGCTGTAATCCTCTCTCAAAGTGAAAGGAATGAACTTCTCTAGAAATAGCTGTGAAAACTGATTCTAGGCAAGTGAAGGTGAACCAACTGGTCTAGTCAACACATAATCTCTCTACCATCTCTTGGAAGAACCGGTCATTTAGAACACTGCAAAATCAACCCCATTGGTCTCAATAATACCCATATTGCGCAACACCTTGTGGCAACGATCCAAGTAATCGTGCGGGTCCGCAGAAGGTGCACCGCTGAAATGAACAGGAAATAGCTTGGTAAACTTATCCAACCTCAACAAGGCCTCAGAAGAAATAGCAGGCCTATCCCCAGCATGTTTCGCGACAACCAGCTGAACTACCCCAACTGGCTGGACTGCTGGAGTCTGATATAGGAGGGCCACCTACTCTGGGGGTACTCCGGGGTATGTAGCGGGAGTATGTGATCCTCCCCCAGCCTGAGACACGGTTGATGCCACCGGAAATGCACCTGTTCGGGCCACCCTCTCTATAAGGCCCACCAAAAGACTAGAGCGTCCTGAAGCACTGGAGTGGCTATGAACCTTTCCGAGACCTGAGCTGGTCTAACGGGTACGATCTGAGCTGGGACCTCCTCCTCATGATCAATCAGAGGCTTCACTGCGGGTGCTACTGCTCGAGATCTAGGCTGAGATCTGCCTCTACCCCGTCCTCTCGCTCGACCTCGGCCTCTGCCCCTGGTAGTAGTTGCCACGGGGGGTTCCGGCTTTTGTCCGACTGCAGATGTTGTGCGTCTTCTCGCCATCTACGAGAGAACAAGAATAGAGCGGTTCAATCATAAATGATAGAATAAAATTTCCCGATAGAGAAGGAAAGAAGTGATTTTCTTTCAAAAACTCCATATCCTCTGGAAGATAAGTACAGACGTCTCCATACCAATCCTCCAGACTCTACTAAGCTTGCTCATGACTCATGAGACCTAGGCAACCTAGTACTCTGATACCAACTTGTCACGGCCTAGAATCCCAATCTCGGGGTCGTGATGGAGTGTAACATCCACTTGTTAGGCAAGCCGACGTGAGATAATTAAATAGCCAATTTAGCAGTTAAATACACAATGATGATATTTAACGAGAAATAGAAACCCAATCTAACACAGTACTAATATAAGTCACATAATAATATCTACTCCCAGAAATTCGGAGTCAGGAGTACAGAAGCAACAAGAAGTCTACAAACAGAGTCTGAAATAAATATAATTGTTTCGAAGGAAATGAATAGTAAAAGTGGGAAAAGGAAGGGGACTTCAAGGTATGCGGATGCCAACAGATCTACCTCAAGTCTCTGTATGCAATGATCCGAGTTGACGCACCTCACGCACCGTTGCGACCAATACCAGTATCTGCAACTAGAAGTACAGAATTGTAGTATGAGTACAACCAACCCAATGTACTCTCTAAGTGTCGAACCTAACCTCGACGAGGTGGTGACGAGGCTATGACAAGACACCTGCGTAAATAAATTTGTATAAGTATATATAAAGCAGCAATAATAACAGAGAATGATAACGTACAAACTGGAAGGGGACATGCAAAAAGGGGGCAATAATTATAACGGCTATGACGGGTATGAAATCACAAAATAGTTAAGTAAATCATCAACCAAGTAAATCAGATAAACCAATGATATGAAAATGGCATGGCATCACCCTTCGAGGTCTCAGGACACTGAAATGAAGGTTAAAACTCAAAATGGCCTATCGGGTCATCACATTATTTGACTTGAAGTAGGAATTCACAGAGCATATATCCCTAGGTAATTTCTCAAGTAAGAAAATCCTTAGTAAATCCCCAAGAAAAATTCGCAACTATATCTGTAGCAGGGAAATTTCTAGGTAAATCCCCATGAAAGATTCGCAACTAAATCTGTAGCAGGGAAATTTCTAGGTAAATCCCCAACTATGCAAATTTCCAAGTAATAAAAAATTCCTATCTCGATCCGCAACAAGAAAATCCCCAAGTAATTCTCTAGGTATGAAAACCCTAGGAAAACTCCCAAGAAATAAATCCCTAACTAAATTTACAGAATACAAAATCCCGGGTAATTCTTCAAGTAAAAATATTTCCAGATAAATGTGCAGGTAAATACACCAGCTAAATCTTCATATAGCTTTACCTATGGATTTCCTGCAAATTAACAACATAATGTGTTTTGTTTTTCACTAACTTGCGGATTTACCTATGAAAACGATATATGCGGATAATTTCCCCAAATAATTTTTTAGGTAAGATTTTTGCACAAAATGGCGCCAAATTTATCTGCGAATATTCCTGAAAAAATATATTTTGCAGGTAAAATATTCGAGAATTTAGGAATTTCAATTTTTCCCATGAAAATTCGTAGAAAAGTTTTGCAAAAAAAATCCCGAGGTGAAACTCCTAGGTAATTCGCACTAATCTTTGAATAAACCCCACCACCCTTCTGTTCAACTCTTCCACAAACATTTCCGAGAATTCGTTTTCTTGATCATATTTATTTACAATGTCTCTTTGATTGTAACATTAATCCCATTTATCCTTACTCCGAACGCATTGGTGAAATTTTTGAAACACACAATAAAAATATAAACCATCATAAAATAAAGCATTAAATCTTACGGAGAAAAGTTAATCTCAGAAATCAGCCTAACGCGGTCCACCCCACTTTAGAGAAAGATTAGGCATGTTGAATTATTCAAATAGAGCATGTAGTCGTAGATATCAGGTTTTGATTCATAAGTTATGTAACTAGTTTTTTGTTGTCTGTCTAGAGATCTAGTAGTTTGAGACACCTGTTCTAGAAGGTAGTCAAGAACTCTAGAGGCTGTAAGTATCATTTTGTTTGTTACGGTAATATTAATTTCACTGTTTATTACCAAAGAAATTTAATATCAAAAAACCATAAAGAAGCAAATTAAGTTTTGACATGCAAACTGAAAAAAGCCGAAAGAAAACAAATTGACATAATTTCAGAAAACCCATAAAAAGGAAAGGGAACAAGAATGTAAATAAGTACTTTTTAAATGAAAAAAACAAAAGAAAAGCAACGCACCAGTGTCAAATACGTGAACTCGTTTACAAGTTTTGTTGTGTCCCGATTAGAAGAAGTTCTATATATCTATATATATATCATTCTGTTATTTTTTATTATTATTTTTAAGCCAATTATTTTGGGTTTTGTTTACTAAAGGAATTATATTTTTAGAAAGATGTTTATAGATTCAACTAAAAAACAGAGTATATTAGTAAGAACAAATTAGTAAAATTATTTTATTTACATTAATTAAAAATAGAGAGCTAGTGTGATGGAGCAACTGTTACGGAAGGTCTAGAAATTATCCCTAGTAAGAAACGATTCTAGAAGATTAGAATTTATCTACATCCCTTTACCTCACTCCATTTTAGCTTCCTTAAAGACAAAAGTAATGTAATTTATGTTTATATAACCTGATAAAAGAAAATAAAACAACTAAAAAGCTAACAATATCAAGGTATTGAACTTTGCAATATTAGAATCTGAAAGTTGTCAGTCACAGCAAGAGAGTGTCGGGATTGAAGGGAGTGGGAGACAGACAAGGATTATACAAAAGAGTGAAGACTTAAAATGCATTCTCATATTAAAATGATATATCAAAAGTATCTCGATCGTCAGATTAAGCAAAACAAATTCTATCCAAGGTATCTTGACATATGTATAATATATGCCAAACAGACAGCTTAATAAACATTAGCGTACAGTCTTGAAAGTAATAAGTAGTAGAGTTTAAAACTAGCTAGCTACACAGTCGCCTAAGCCACTTGTTCAAGTTCAAACGTCAGCCTCCTTCCATCCACATTCTATATAGCCTGAACAGCAACCATAGGATCTTTACACCCTTCCTTAGCATCTGTGAACAAATAGGAAAAAATGTTAGCATATGCAATTCAAGTTCAAAAGGAACTTTAATTTCTCACTTAAACATGTACACTGATCTTCAAAGTATTCATCAAAGTATATATATGCTTATTAAGAACTTCACTTACAGCCATATGAGTAGTAGGCAGTGAAATAGATCGCAGACCCGTGAACTACCAAACATGTTAAGATAGCCCATATCAACTGGCAGTTATACTTTTTCAACTCAGTTATACCGGCAGAATCTACTATTACTTTCGCCCGATTTTTCACCGAATCTGCCAATTCTTGAGGGTGTAAGAGATCATTGTTAGGTTCCCCCTGTTCACCTTGCCCTTGTGCATTTTGCCGAGCATTCTCTGATGTCCAAATGACGTTTGCTCTATCTGCGAGCTCATTCTTCCTTCCATCCAGAGTATCCATAGCAGGTTGCATTCGTTTAAATTTAATCCTTAATACCTTATAGGCCATAAGGAACGCCACAATGAAAGAAATAAGTGTCAGTGTTGTGAATGTAGCAATAGCTGTACAAGGAAGCTTCGGGTTGAAAATTAGCCCCCCTCCAGTGAACAATAGAACAAAGCTGATCTGATTAGTGAATGCATTGAAAATGTCTTTAGCTCGTTTCTCTAGCTCCATTATATCCGACTGAAGTTTAGTCCTTTCTTCTTCCAAAGGAATCAAAGCTGTAACATTTTCTGCCAGGGCCCTAAGAGGAGGACGTGGAGGAGAAGGTGGTGGTGGAGGTAGAGCATCAACTACACATAAACAGCATCAATGAGAAGTGAATAAAAACAGAGGAAGATGAGATCATGAGACAAAATTCATAAGCAAAACAAGGTTCAGAATTTAAACCATCCACTACTAGAAAAGAGAGGTTAACAACTCATAAATCCTACCAAATCATAAATATGCCGAGCAAAACAAGAATTATATTCAATAAGAGTATATTCAAAATACTGCAGGGTTCTATTTTTCAAAAGAGAAATGATTAATGGCCTGAAGTGTGTGATGTGGTACAATTGCAACAAGTATAAGATATTCAGCTCAACTTAGCTTGATGTTGGCACAGTGAAACGACAATGAAAAATAGTCAGATTTCAAGGTGATCATGGACACAATGTTAGAGGTGATATAAAGGTTGGGATTACATGAGCTCAAGTCTTGGACAAGTGTCCACTGAAGCACATAAGTAGCACTTAACACGTGTCTTCCTTAGTAGTAGTATTTAGCTTTTCATTTACTTGTATTGTATGTAAGGAGGTGATTAATTATCAAAGGCAATACAAGTTTCACTCACAAACTCAGGGAAAGGCATTCAGACTCAATTACTCTGCTTGATACAATATAGTTCTGAAACATTATTGCATGGTAGCCAAGAACATTATTAATTCTAATGTAATTCAAAAGATATAAGTATGAAATATTTATGCCCAATACCATGAAATG
This sequence comes from Nicotiana tabacum, assembly GCF_000715075.1. NCBI lineage: Eukaryota > Viridiplantae > Streptophyta > Magnoliopsida > Solanales > Solanaceae > Nicotiana > Nicotiana tabacum. The sequence goes on from NC_134088.1 coordinate 70,183,768, forward strand.
TAATTTTTTACTCATAGGTTTATCCTACTAGGAAGTACTATTTAAATTTTCCAAAAAGCCACACACTGTTGATACAACAAATTCAAGTATTGGAAAACATGTTCCATTCACGGCAATACGTACAGTAAGCACTGACTTACAGAAAACATCCATAAATCTCAGTTTATTACCTCTCGATGGAATTGAATATATTGGTTCAACTCACATACTGAAAAAGACATGCATTCAGAGTTCAGACTCAAATTTCTCTCCTTTGACGCATTATAGGTTTGAAATGTTGCATGGTAGCCAATAACATTTACATTCTAGTGTAGTTCAAAGAGGAAGATATGAGATGTATATGCCCCATAGGCCCATACCATGAAAGTTTTTGATTTAATCCTGCTACAAACATTTTTCTCCTCTTTTTAGTGTTCCTCTCACTTTAAATTTCATTCATTAATGAACCAACTTTCACCAGAACTCATCTCTTACTTTCAATCAAAACATAGGTAGCACTGTAATACTTTTTTTTCTTTTTTTGCCTACCTGCTGTACATTTCCTCCTCTCTAATTGAAACTCTTGGTTTTTTACTTTTTTATTTTACAGAATGAGATTTATTTTATACTTTTACACCCAAATACATGCATATAAATCTGGAAATGACCATACCCATTTTAACAAAATATCAAGACATTCAAAGATACATCAGATGAATGCAGCAGTTGAAATATGTTACAAAAAGACCTATCAACACAAAGATATATCTATATATATATCTATAGACTCAAATATGGGAGCAAGGCGCTCGGTAAATCGAACAGCTTAAACATGACCTAGAAAAGTCACCCAACCCTAATGAATGTGAGTTTTCAATTTATAAATTAAACAAACCCTCCGTATTGCAGGACCTAAACAAGTGAAAGAAAATATATTTTAAATACAGCAAAAGAAAAACCTAAATGCAGCAGCACAGGGAGAATGAAAACTAAAACTTCTCCATTAACACCTTGAAGCTAACAAACTCAAAAAATGCTTTAAAGAAGGTATATATACATGCATATAGAAACAAACCACAAGTATCGATCATGACAGCAAATGCTGAGTTTAAACGAAGATTTAGAGAGACATGAGAATGGCATTGTTTTATGTGTAGAACAACTTTTTCTTTTTTTTTTATCATGAAATGCAGGAAGAAACACCTTGAATCGGAAGAGGCGGGCTTCTCTGTTGAATCGGAAGAAGTGGCCTTCTCTGCAAAACAACTGAAAGACGACGCAACATTTTTGGTGTTTCCTCTGAAAAACAAATGGCCAAGGAAGAGATGAGCTCTCAATACTACTCTCTGCTCTAAGATGATAGCAAAAAGGTGAAGGACTAGCTAGGAGTTATAAACTTCACGGGGATGCTAAAATGCGCTGGTTGTACGTACATTAGTGGGAAAATGGATACGCAGCTGAACCCTAAAGCTTGCAAATAAAGTTAGTTACTAGTAATATCTATTAAACTACGTCTATATATTAGAATTAAACTAAATAAACTATGACCCCTATTTAGTTCACAAAACTATAGTCGCCGATTCATCAAAACTGGGTTGGGTTTGTGCGGATCACCCTTTAACGTATAAATTGTAGTTTTTGAGTTATGAATTAATTTATAAATTTTAAACATCAAGATCATATTTATAAAGATTTAAATGTAATTTCCTTAGACTCGCTAAAGGTTATTGATCCTTTGTGCCAATTATGACGCCTAATAAGTGGCAAAAATCGATAAGGTTGAACATGAAAGAAGATTAAAAAGTAAATACAAACAAAAGCCTGGAGTTAGTAACTACTTAAATACTACTCCACTTATCCATTGGCATTTGATTTCTTCCAATTAAAGAACATGTGAATACGGCTGAATTGTAGTTTTTACAGTCGTTTTTTATTTTATTTTCAAAATTATATTAGAATTTGAAGAACATGTCACTGCACCACTGCATAACAACGCCGCATTGGTCAGAGATTTATTTCATGTATTCTGTCAGGGGGCAAGACAAAAAACTTTTATGATGTGTTGATCCATATAAGGAAAAAAAAGATTATGTGACATGACAAAATAGCAGGTTTTAAAATTATATATGGGGTGTGCATGCATTACATATTTAATTTAGTGGCAAATCCAGTATTACTTTGACAAAATGAATTTTGAAACAAGAAATAACAGGTTTTAAAATTATATCTAATTCTATCCATAAAAACTCGTTTTCCGTACACTGCAGCAAACTCGATTTTACTTTGTCTTATTCGATTTTGATTTTGTGATTTTCGGTTTCGAAAAGATGCCATGCAATCAAACCAAAATAAATTTGGTTTCATTTGATTTTTCTTTTTTTCCAAATATATAATAATATGAATCTATCATTACCAAACAGTTATATGTGAGTGATGAAAAAAGTGAGAAGTAATATCTCAAATCTCTTCAATACGTTGAAGGTACATTTTAGGGGGAGAACGTTAACAGACTCCGTACGGGATTGGACGCAGCTCGTCTGAAAGATAGGAAATACAGCTACTGCCAAATCTTCTGTCCTTGTCTTATTTGGCAGTTGTTTCTTATTTTCTTTTAATTACTTTTCACCTTTTATTGTTTGTAGTCTATTTATAATCATCATTTAGACATTTACAGTGTATAAAGCATTACTGTACCTGTATTTCTTGAAAAAACGTTTACTATAATTGCTATCTTTTCAAACTAAAAAGAAAAGGAACTGAATCCCTTTCTTTTTTTCTTACAAGTAATAGAAAAAAGAATATTTTAGTAACTAGGAGTTTAAGCGCAAAATCAAACTCATAATTTCACAAAAATAATGCATTAAACTATTGTTTTTTACATGACTGGCCATGAACTAATCTGATTTTTCAATATCATTGCTGGTTTAAATTCAGATACATTTCAAACTTCATTAAATGAAACAGAGTTATCTAATAAATTAGACTATATACAGATATAGACATTGGGTCATTTAAAGTTACCTTAATAGTCTAAATAAGTCCATAAAAGGTAAATTAATTTAGACGAAATTTATTCATTTGCATGTAAAAGAACTGACACAATTAATGCCTCGTTTATTCGTATAAGTGGTAGATAACCCTCAAGTGTGTCTTTTGTTTGAATTTTGTAAATGTATTTCAAAATTTGACTTTCCTAGCTGATTTGATATTTTCCGTTCACTTGGCAAATTAAATTAACACTTAGGGCCCGTTTGGACATAGAATTCCAATTATTTTTTTAATATACTAATTTGGGTGAAGTTTGATGTGATATTGAAAATGTATTTGGACATGAATTTTGAAAAAAGTTTTGACATGTTAAAAAGTCTTCTTTTTTTTATTTTTCAGCTAAAAAGTCTCAAATGATCGTGATTTAGCCTTAAAAAAATGTTTTAAGTTATATTTGGGATTTGAAGGTTTGGTTTTCAAAATCTCCTAAAAACTAGATTAATTCTACAAACAAATACATATTTGAGGGAAAAACTTTTTAAAAAAAATTCCAAAACTTATGGCCAAGCGCCTACTTAAATTATATTTTGGCAGAACGCGAAAATTGTATTACTAAGTATTAACATGCTCATTCTTTTTCTGGTAGATCCGCAACCTTATTTTGCTCCATGTTACAATATATATGTCTGATAGGGAGTCCCCTAGTTTGTGCGTCAAGTACCTGCATATATTTATAAATAGGGGTATATAAAGAAAATCGATAAATAGAACCAACTCGATAATCCAAGTCAAATCCGATTAAAAATTCATTGTGATTTAGTTTGATTTGATTTGGTATTGGGAAAGAAAACCCAACCATAATTGATGTGGTTTGGTTTAAACTAAAAAAAGTCAAACTAAAACAAAACCAACCCGATATTACATTTATAAAAAATTTAAAAATATTTTATACATAAAAATAGTTATTATAATGTATTTATAAATATTTCTTATATTTATAAATATTTTTAAACTTTTTTATAGTTTTATCTTTTAACTTATTATTTTAAAGTTAGACTTGATGTAGTAACTCAAATAAAGTTCAAATCAATACTAATGCTAACAAAAGAAATTCAATTCAACCTAAGAATGACAATGTGTTGGATATCTATTTTTTAATTTTGCATTGATTTGTAATGAAAATGCATAACTTAGTTTATTTTTATTTAGTGTTTAGTCATGTAAAACGTACTTATTTTAGCATGGCTTACTACTTTTAGATTATGTTCATTTTTATTAAAGCTTATTAATTAGTAATATTTCTTTTATTTTATTTTGATTTTATTATCTTTATTATTAAATATTTTAGTACAATGCTATATTATTTTTCTTGAAAATGTATTATATAGTTGTATCCTACTAGGGCTAAAGAAATATTTGAAGTATAAGTTATATATTTTGTGCTATGAAGATTTTACTGGAAAAAACTCAAAAAATAAAAAAACAAATCCGAAAAAATCAAAATTGAGAAACCTGAGCTTGTTGGTTTGGTTTGGTCTATAAATTTAAAATTCGGACACCATTATTTTAGTTTGATAATAGAAAAATTCGAACCAACCTAACCGATATGCACCCTAAAGAGCATTATAAGTAATATGGCCAACCGCAATAAAATTAATTACCTCCTTTGAGTCTAGTAAATCTCTAATGGAAAGAAGTTGTGATCTTCAGCAATCCTTAGTCCCTTCCGTTAAAGGTACACCCACTTATAACCTTCCTTCTTATTTGGCCTCCCCCTCCTTTTTATAACTACTAATACACCTCCATAAATAGAAAGGAGATTAATTAATTTCCTTTCATTAGCTTTAAGTTAATTAGTTGTTTAAATGGTAAAAATAGATAATTAAGTTCCATTTTACAAATTTAGTTCTGGATTTTCGCTGTATATATATTCACTATTGGAAAGTGGTTGTTTATATTGTCTACGACAGCGTACAACATACAGAGAAACAATCAACCACCCATGTAGATACAGATTTATGTTGGTATAGGCTGGAGCAGAATTGCTTTCCTTTTGGTAGCCAATCTTTTTTGCAACAAAATTAAGACAAATTACAAAGAACGCAAGTGCAGAAACCCAATCAAATACATGTGTTCTTCACTTCTTCGAATGAAATGTCAAAACTGGATAAGAATTACTTACCCCAAATACCCATGCAAGAATCTCTCCACAAATTGCCTTCTACCAAGCTCCAAATTTGATTTTGAATTATGAACTCAAACCCCGTTTTTGGAACTTTTAATTCTGCCAGTATAGCTCTGATCTTGTGTTTGTGGAGCATGCTATGCCTACCAAGTATCTAATCACCAATTAAATCGTTAGTAGTGTAGTCAACCGTGGAAAGTATATTCGAAATTAGTTCTCCTAATAACTTAATTATAAATGATCAAAAACGAAGAAAGCTTATAATAGAAGATTTTTAACTTAATGTAACATGACCGGATCTCCTCTCTTCATGTATCTATACTATATTAAAAGCACAAACGCCCTTAACGAAATATTGTTCGTCTTTTTTACCCTTTAAAAATAAGTTTCACACTAGTTAAAATAGTCATTTTATTATTTTTCTAATATTTAGTAATAGACATTAATTATTTTTCCTAATATTTAGGAATACGAAATCAACTAAATTTTGTGTAATTATGAACCTTCCTTATTTAAAAAAATAAAATAACACAAGGACTGTAAAATAAAATAGGAATATAATAGCTTAATGAAATACAGTCTCCATGCTCCATATGTTTTCTTCATTAGTATCGTTGTCTATTCAACGTAATTAGCATAATCAGACTATCATACATCCTTCGTTTATAAGGGTAATTAACATATGAAATTCTTGTGCATGAGTAAATCTATATCTATATCTATATTCTATACTATATTAAAATCACGAATGCCCTTAGCAAAATATCGTTCATCTTTTTTACCCTTTTAAATAGTTTTTATAATAGACAAAATGGCAAGTTAGTTTTTATTCCTAATATTTAGGACTTTGAAATTACCTAAAATTTTCTCTTATTAAATCTTTACTTATTTTGAATTAAAATTATTGTCTTAATTATATTTGAACTACTATCCTTTTGTGTATGAACTATGTACTATGCAAGACTTTTTCGTTTCCTTATAGTTTCTCATAGCAATTTCCATATAAAAAATGTTTAGACATTCATTATTCTCATAGGGAACTTATTCTTATAAGGAAAAACTTCTATAGATTGTAACTATTAAAAGTAAGAGGTAAGTACTTAACTAAATATTTGTTAATTATTGAATGTAATTTTAAAATATTATTCAAAAATTAATTAATAGAAAAATTATTGTTCGAATAGGAATGGAGTTAAATTATGTATCATAAATCCAATCTTTTTCACTTCTGTGAAGTATTCAGCAAAAGGGTGTTACTCAAAGGCTGCTAAAATACGTTGAAGGTACATTTTAGTGGGAGAGCGTCAACTTACGTCGTACGAAATTGGCAGCTCCTCTGAAAGCTAGGAAATAAAGCTACTGCCAAATCTTCTAGTCTTGTCTTATTTGCCAGTTGTTTCTTATTTTTATTTTTTTTATTAAATTACTTTTCATCTGTTCTTGTTTGTAGTCTATTTATATCATTTAGACATTTGCAGTGCATAAAGCATTACTGTACCTATATTTCTTGAGAAAACTTTTACTATAAGGTCTAACTTTTCAAACTAAAATGAAAAGGAACTGAATCCCTTTTTTTTTTTTTACAAGTAATAGAAAAAAGAATTTTTTTAGTAACTAGGAGTTTAACGCAAATCAAACTCATAATCTCATAAAAATAATTCGTTAAACTATTGTTTTTTTACATGAGCGGCCATGAAGTAATCTGATTTTCAATATCATTATATTGTTGGTTTAAATTCAGATAAACTTCAAACTTCATTAAAAGAACCAGAGTTAACTAATAAACTAAAAGCACCTATAGACATTGGGTCATTTAAAGTTACATTAATAGTCTAAATAAGTCCATAAAAGTAAAATTCAGAAGAAATTGATTCATTTTGCATGTAAAAGAACTGACCCAATTAATGCCTCGTTTATTCGTATAAGTGGTATATAACCCTCAAGTGTGTACTTCTGTCTGAATTTTGTAAATGTATTTTCAAAAGTTGAGTTTCGTAGCTTATTTGATATTTTCAGTTCACTTTGCAAATTAAACTAACATTTAAATCATTTTTTGGCAAAAATTATATAATAAGTACTAGCATGCTCATTCTTTTTCTGATAGATCCACAACCTTATTTTACTCCATGTTACTATATATATGTCTGGTACGTAGAGGAATCCATGTTATAAGTAATATGGCCATTGGAAATAAAATAATTACCTCCTTTGAGTCTAGTAAATCTCTAATGGAAAGACGTTGTGATTTTCAGCAATCCTTAGTCCCTTCAGTATAACTCTGATGTTGTGTTTGTTGACCAAGTATCTAATCACCACTTAAATCATTAGTACTGTAGTCAACAGTGAAAGTGTTCGAATTTAGTTCTCCTAATAATAACTTAATTATAAATGATCAAAAACGAATAAAGCTTTTAATAGAAGATTTTTAACATAATATAACATGACCGGATCTCCTCTCCTCATGTTACGACTTGAAACATGTAATTCCATGGTTTGATGTATTTGTTTTGGCAAACAAATAAATAAAGTAACTTTAATTTGCAATTCGTTACTTATATTATCATTATTGTTACTATTTGGCAAACATGTTGTATCAAAATATATACAACATGTACATTATAAGTTCAATGTTTGGAAAAGAAAACTGCGTATGCACCAATCAATTGTAGTATAGTTTTTAGATTTATACATTTAAATAATATATATCAATTACTTAATAAATTTTATACATCAAAGACATATTATCAATGCTTAGATGTAACTTTTTTAGACTGATCAGTAAAAGTTATTTATCCTTATTATTCTCAACTTGTGCCAAATAGGCCTATTAAATGCAAAAGTTGAAAGCTTTGAACATGAAAATGAGTAAATCCAAATGCTTCAATAATTCAGAACGGTGGGAGCCTGGATCTTAGTAATTACCTCAATAAGAAATTATAGGTAAATAAGTAGTATTACTTATCCATTGATATTTAATTTCTTATGATTAGAGAAATCAAAAATATTAATAAAATGCAGAACTGTGGTTTATTTGTACATTCATTTAGTTTATTTTTTCTTTACAAAATCATATAGTACATTAAAACTTAAAGACAAGCAACTGAACCAACTGCAAAACAAAGCTGCACGTTCAGAAATCCATTTTTACGTCTGCTACAGTCTAGAGGCAAGACAAAAACATATTTTATGGTGTTTATCCATATAAGGAAAACTATTGCAGGTACAGTAATGCTTTATGCTTTATGCACTGCAAATGTCTCACCAAAAAAAGGTTTATAATATTGTAATAACTCTTGCTATTGTGGAATCCCAACAATGAAAACAACAAAGATGAAGGCAGAAAAGAGTTTAGGGTCCCCCCAACTAAATGAAATGAAGAATGATAGGGAAGGGGAAAAAAAAGAGAAGAGAGATGCTAAATTAAATGAAGGGAGATGGAGGAAAGAGAAATGGGAGTGTTGCTCTTATGAGCAAAAATCACAACTGTGTGGCTTCATGTCACCGGCGTCGGAAGTTCGCGGTAATCTAATGGAAATTCAGAAACGAGTTAGGTTATTTGGTTCTTTTGCAGTTGAACTAATAAAAATGAATTAATTTTGTAATCAGCAAAATCCTGGCCTTTCAAAAATTTTTTAACACGTGGCAGCATTCTACACCTCCATTAAAGAATACTAGAGGAAAGAATACTGGAGGGGATCTCAACCCTACATATATCCCTTCCTTCATGTACTTGTTTTTTAAAATTTTAATATACATGGTAAAGGTCAGCCAAATTCCCTTTACTGCAGGAAAAAGGGGATTTTCTATTAATTGGTGTCGATTTTAATTCTTTTATTATTTGTCCCACCAATAGGTCGAAGCAACTGAAAAAAAGCGTGAGGTTCCTTGCCTACGTGAATTAATAAGAATGGTTTCATCCGCCGTAAAACTGGTTATTATTATTTCTTAAATTCCAAATGATATGAACTAAAAGAGTGACTGTCCTATGAAATATTCATTCCGTTAAAGTATAAAAATACAACTAATCCAAGTAAGAATCCACGCCAACATTGCGTAATTAATAAGGAAAATATTACATCTAACTCCTCGATTAATTCCTAATCTCAAACTTGTTTAAGTTGTCATATGAATTCTCTGTATAAATTTGGTTAGACTTTGCTTTGCTAACAAATTCCTAATTGTGCTAACTCCAATCTATTATTAGAAAAAACACACCTTTTATCCAAGTATGGTGGGAGTTTGCTTTGCAAACAAAGACTCTTTAAAATAATAATAATAATAATAATAATAATAATTCGTTTTAACCTGTGAGTTTTGAAAATGATATCTGTTTTACCTTCTGAATACAGAAGAGAAACCCTATGAATCTTTAGTCAACATCCAAAATAAGCTAATTATTGATATAAATTTAAAATAACCCTCACTTATGGAGTCAACCTAACATATCTTTTAGGGCAGAATGCGCAAAAATATATTGACAACTGCTTACTTCTCATATTTGTACTCACTGGCTACAAATAAAAATCAGAGGCAATGTGTAATCAGTCCAACAAAACACATCTTCAAATCCAACAATTCATCCTAGCCTAAACCACTAATCCCTATATAGCTTTAATTTTATATACTTTTGTGAACACTCAGTCGAATATAAATCTCTGCCCACATCAAAAGAGTTTTATAACTAATTAAAATGGAGCAAAACGGCCAGAAAATGTTACTCTATAAATTGATAATTTGATATTATCTACTTTATATCCGTTATATAGTTGCACCACATTTAACAAAAAAAAAAAGGTCTGAAACTCAAGTCTCACAGTAAAATTTCCGGAAAATAGCCTAATAATTAGTGGTTATCATCTTGAATAAACGGAGCCAAATTGACAGTAATTCGGCCTACTACTTGACTGCTAAACAAGTGTTCTAGATTAAAAATGTTTCACACTAGAAAAAGTAAACATACTGGCAAGTGGCAACAGCCCTTTTTTTTTTTTTAACCTTCTCGTTAGTTTATTGCAGTACTGCTTTTCTATGTACTATTTTTACTAATCAATCCAAATTAGCCAAGTAAAACAAAATCATTTTCCATGTCGGAATAAGATTTTTCTATAAACAAGCTACTAGTAGAAAATCTTTATTATAGTTATGAAGTTTTCTTTAGTGAACCAAGCTAGATATAGAACTTTTTAAATTTTGACATAAATTCAGCATATTTTGGACCTAATGTATACTTAATGATGATCGCTATTAACTGTTACATAGCCATGTTGAATGGCTGTGGTATGAGCATTAATTCGTATAAATCTTGAAAATAAACTAAAACCCTATTGACAACGTAACTGAGTCTTGAATACCAAGATCCCAAATTGAAATGTCACTCCTTTTCCGGATATTTCCTCGCTTCGTTATATTATTTGGGACTTGTGTGCAAAATTTGGGTTCATTCCGGGTTGGTTTGCTATGTTTCGGCACGAGTTATGAAAGTTGAAAAGTTCAAAGTTTATCAAGTTTGATTTGGGGTGCGATTTGTCGTTTCATTATTGTTATATGTGATTTGAGGCCTCGAGTATATCTGTGTCGTGTTATGGGACTTGTCAGTATATTGGGAAGGGGTCCCGAGGGGCTCAGGTGAGTTACGAACGTTGTTCGGGTCATTTTTTTATCTCCTGTTGTATTGCTGAAGATTTCTAGTACTGGTATAACCGCATCTGCAGAGTCTTGATCGCAGAAGTGACTTCGTAGATGCGGGTTGTTCATCACAGAAGCGGGAGAAGATTGGGTGCGGAGTGTTGGCAGATACGGAAGATTTGGGCGCCTCTGTGGCATCGCAGAAGCGATGGACTTGGACGCAGAAGCGAGATAGAGCGTAAAAGTGCGTTTGGCTTTGCACCTGCGATTGCGCAGAAGCGGAACAATGTCCGCAGGTGCGAGTGGTCGGCTGATTAGTGGATTCCGCAGAAGCGAGGCTTTGGTCGCAAAAGCGACGCCGCAGAAGCGGCTATTGTTTCGCAAATGCGAAAATGCATGGGCAGCTCTATTTAATTCGAGGTTTTGGTTCTTTCTTCATATTTTGAGATGTGGGACTCGGATTGAGGCGATATTTGAAGAAATTTTCATCACAAGGATTGGGGGTAAGTATTCTACACTTGATTTTGATCTTATTTCATGAATCTATCTTCGTTTTTTGGAATGGTTGATGAATTTTAAAGAGAAATCGAGGGTTTTGGCCTAAAGTTTCATAATGTGAATTTTTGAGTTTTGAACATCGAGTTGCAGTCGAATTTGAGTGAAACTAGTATAGTTGGACTCATAATTGGATGGGTTATCAGATTTTGTGAGTTTTGTCGAGTTTCAAGGTGTGGGCCCAGGTTGGACTTTTTAGCAGATTTTGGGTTTTTGATTAAAGATTCGACCTTTATCGGTTGGGTTTGTTTTCTTTGGTATTAATTAATGTTTTTGAGTTGCGTTTGTCTAGTTTTGAGCCGTTCGGAGGTTAGTACGTGCGAGATGGCATTTTGGAGTATCGCTTGGCTTGCTTGGTATTGGAATTTGTCTTCTTCGAGGTAAGTAACAATTCTAAACTTAGTATTGAGGGTATGAAACCCCAAATTATGTGTTATATATTTGGTGTTGAGGTGACGCACATGCTAGGTGATGGACGTGTGGGCGTGCACCGTGTGAATTATGACTCTTCTATTTCTGTGGTACCATGTAGTTACCTACCTTACCTGTAACCATGAAATTTCTAAGTACCTGAGTTCTTGAGTTGTGATCCATATTAGAAACCATATCTAGGCTACATGTTTATTCTGTTGAGACCCACTGTGGGTCATTTCTGCTGTTGAGCTATTTGCTTTCATTGCATTACATACTCAGTCAAACGGATTCATATGCATATCATATATCAGTCTCTGTTACTATTTATTGATACATCACATCATTATTTTTGGGTTGATTTTTCACGTCATTGAGAGCCCGAGAGACTGGAGAGATTGATGACTAAGTGAGGCCTAGGGCTTGATTGTGAGGATATTTATGGGATCGGACTACACTCCGCAACATGTTTTATTGATTTTATGCCATGATTGGCTTGATATAGCGCTTGGGCTGAAGGAACCCCCTCGAAGTATGTACACACCCCTAGTGAGCGTAGGTACCTACTGAGTGCGAATGACGAGTGCCTAGTGATTGAGAGGACTGAATGACCGTGAGGAATGAGTGATTGTGAGGATTGAGTGGCTGTGAGGACTGAGTGACTGGGAGGGCTGAGTGGCTGGGAGGACTGAGTGAATTGATACTCTGAGAGTATGCATATGGTTTTATCACTGAGTTGCACTGCATTGGCATGCACACTTGACATACAAGCATAGAGATACATGTTTTCCTCATGCTGTATGGTATCACGTCATTCATGACTTCTCACACATATTGACATATGGGTATAGTGATATATGTTACACTGGCTATCTGGAAAGAAAAATGGAATATTGTATTTATTGTTGAAAGTAGTTTTGGGAAAATCACAGTTTTCAAACTCACTCATATTTTTGGCAATTTCGGTAAAAGATTTGGGTTTTCACTGAGATACTTGAAAAGCATGCCTATTTTCTAGAACTGTGAACGAGCTAAGCACTTTATTTCTGAGATACTTATTTTATTACCTGCACTATGTTGTTATGAACTGTTGTTGGCTATTGGTGTTGGACCCGACCTTTGTTCCAGCTCGTTACTACTTTCAACCTAAGGTTAGGTTTGTTACTTATTGAGTACATGGGGTCGGTTGTACTCATACTATACTTCTGTACCTTGCGTGCAGATGTTGGTTGTTGATATTGTTGTGATCGACGGGAGCTGGATTTGAAGTTGTACCTGTGTTCCGGTCGTAGCTGCCTCTTGTTCATGGTACCCTTAGATTCATAACAATCTGTTTATGTACATTTAGAACAGATGTTGTATTTATTTCACACCAACTTTGTATATTCCTAATATTAGAAGTTCATGATTTGTACTACCAGTCCTTGAAAAATGTATAAGATTTAAGATAATTTCTTCTATTTGATTATTTTATTAGTTTCATTGAAATTGGATAGTGGTTAATTGGCTTACCTAGTGGGTTGGGTTAGGTGCCATCATGACTAGTTAGATTTTGGGTCGTGACAAGTTGATATCAGAGCCTTAGGTTCATAGGTTCTACAAGTCAAGAGCAAGTGTCTAGTAGAGTCTTGTAGATCGCTTTGATAACGTCCATACCTATGTTCGAGAGGCTACAAGGCATTTAGGATAATCTCCCATCTATATTTCCTTATCGTGCGAAATTGATTCATCTTGAAACATAACTCTTTGAATTCCTTCCATGTATTCGTATGCGCATGTGAGTGCTTGGTATCAGCTGTGCATTGACAGCTTGTGATTCCATGGATAAAGTGCGAGATTTGATTCCGGTATGGTGATGATGGTCCAGTCTAGAGGACTTGAGGCCGGGTTTTGACTGTAGCTTAAGCACGGGGATTTCAGTTGTGTAAGCACATACTTTTGGACTTATACGTCCGGTAGTGACCCTATGAGCGGAGTTCGTGACTTGATGAGTGGATGGATGGCTACGTGATGAGTGTGATGCAACTACGAGATGTGTTCAAATGGTTTGAATATGATGAGAAGAGTTTTCTTGAGATGTAAAAAGGACTATTGGGTATTTGACTTTGTCTTGATTTGACGTATAGTCTCGAGTTATGAGTGCATTTGAGGGTCTTTCGTGTTGTTTAACTGTGGAACGAATTAGATTCTCATGTCTTGTTGGTAAGTTCAGACTCAGGAAGATTAAGTGATTGCGTAGTATTTGTGGCTGTGAAAGGGTATAAAGAGATGTCATTTTGAGGCTAAGCAGGTGGGTTATCACCTGTGGGGTAATCAACTGATTTGTGATCCTTATGATGTTGTGTTGGGAGTTTCTTTATACTAGTGGGTTATATGTGTTATGATTTGAGTTTGGGTTGGTTGAGGAATGTTGACCTGACCGTCATGAGGGTGAATGCGAGCTTAGCAGATGATTTGAGGTATTATATAGTTTGCGTTACCTGAGCTTATGAAGGATCTAGTTGAATCTCATTGTGGTATTATGGTATTAATAGGGTATGGTTATTGTAAGTTATCAGATGTTTTATTCCATGGCTTTGAGCCAAGTGGGGGAAGTCTGATAACGACAAGTTAATTGCACAGTTATGTGTTGTATTGGTTTCGGTTTGAGGTATACTAGTGAATTAGTTATGACTTGCAGAGGTTGAGTTCGAGGATGACTCGAGTGAGGGAATTTCTGGATACGGGTGTATTACATTCTATGGGTATATGGGAATCATGTAATAATTGAGTGGTTATTCGTGAAGGATGTAGTGTGCATGGGGTAGAAATTTGCTTGGTTGCGTTAACGTGGGGTTACTTCTTTGGGTGCCATCGTGCTAATGGGGCACAGGTCGTTCGGCCCGTTTGGGCGGTGTAATTAAGATTTGAGCAGAGTGGATGACTCTCAAGAATGTTCTAATGGATTCAAGATTTATAGGTAGCAATTGAGAATTTTTCAGAGTTATATATGGCTAGAATTTGAGATTTAAGTTAGATGGTGGCGGGACTTGTGGCATTTCTATAACATTATGGATTATACACTTCAGTATCAAGGAGGTGAAGGAAAATAGTTTTGGGTTTGCAGAAGGTCTCTTCAGAGTGAGTATCTTGGTTGTGGTACTTTTGGGGTGCTTGAGAGAGTATTCAGCGGCTTATGGGCCTTAGGGCGGTGTGGTTTTATGCTAGAGTTCGTGGGGTGAATTTTGGTTAAGGATCGTGGTATTCTAGCAGGGAGAAGTATCACTTTGAGGGCAATTTGGAATTTTGGTTAAGGATCGTGGAACTCGGAGAAATATGATAGCTTGGTATTAGGTTGGATCAGCACGGTAATGGATATGATCGGTTCTTTGGGTACCTATGATGTGGTGAGTTTCTACATGTGTTTTGTGGCAATAATCTTGGGCTGGGTGACTTGCGTGACTTGGTTGAGTTAGAGAAATTCAGTTCTGATGGCCTGTTATGTGTAAATGGGTTTCGAAGAGTTTTCGATAGTTTCTATCACAATTGAGATAAATATCTCCTACCGGCGTGAGGAACATGTTGAGTATTGTGATTTTCTCCTCGATGAGATCAAATGGAAGGTTCCTAGCTAATTGAGTATGTAGTTTGCTTGTAACTCGGAGGGGATTATGAGATTCTCATACTTTTCATATGATGGCATGCTCGATGTAGTGTGTTGTGTGGGATCGAGATTTGCATGTGCAAGGTCATGGGTTAGTTTTGAAGGGAAGGACATAATTCTTAGGTAGCATGGACGGTTTTAGATGACTAGGTGAATGATATTACTACTTGGTATTGCCTGACAAAGGTGTGCATTTCAGAAGGAGCATTGTATTTTGACTTACGTATGATTCATCGGTATTACGGTGCTCGCCAGGTTGATCTATTGTTAATATTTAGATTTTTGCCAGGTCACACGGAAGAATTATAGAAGTATTCCTCGTGGGACGATCGTGTATGAGAGATGTGTTGGACATTCCGACGGTGGAGTTGAGATCAGATAAGGTGATTTGTGTGATTATGGATTTGGAGACTGGGAGTTCTTAGAAATAGATTGTTTCGCGGTTGTGGGCTGTGAAGATGTGGCCACAGCTAGTCAGAGGATGGTATGTGTTATGGTTAGGTCATTGTGGACCTTCGGATGGTTATTTATCTATTTGTGGATGACAAGAGTTGATTCGGGGCCCATTGGTAGGCCAATGAGGATGTGTATTTTACACCAGGTTGGATTGGTTGACTCCGTACTGCTATTGTTGAGGGATGTGTCATTTGATTGGTGTTGAGCTTATTCGTGTTCTAGTATGTTCTATGTATTACTCTTCTATACTATGAGGGGTGTGATTCGTTGGTTATATACGCACATAGTGCGGTTCTGTTGAGGCCTTATAGCAGAATTTGAGCGAGATGGGTATTTGGCTGATGCACGACTGATTGCGCATTGGGTGATGTTCTTTTCGGTCTGTGGTATTGTGTCATTGGTTCCTCCGTGGTTATGGTCATGCACTTGGGGTACTTGATGTTGAATTGCATGTGGTTATTGATTTTGAGTATAGTGGCTGAGGTATTTCATACGGACCGATGTTTGGATGGGGTCACGCATTGCACCGGAGTTATGTTGGGATATGATATTTTGTGTTAGATTCGTGTGTTATGGTTCTACGGTGTGTGGTGGCCTTTTAGCATTGCATTGTGGCGGTAATTGTTGAGCTTGCGGAACGGTTCTCTCGTTTGAGTCATTTTCTATGTTTGAGTACATTTGAATTACTGCATATGAATGCATGGATTGCACGGTTTGTGGCTCTGGGTAGTATTGGTGTTTCATGTCAGTAGAGTAGTTGGTATTTGATAAAATGAAGTCGTTGGATCTAGGATGGGTGATATCTATTTGATTGCGGTATATTTGAAAGGATAATATCAGAAGTCAGCTTAGGAATTTGGCTATAGATCTTGTCGAATGAGGGAGAGTTCCATGACTTATTGATCTGAGGAATGGTTATGAGTTTCCGCGTGTTTCTTTCATCATCGGCAGTGTACGAAGGTTTTAGAATGAGGTTTTATTTGACATAAGGTTTATTACCGAAATTGGGGTTGTTTTGGGCAGCTATAGTGATAGGAGATTTTGCTTTGAGTATTTGAGTTTTGTGATTACATCTTAGGTTATGGTTATGGCTTGATACAACTTGTTTAGACTTATACAGTGTGTAGATGCGAGATGCGGGTCTTATAAGAAATTCCGGATATTGGAAATTGGATTCTATGGTTTATGGGTTAAGGTTGAATTAAGTATTTTCAGTTATATTATGTCGTCAGGCTTATATGAATTAGGGTGATGTGGGATCACCCCCGGGTATATGTGTGGTAAGGTTACACGGTAATTTGATGTCTTAATAACAACTCTGGACACGTTCGAGGACGAATGTATGTTTAAGTGGGGGAGGATGTAATGACCCGACCAGTCATTTTGAGCATTTGCACTTCGCTCGGTAGCTTACAGGCGTGATTAACTCCGTATTATGTATTATGAATTATGTGAATCGTTGGGTTTGTTTTTCAGGTTATATAAAATCGTTTTGGAAGAATGAAATTCATGATTTAAGCTTTAAGTTGAAAGAGTTGACCGAGTTTGACTTTTTGTGCATTTGACACCAGAACCGAGTTTTGATGGTTCCGATAGGTCCGGATGGTGATTTTGGACTCAGGTGTATGCATGAATTTGCATTTGGGTGTTTCTAGAAGGTTTCGGCACAAATTGGCGAAAATTAGAAATTTGAGTGTTTGGAAAGTTCATAAGTTTGACCAGAAGTTGATGTCACGTCCCAAAATCCATTAAAGGTCGTGATGGCGCCGGACACCACTGTCAGGCAAGCCAACAATAAATACTTAATTTGATTCTCATTTTAATATTTTGAAATCATATTTTCCTTGCATTAAATAGTAAAAGGTGGAATTTACAGAGTAAATGATAATATTTTTTAACAATTTCAATACAGAACAACTCATAATCACCCCAAAACCTGGTGTCACAAGTGCATGAGCACCAACTAGGAATATAAAATAAAATACAGCATCTGTCCGGAATACAAATTTGGACAAGAGAAATATAAATACTCTGAAAGAGACTCTGTCGGCTGCGGGTCGTAATGTGAAATGCAGCTCACATAAGTCCCTGCATGCATACATGCCTCTGCTCTCACAAGGCCACTAGTCACATATATACCTGCACAAAAATGTGCAGCAAGTGTAGTATGAGTACGTAATCAACATGTACCCAATAAGTATCTAGCCTAGCCCCGGAGGAGCAGTGACGAGGGGGTCGACATTGACACTCACTAGTGGTCCTATAACATCAGGTACTATTAAAAGATAAGTAAATATGAGGCAGAGTAAATAAATGAGGTAAACAGGTATAAATCACATGGTACAAATCCCCACTCTCTGCGAGGAACTCAAGCTTTCCATTAGAAATTCCCTCCTTAACCGGAGCATACATAAAGATACAGTGGATCTCTTCAGATAGATTGTCATAGCTCAAATCAGAAAAAACTCACAGATACACTGGCTTCTTGCCAAATATTACGCACGATTCCATGAGGATATGATATAGGAAATGCTGAGGCGTACGAACCGATCCAACATAAATATTTAAACTGTGCACTGTCGAGGGTCGAACGGCCCGAACCATAGATACATCTATTAAACTACCGAGGCAAACAGCCCGCTCCCATGAGAGTGTGATACATAAATCCTGCCGAGACGAACGACCCGATACCATAAGAGTAAGAAGCTTTGACTGGTCCTTGACCCCACTCACGAATAAACGTGTGAATTGTAATTTCTTTAACAAAAACCTTTCAATGAAGTGTGTGTGTGTGTGTGTGTGTATATATATATATATATATATATATATATCACGGAAATATATTTCACCTGCGCATACCTTCTGCATAGCACAGCTCCACACCTATGATGCCAAACGCGCCTCTGCGGTCTCACACATGTGGAGACCTTCCGCTTCTGCGACTCCAGCTGCCAGCTCGCATTCCGCTTCTGCGGAGCTTTCCTCGCATCTGCGGTCTCGCAGATGCAAAAACATCCTTGCATCTACGGCCATCCCAGCTCCATCCAAAGGTCGCTTCTACGACCACATCGTCGCACCTGTGGGCTTGCACATGCGGCCCTTTTCACGCAGGTGCGATTGTACCAGATATCATTTGCCTCAGCACTTCTTCCAAGTCCAAACTCAATCCGTTAACTATCCAGAATCCACCCGATGCCCTCGGGACCTCAACCAAATATACCAACATGTCCCAAAATACATTATGAACTTAGTCGATGCTTCAAATCACTCCAAACAACATCGATACTACGTATCACCTTTCAATTCAAATTTAATGAACTTTAGAACTTCAAACTCCTACAATCGGTGTCGAAACCTATCAAATCACGTCTGATTGACCTCAAATTTCGCACATAAGTCACATTGTACATTATGGACCTACTCCAACTCCTGGAATCGGAATCTGACTCCTATATCAAAAAGTCCATTCCTAGTCAAACTTTTCAAAAACCTTCAAATTTTTAACTTTCGCCAAATAACCCCGAAATGACCTACGAACCTCCAAATCTATATTCGGAAGTGCTCCCAATAACAGAATCACCATACGGAGCTATTCCCAGAATTAGAATCCCAAACGAACATCGATAACATTGAAATACACCTCAACCCAATTTTTATGAAATTCTTCCAAAATGCCAACTTCCACAATAGGTGCCGAAACGCTCCCAGGTCATCCAAAACCTGATCCGGACATACGCCCAAGTCCAAAATCATCATACGAACATGTTAGAGCCTTCAAATCCTGATTCCAAGGTCGTTTGCTCAAAAATCATACTTTAGTCAATTCCTCCAACTTAAGGCTTCCAAAATTAGAATTTTCTTTCCAAATCAACTCTGAACTTCCCGAAATTAAATTCCGACCACGAGTACAAGTCATAATACCTGAAGTGAAGCTGCTCAGTGCCTTAAACCACCGAACGATGTACTAAAGCTCAAAACGACCGGTCGGGTCACTACAGTTGACTTTGAGGATATCGGATTTAGAAAGTGATTCCGGAATCAGAATAGTTTCGTTATGTTATTCGGGGCTTGTGTGCAAAATTTGGGTTCATCCTGGGTTGGTTTGCTATGTTTCGACACGAGTTATGGAAGTTGAAAAGTTCAAAGTTCATCAAGTTTGATTTGGCATGCGATTTGCCATTTCATTATTGTTATGTATGATTTGAGGCATAGAGTAGGTACGTGTCGTGTTATGGGACTTGTCAGTATATTGGGATGGGGTCCCGAGGGGCTCGGGTGAGTTACAGACGTGGTTTAGATCAAATTTTTATCTCTTGTAGCATTGCTGAAGATTTCTGGTACTGGTGGAGCCGCATCTGCGGAGTCTTGATCGCAGAAGTGACTTCGTAGATGCGGGCTATTCATCGCAGAAGCGGGAGAAGATTGGGTGCGGAGTCTTCGCAGATGCGAAAGATTTGGGCGCCTCTGCGGCTTCGCAGAAGCGATGGACTTGGACGTAGAAGTGAGATGGAGTGCAAAAGTGTGTTTGGCTTCGCACATGCGATTGCGCAGAAGCAGAACAATGTTCGCAGGTGCGAGTGGTTGGCTGATTAGTGGATTCTGCAGAAGCGAGGCTTTGGGTCGCAAAAGCGACGCTGCAGAAGCGGCTATTATTTTACAAATGCGAAAATTCCTGGGCAGACTCTATTTAATTCGAGGTTTTGGTTCTTTCTTCATAATTTGAGATGTGGGACTAGGATTGAGGCGAATTATGGAGCAATTTTCATTATAAGGATTGGGGTAAGTGTTCTACACTTGGTTTTGATCTTATTTCATGAATCTATCTTAACTTTTGGTATTGGTTGGTGAATTTTAAAGAGAAATTGGGGGTTTTAGCCTAAAGTTTCATAATGTGAATTTTTGAGTTTTGAACATCGATTTGGAGTCGGATTTGAGTGAAACTAGTATGGTTGGACTCATAATTGGATGAGTTATCGGATTTTGTGAGTTTTGTCAGGTTAGGTTTGTTTCCTTTGGCATTAATTGATGTATTTGAGTTACTTTTGGCTAGTTTTGAGCCGTTCGGAGGTCGGTACGCGCGAGATGGCATTTTGGAGCATCGTTTAGCTTGCTCGGTATTGGAATTTGGCTTCTTTGAGGTAAGTAACAGTTCTAAACTTAGTGTTGAGGGTATGAAACCCCGAATTACGTGTTATGTGTTTGGTGTTGAGGTAACGCACATACTAGGTGACGGGCGTGTGCACGTGCACCGTGTGAATTATGACTCCGCTATTTCTGTGGTACCATATAGTTACCTGACCTTACATGTAACCATAAAATTTCTAAGTACCTGAGCTCTTGAGCTGTTATCTATATTAGAAACCATGTCTAGGCTACATGCTTATACTGTTGAGACCCAATGAGGTCATTTCTGCTGTTGAGCTATCTGCTTTCATTGCATTACATACTCAGTCAAATGCATTCATATGCATATCATATCTCAGTCTCTGTTACCATTTATTGATACATCACATCATTATTTTTGGGCTGATTTTTCACGTCATTGAGAGCCCGAGAGACTAGAGAGATTGATGGCTGAGTGAAGCCGAGAGCCTGATTGTGAGGATATTTATGGGATCGGGTTGCACGCCGCAGCATGTTTCATTGATTTTATGCCATGATTGGCTTGATATAGTGCTTGGGCTGAAAGAGCCCCTCCAGACACCCCCAGTGAGCGCATGTACCTATTGAGTGCGAGTGTTGAGTGACTGTGAGGACTGAGTGACTGTGAGGACTGAGTGGCAGTGAGGACTGAGTGACTGGGAGGACTGAGCTGCTGGGAGGACTGAGTGAATTGATACTCTGAGAATATGCATATGGTTTTATCACTGAGTTGCATCGCATTTGGCATGCACACTTGACATACAGGCACAGAGATGCATTTTTTCCTTATGATGTACGGTATCATGTCATTGATGACTTCTCACACATATTGACATATGGGCATAGTGATATATGTTACGTTGCCTATATGGAAAGAAAAATGGAATATCTTATTTATTGTTGAAAGTATTTTTGGAAAAATCACAGTTTTCAAAATTACTCATATTTTTGGCAATTTCTATAAACGATTTGTGTTTTCTCTGAGATACTTGAAAAGCATGCCTATTTTCTGAAACTATGAACGAGCTGAGCACTTTATTTCTGAGATACTTCTTTTATTACTTGCACTATGTTATTATGAATTGTTGTTTGCTATTGGTGTTGGACCCGACCTTTATTCTAGCTCGTCACTACTGTCAACCTAAGATTGGGTTTATTACTTATTGAGTACATGGGGTCGGTTGTACTCATACTACACTTCTGCACCTTGCATGCAGATATTGGTGGTTGATATTGCTGTGATCAACGGGAGCTGGATTTGAAGATGTATCTGTGTTCCGGTCGTAGCTGCCTCTTGTTCATGGTAGCCTTAGATTCATAACAATCTGTTTATGTACATTTCGAACATATGTTATATTTATTTCACACCAACTTTGTATATTCTAATCTTAGAAGCTCATGATTTGTACTATCAATCCTTGGGGAGTGTATAAGATTTAAGATAATTTCTTCTATTTGATTGTTTTATTAGTTTTATTGAAATTGGTTAGTGGTTAATTGGCTTACCTAGCGGGTTGAGTTAGGTGCCATCACGACTAGTTAAATTTTGGGTCGTGACACTATGAGCTTGTAACAAATTTTCCTTCTGTTTTCTGTAACAAACTCATCAAATACAAAGCTGAAGTTAAATGTGATATGGCTTTTTACTGGAACCATTAACACTCGAACCTGGGAACGAGAAAATTCCATTGAGACAATGTATAGATTACAACAGAAATCATCACTGGCATGTGTAATTGAAATAAGAAAACTAATTCATGCTTCTCTACTCGTTCCAAATTTATCAAAAGCTTTGGAAGGGGCGAGATCCTCCTCCCTTTTTTGATTGCCAAAACCATGCCACGTCTAAGAGGAAAAACAACATGAATTCGTATTGCTCAATTTCACGAACAATTTTATACTCTACAAATGAGTCTTACTTTTGGTGGAATATATGTAGATGCTTTATCTTGGCCATGTTTTTCCGTGACCACATTTTCTGCGCTTATTAGTTTCTCCGCCTGATGTTTCTCATCATAATCGACATATCTGTGGTGTCTGATTTGAAACCTTATTATACAACTATGGTGTGTGCTTAAATACAACTACAATATCATACAACTTAAATATAATTTTTATACAAATTTTATACAATATGTCTTTTGTATATTTTGTATTTGATTTATACATAGTAATTATATATTATACAACTTATTTATAACTTATCTACAACTTTCATACATTATTTCTACCCAGTTAAATACAACTACAATATCATACAACTTAAATATAATTTTTATATAAATTTTATACAATATGTCTTTTGTATATATTTTATATCTGATTTGTATATATTTTGTCTGTGGTGTACGCTTCTTCCTTTCTAAAATTTCAATCAAAACTTACTCTCTTAATACAATTTTGATACATATCAATAACTTTATGTAAAAAAAAATAGTATTGATAACTTAAATATAAATTTTATACAATGATTCATACATTATATAACTATTTTTCAACTTTCATACAACATTCAAATAAAAAAAAATACATATAACTATAACAGTATACAATTATAATATAATTATACTACAATTTCATAAGTACATTGTATGTCATGTGTTCTTCTTCTTCTTCTTCTTCTTCTTCTTCTTCTTCTTCTTCTTCTTCTTCTTCTTCTTCTTCGAGTTTCAATCTGAAATTCAACGAAAATCAAGTCTAATCTTTACCAAAACACCCTCAAAATTGAGATATAAACTCCAAACAATATTTTCAATTGTTTGCAACAATACCCAATCCAAACAAATAATAATTTTTGAAAACTCAAATTCGATTTCAAAACTTCAAAGCTTTTTAATGTATGTCAATGGTGGAGAGACAATACCTTCAAAATTTATTGATTGTCAATTTTAATTTGAACACCAATTGTACAACATGACAGGAAATTGCTAAGTTAAAACGGTTGAAATCCATTGATGAATTCCATTAAAACTCTATACACCAAGAAATCCATTGATGAATTACTACAATATCTTCGTCTTGAATTTAGTAATTCTTTTCAATATTTGTAATCCGCACTTTTGAGTTGGAATCTTTGTTATGTGAACTCAAAATTTGTAATAATCAATTAAGTGTGAAAGTTCCAGTGCCAGAAATTATATTCTTTTATTAAGATCCCACTACTGGAAATAAAGCTAGACGATGGGTACACTGGAAAAGCAGAGAGAGAGAGACACGAAGAGAGAGAGTGGGCAAGTATAAAGGGATAAGGAAATAACTGATATTCCTTATTCAATTCCTAATATAAAGGGATACTCATTTGAAACTTATTTGTATATAATTGATAAATTGTATATGACCATGTAATTAAATTAAAACTTGAGTAGAGAGGGTAATAAGGTTTCAAATAGTGTATAGGAAAGTAATAATCCCATAAGAAACGAAAGTTCTAGAGTTAGTAGCCCAAGTAGTGGAGCCGGTTAGCTGCTTTCTTTATATTTGGGCTCGGCCCAACATTCGTATTTATACATAGTCTGTTTAGTCGGGCAAAAAGTTAGTTGGGAAGGTTATTTTTATAATTGGGTGCAGTCAAACCTTTCTATAGCAATTTTGTTTGTTCCGACATGACTTTTATAATGAATAACTGTTATACACATATGCTAATATTTGACAGCTAAATGTTATTTGGCTGTTATATGCAAAAATTATCCAAGAATCATTTTTTTATTAGTTTACTAATTAAATATTAAACAAGATAAGATATTTACAACTAAACGTAAAAAAACTTTAAACTCCAAGGATATTTTAAAGCTACTTGAAAATTAAATTCTTTCAAGATTGATGGAAGAACTCTATAATTGTAGTGTATTTTATAAATTCGAGTCTATTACTAGCAACATAACGCTTGAATTTGCAAAGACTCGTGTCCAAACTTTCAGTAAAGTGTATCCGAAAATATACAAGCATATATTTTAATAAAATTAAATTAAATACTTAATTATCGAAGTATGTACTAACATAATATTTTTATCATAAATGGTTGCATTAAAGTTTCAAAATAGTTGATCAAAATCTCTAGACTCATTATAAGTAATCTTAGAAATTCTACATGGGTATTATAAAGCGATGATTATACAAATAGCATTATGTTATAAAGATGGATATTGATGTTATAGATAAAAAAGATATTAAAAAAAAATATAACATAAAAAATCGATCACGTGGGTCCGGGTTGACTTTTTGTTGACCTTTTCAAATATGATAAAGATCGAATTTTTTTTATACTAGGGTAGTTTCTAAAGTTTGTTTTGACATATTTGAGAAATATTTGACTAGATTTGGGTAGTTTGGAAGCTTGTTCTAAAGGGAAAACTATGTTGGATTGTTGATTTTGTTCCGGAACGAGGTAAGTACCTTGATTAACCTTGATTTGAGGGAATTAAGATGTAATTGTATCTAATTGCTACGTGTTATATATGTTGAGGGCGGTGTATATGTAAGGTAATGGGTATAATGCATTTGCTATGGGTTGAGCATGCGGATAGAACTAGTTATTTACATCTTGTTACTTTATTTATTATATTTTTCATGCTTTATCTAGATTGTAAGACTCTTTGAGTATTTTCTTTCGTGTTAGTAGCCATGTTAAGCTTGTTGTGATATTGGGTAATAAGGCTATTGAATTATTGATTTGTCTATTGGTGCAAAGTGATGATTATTTCCTATATGGCAAGTTATGTTCAATCGCTCTTCTTGACATCTTTTGTGCTTTCAACCTTGCTTGGTACTGCTTTAAGTATTAATGCTTAATTAGGAAGGATGAGTTGCACGAAGGGTGTTTCCGTGCTTGTGAGGAAGAGTGATTGTGCACGACGGGTATTTTTGTGCTTTCTTTGTATATTAATATCATTGCACGAAGGGTGGTACCATGCTTGTGAAGATGAGTGAATATGCACGAAGGGTATTTCCGTGCTTGATATTATATTTTACTTGTGAGGACGAGAGTAAAGGCACGAAGGGTGATGTCGTGCCATTTGTTTGATATTTCTTGTTTCATATTTTACTATATAAATTGAGGATTTAGCTATGTGTTTTGTGGTTATTTTTGCAAGGCTTGTTTGGAGTTGTTTGTGGAAGCATAAACTGTACTTTACTTTAGTCGTTTCTTCTTTCCCGTTCTATATCTTCTTTCTTTTATACTTGTCAGCTTTCTCTCCTGTTATTTATCGTGTCATGTTACTTCACAGGTTTATATGTCAGTGTCTTCTCTTAGTGTAACGACCCGACTTATCATTTTAATAATTTACACCTCGTTCAGCTACTAAAGATCTCGAGCAGCTTCGTAATATGTATTATGACCCGGTATGTGGTCGAGTTTGGTTTTCAGAAGATTCGGAATTAAATTTAAAGAAACATTCTCATTTTGAAGCTTAAATAAAAGAGTTGTCCGGAGAGTTGACTTTTGAGCAAACGACCTCGGAATAGAATTTTGATGATGGCAATAGCTTCGTATGGTGATTTCAGAGTTAGGCGTGTGTCCGGATTTGGATTTGAAATTCCGTAGGACAATTCGTTGCATTTTGGCGAAAGTTGGAAAATAGAAGCTTTTTGGAAAGATTGACCGAGAGTTGACTTTTTGATATCGGGGTCGGAATCCAATTCTAAAAATTAGAACATATCAATTATGTCATTTATGACTTGTGTGCAAAATTTGAAGTCATTCCGGATTGATTTGGTACGTTTCGGCGCAAAATATAAAAGTTGAAAGATTTGAAAACTCATAATTCGATTTGATGCGCGATTTGTAATTTCGGTGTTGTTTGACGTGGTATGAAGCCTCGACTAAGTTCGTATTGTATTTTGGGACATGTTGGTATAATTGGTAAAGGTCCCGAGAGCCTCGGATGGATTTCAGAAGGTAAACGGAATGGATTTCGGACAAAGAGGGTTGCTGGAAATTTCTGTTGCAGAGCTGTTTGCCAGAAATTGCTGGTGCGTGGAGCCAATTTTGGAAGCTTATATCTTATAATCTATAAGTAATCAGAAAATTTTTAAAATATCAAAGTTGTAGCCCTTTGATTCTAAATTCCATAAAGTTAAATCATTCATTATTTGGACATTTGTACGAAACGTTATGATTGATTGAATGAAGATTAGTAGAGCGGTTTCGCCAGAAATTTCTGATGCGTGGAGCCTACTTTGGAAGCTTATATCTCGAAATTCATAAGGAATAGGAATATTATCAAAACATGAAAGTTGTAGTATTTTAATTCTAATTTCTAGAAAATTAAACCATTCATCATTTGGATATTTGTACATAAAGTTATGGTCAATTGAATAAAGGCTGGTGCAAGCAAGTTCTGGTATGGAATTTTAGTGACGAAAAATAGATTTTTAGTGACGGATGGGCAGAAACTTAAGGACCAAAACTGGTCATTTCCTTCATTTCGTTTTGGATTTTGGAGCACGGTTCTTGGGCGATTTTCACGGGAAAACATTGGGGTAAGTGTTCCTTATCCTATATTGATTATATTTCATGATTCCATACTCATTTACATCATGAATCCTTGAATTTATGGAAGAAAAATCAAGATGTTTGCAAAATCTTTCAAAAATAAAAATTTAAGATTTGGAGGTCGAGTTGTTATCGGAATTTGATAAAATCGGTATGGTTGAACTCGTATCAGAATGAGTATTCGGATTTCATGAAAATTATGTCGGGTTCCAAGAGGCAAGCCCCGCGTTGACTTTTGTTGACTTTTTAGAATAAATTTTCAAGTTGACGTTTTATTATCCGGAATTATTTTCGATGAATTTTAATGAAATTATACAATTAATTTGGATAGATTTGAGCTGTCCGGAGGTCAATTCAAGTAAGAAGGCTATTTTGGAATATCGGCCTAACTTCAAAAAGGTAAGTGTCTTTCTTAACCTCGAGTGGGGGAATTACCCCTTAGGCATCGAGTCTTATGTGCCATTTGTGAAATGTGCAAAGTCGTGTACGCGAGGTGACGAGTACATACTCGGGCTTATATGTGCAAAATTTATTGAGTTAAAGTCTTGGACATATTGTGTAGTAAATTGAATAATTGTTGGTATATATTTAATCATCTAATTGCCATGCCTCAAATCACAATTATTGAACTTATTTTTATATGACAATTCGATTTAATTATTACTTGTATGGTTATGTGATATTTGTGAGTTTGATGGTTTTATATTTCTTTGAATTTGATTTCATTATGAATTTTCCCAATGCAAATAATTAATTAAACAAGCATAAGAAGAAGTGTTAATATAATTATCTAAATTTGGATTAATGAAGGTGTGCCCTATGTTGATTATTTTTCTATCTCTGTTGATTATTTTTGAGATTTTATATACATTGTGTGAAGCCTTGGGCTATTTGTTGTGAAATTAATTAATTTTGTTATATCCTTGGAATTGGTTGTGGCCATTGGAAAAATTATGATATGAATTGATTTTTGTTATATTGCCGTGATAATATTCCGTATAAATTATTGTGTTAATAGAGTTATCATTTTAAGGATATAAGGGTCTAATCTCAGTGTTGATATTATGTAGGCATAAGGGAGGCATTCCACTGTTGTTATGCGTGTTGGAGTATTATCTGGGTGGAGCGATAAGGGTGGCTATAAGAGCGTTAAGGGTGGCTATTGATATTGTCAAGGCGGCGAAATAAGGGAGGCTATTATAGGAGTGATAAGAGTGGCTATAGAGAGATAAGGGTGGCTATTGTCAGGGATGATATGTGATGATGTGGGGTTGTTGCGTTGGAAATTTTTATGTGATGTTGTGATTTTCATTATGTTTATTTTTATATCTTGTGCAATTGGTCTTGTTGTTGGTAAATTGGTAATAGTCTGATTTATGTTGAAATTGGGGTCTGTGGCCATTGCCAGGCGGATTATGATATGAAATGTGGGAACGAAGTGCCGTGAGTAAATAATGATGATATTGGCACGTGAATTGTCCGTGCAGTTGTGATATGAAATTAGGGCACGAGGTGTCAGAGAAATATGATGATTTAATTATAGGCACGAAGTGCCGTGGAAATATGAAAGTGGGTTGAGACCCGTATTTATGAAAAATATAAAAATAAGCTGAGACTCGTAGTTGTATGATTATGAAATGAAGTGTCACATGGTGACTTTTTAATTGAAAGAATTATATTCAAAATATTTATTTGGAATGATTTTTATTCAAAAATATTTATTTGAAAGAATTATATTTGAAAGGTATTTATTTGAAGAAATTATATTTGAGAGAAATTTATTTAAAGGAAGTATATTTGAAAGATATTTATTTGAAGGAATTATATTTGAAAGAGATTTATTCAGAAAAATTATATGTGAAAGATATTTATTTGAAATACTTGATTTAATTGGGTGTACTTATATTTTTAAATTGTTGAGTGTTATTAATGGCGTTCTTGTTGCCCTTATTGTTATTTATTTCCTATTATTTTGTATATCTTATTGCACATGCTATTAGACTAGTGAGTGTCTTGACTGTACCTCGTCTCTACTCCTTACTTGTATAGTTATGTGATTTCCGTGAGTTTGATGGTTTGATATTTCTTGGAATTTGATTTCATTATAAATTTTTCCTATGCAAATAATTAATTAAGCAAGCTTAAGAAGAATTGTTAATATAATTATCTCAATTTGAATTAATGAAGGTGTGCCATATGTTGATTATTTTTCTATCTCTGTTGATTATTTTTGAGGTTTTATATACATTGTGTGGAGCCTTGGGCTATTTGTTGTGAAATTAATTGATTTTGTTATATCCTTGGAATTGGTTGTGGCCATTGTGGCAAATTGTAATAGAGTTATCATTTTGAGGATATAAGGGTGGCATCTCATTGTTGATATTATGTGGGCATAAGGGAGGTATTTCACTGTTGTTATGTATGTTGGGGTATTGTCTGGTTGGGGTATTGTCTGGGCGGAGCGATAATGGTGGCTATAGGTGCGATAAGGGTGGCTATTGATATTGTCAGGGCGGAGGGATAAGGGATGCTATTATAGGAGTGATAAGGGTGGCTATAGGAGAGATAAGGGTGGCTATTGTCAGGGATGATATGTGATGATGTGGGGTTATTGCGTTGGAAATTTCTATGTGATGGTGTGATTTTCATTGTGTTTATTTTTATATCTTGTACAATTGGTCTTGTTGTTGGTAAATTGATAATAGTCTGATTTATGTTGAAATTGGAGTATGTGGCCATTGCCAGGCAGATTATGATATGAAATATGGGCACGAGGTACCATGAGTAAATAATGATGATATTGGCACGTGAATTGTCCGTGCAGTTGTAATATGAAATGAGGGCACGAGGTGCTGGGAAAATATGATGATTTAATTATAGGCACGAAGTGCCGTGGAAATATGAAAGTAAGCTGAGACCTGTAGTTGTATGATTATGAAATGAAGTGTCACATGGTGACTCTTTAATTGAAAGAATTATATTCAAAATATTTATTTGGAATGATTTTTATTCAAAAAGATTTATTTGAAATAATTACATTCGTAAGGTATTTATTTGAATCAATTATATTTGAGAGAAATTTATTTAAAGGAAGTATATTTGAAAGATATTTATTTGAAGGAATTATATTTGAAAGAGATTTATTTGGAAGAATTATATGTGAAAGATATTTATTTGAAATACTTGATTTAATTGGGTGTATTTATATTTATAAATTGTTGAGCGTTATTAATGGTGTTCTTGTTGTCCTTATTGTTATTTGTTTCCTATTATTTTGTATATCTTATTGCATATGCTATTAGACTAGTGAGCATCTTGACTGTACCTCGTCTCTACTCTACTGAGGTTAGTCTTGATACTTACTGGGCACCGACCATGGTGTACTCATACTACACTTCTGCATGTTTTTGTGCAGAGTCGGGTATTGAAGCTATCGGACTCGGACAGAGTTAAAGTGTGATCGCAAGGATTCAAGGTAGAGCTGCTTGCTCGTCGCAGTCCCTTGAAGTCTTTTCATTTTATTGTACTGTTAATTATTAATCAAACAGTATTGAGTATTCAATCCTTGAGTTTATTTTATGTATTCAGTTAGAGTTCGTGACTCAGTACTACCAGTCTTGGGAGATTGTTATATTCATATTTGTTCCACTGTTGGTTTTGATTATCTATTTAATTCAGATTCTATTTAAAAAAATGGTTTCGAAATGTAATGGAAATAGGCTTACCTAGTCTTAGAGACTAGGTGTCATCACGACGCCTGTGATGGAATTTTGGGTCGTGACACTTAGCCTTGTCACTACCTCGTAGGGGTTAGGCTCAATACTTACGGAGTATATTGGGTCGGCTATACTCATACTACACTTCTACACTTCTTGTATAGATTTTGGTGTTAGTTCCGATGATATCTAGAGGACGGACTAGCTTGCTAGTTGAGGAGACTCGAGGTAGTGTTGCACTTTCGTTCACAAGTCTTGGAGTCATATATCTCATAGTCCTATAACTATTTATTTTCTTCGAACAGTGTATTGTTTTATTCCAGCTTTGTATTTAGTTATTCGGTATACGCTTATGTACTCAGTGAATCCAGTTTGTAGGGCTATTAGGTGGTCGTTGGTTTCAGAGTTGATATATTTCTTTAGAGTTTTTATTCTCCATTTATGATATCACGTTATTTTATGTTTTACATTGCCTTTATTGTATTATTTGTTGGATTGCCTAGCAAGTGGCGTTAGGCGCCATCACGATCTCTTTGGTTAGGAATTTGGGTCGTGACATTTACAAGGGACAAGGTTAATCTTAGTAACTTTATGGGTATCTCCTTAGGTGTGGCCCTTCCTCGAACCATGCGTGAACGCGAAATGCCTTATTCATCGGGTTTCCCTTTATCTTTTAATCAAATATAGCACTACTTGGAAATCATGAGGATCCAGGAAGCAAAACATACACTTTGAAATCTTTAATCAAGAGAAGTACTTGACCTTAAAGCAAAATCTATAAGCTTAAGGTTGGCCAATTCGGTAACGAAATTAGGCAAGGTTGCAATAAAATTTAACATTCTATGATCGTCGGGTTAAAAATTAGATTACTCAAAGATATACATTTTTTTATTTGTGGAAATTAGATTATTACAAAATAATTACACAATAATGAAAAAATATAATGTTATCCACATTTTCAGAAGAGTTGTGATAATACCATTACCCGTACATTCCGATAGAGGTGAAACTTTGTCCCGACCCAAATTTTCCTTCCGTATGACGTCGTGACGACACCTAGTCTCTACGACTTGGTAAGCCTAATATTTGCGGAATAATAAAATGGAAACATAAATTTAACAACTAACAGTTCAAAAATACACAACAATCTCAAAACCTGGAACATCGTGAATCACAAACTACATAAGGAAAATCTAGTATCTCTATATATGAGAGTTTAACAAAGGAAAAATACAGAAAATAATGGACATTAGAAAGAGTAGAAGGGGATTCTGAGGTCTGCGGACGCGGCAAATATACCTTGAAGTCTCCAAAGTTGTCCCGACTCACTGGTAGTGCGGCTGATAAGGAGCACATGGATCTGCACACGAAAAAGATGTACAGAAGAGTAGCATGAGTATACCACAATCGGTACCCAGTAAGTGCCAAGCCTAACCTCGGTAGAGTAGTGACGAGGTCAGGTCCGGGCACCTACCGGAATATGATAATAAGGCAAGGCAAGAATGAAATATCGCAGTAAAATAAAGACTGAAACTTAACAAGAAGGAAAATTCATATAAGGTAACAACTCAATACACAGAACTACAACAGGGGATCTTCCCAGATACCGTCGCGTAGTCCCAAACATAAATATGCAGGAGAATTTCTCGGAATACCGTTCTGTAGTCCCAAAGTAAATATGCAAGACAGGGGGATCTCCTGGAATACCGTCCTGTAGTTCCTAATTAAATATGCAGTGCAGGGGGATCTCCCGGAATACCGTTCCGTAGTACCAAAATAAATATGTAGTATAGGGAGATCTCCCGGAATACCGTTCCGTAGTCCCAAAGTAAATATGCAGTTAAACAATAGAATTCAATAGTTACGGCACGAAATTCTACAGTTAAACCTAAGTACAATTAAGGAAGACAGGTAAATTCACTAAACATGTTGCACGTAGTTCAAGTAAACAGTTAGGGCAAGTAGGCATGCTATTCTAATCTAGCCGTATACTACACATGCTGATGAAACTCAAATAAGAAAGAATTAAGGTTATTACTTAGTAGAAAAATCGGGTTTTTACACAATTAGCCCGTGTACGTACTCGTCGCCTCACGTACACGGCGCTCAAATATCAAAAACAGTACAAATCCTAAGGGAATTTCTCCCACACAATGTTAGGCAAGCCACTTACCTCGAACCAAGCTCAATAAATCGGTCACAATGCCTTTCCCACGAATATCTTGCTCCGAATGGCCCAAATCTAGCCAAAAGCAATTACATATCATAAATACAACCATAATAGACTCATCTAATTAATGAAATCAATACTTTAACAAAAATTCCGAAATTTGCCCTAAAAAGTCGACCCGGGCCCACGTCTCGGAATCGGACAAAAATCACAAAATTCGAAAGCCCATTCACTCACGATTCTAACCATATCAAATTTATCCGACACCAAATGGTCCTTCAAATCCTCAAATCATATTTTCCAAATTCCTAGTCTCAAACTCCCAAATTCCACCTTAAATACACACTAACTAGGTGGAAAAAAATGGGAAAGCAAGATTATTGATCAACAATAAGCACAAGGGACTTAACTCAAAAAATCCCTCAAAAATGCGCTCAAGAAATCGTCAAACCCGAGCTCAAAATGTTAAATATGAGCAAAAATCGCTAACCCTTGCATTTAAGTGTTCTATCTAGAAATCTCGCATGTACGGCCCATAGTCGTACTTGCGATGCCGCACCTGCAGAATTTCCATCGTAGGTGCAGAAATGACTTAAAGGGACTAGGTTTTCATCTGCGAGCAATGGGCCGCACCTGCGTGCCCGCTCCTGCAGAATATTTTCGCTTCTACGATCACTCACGCCCTGGCCCCTTCCGCTTCTGCGCACCATCTTTCGCATCTGTGGATGCGCAGATGCGGTTATACCTCCGCACCTATAACCGCACCTGCGACCTCTGGCATCTTCCTTCCAAACCACACCTGCGTCCATTGGCTCGTTCTGTGGGCTCGCACCTTTGGTCAATGTTGAGCAGGTACGATTACACCAGGTGTAACAGCTTCAGCTATTCTTCCAAAACCAAATTTGATCTGTTAACCATCCGAAACACACCCGAGGCCCCCGGGACCTCAACTCAATACACCAACAAGTCCTAAATCACCATACAAACTTAGTCGGGCCCTCAAATCACATTAAACAACGCTAAAAATATGAATCACCCTCCAATTCAAACTTAATGAACTTCAATGTTTCGAACTTCCACAACCGATGCCTAAACCTATCAAACCCCATCCGATTGACCTCAAATTTTGCGCACAAGTGCTATTCAACATTACGGACCTACTCCAACTTGAGGAATTGGGATCCGACCTCGATATCAAAATTTTCACTACCAGTCAAAATCTCCAAAATTTGACTTTCGCCATTTCAAGTCTAAATGAGCTACAGACCTCCAAAACAAAATTCGGACACGCCCCTAAGTCCAAAATCACCTAACAGAGCTACCAGAACCGATGAAACTCTATTCTGGAGTCGTCTTCATACAGTTCCGACTACGGTCCAAATCTTAAGGCTTAAGCTCCCGTTTTAGGGACTAAGTATCCCAAAACACTCCAAAAACCAAAATGAAGTCTCCCGACAAGTCACATAAGCAGAAAAAGATGCGGGGGAAACAGTAAATAGGGGATCGGGGCTATTACTCTCAAAACGACCGATCGGGTCGTTACATCCTTCCCCTCTAAAAACAATTGTTCATCCTCGAACTAGCATAAATACATACTTGAAGTGGTGAAAAGTTGAGGGTAACGGTTGCGCATAATATGCTGGGTATCCCAAGTTGCCTCCTCGACCGGCTGACCCCTCCACTGAACCTTCACGGAAGCAATGTTCTTTGACCTCAGCTTTCGCACTTGTCTGTCCAGAATAGCTACTGGTTCCTCAACATAAGATAGATCCTTGTCCAACTGGACTGAGCTAAAATCCAATACATGAGCCGGATCACCGTGATACTTCCGGAGCATAGAAACGTGGAATACTGGATGAATTCCTACTACACTGGGAGGTAAGGCAACCTCATAAGCAACCTCCCAATTCACTGCAACACCTCAAAGGGACCAATAAACCTTGGGCTCAGCTTGCCCTTCTTTCCAAACCTCATAACTCCATTCATAGGCGAAACCCAGAGCAAGACCCGCTCTCCAACCATAAATGCAACATCGCGAACCTTCCGGTCCATGTAAGTCTTCTGTTTGGACTGGGCTGTGAGAAGTCGATCCTGAATCACATTAACTTTCTCCAAGGCATGCTGAACCAAGTATGTACCCAATAATCTAGCCTCGCCTGGCTCAAACCATCCCGTTGGGGACCGATACTGCCTACCATACATAGCCTCATTCGGTGCCATCTGAATGTTGGATTGATAACTATTGTTGTAAGCAAACTCCGCAAATGGCAAGAACTTGTCCCAAGAATCCCCAAAATCTATCACACATGCACGGAGCATATCCTCCAGTATCTGGATAGTGCGTTAGGATTGTCCATCTGTCTGAGGGTGAAATATTGTGCTCAACTCAACCCGAGCACCAACTCTTGTTGTACAGCTCTCCAGAACCGTGATGTAAATTGCGTATCCTGATCAGAGATGATAGATACCGGTACGCCATGAAGTCTGATGATCTCGCGGATGTAAATTCGAGCCACTTGCTCGGAAGGATAGATAGTCATCACAGGAATGAAATGAGCTGACTTGGTCAGCCTATCCACATTCACCCAAACTGCATCAAACCTCCGCTGAGTCTGTGGGAGTCCAAAAACGAAATCCATAGTGACCCGCTCCCATTTCCACTCCGGAATCTCTAACTTCTGAAGCAACCCACCCAGCCGATGATGCTCATACTTCGCATGCTGGCAATTTAGGCACCGAGCCACATACTCCACTATGTCCTTCTTCATCCTCCTCCACCAGTAATGCTGCCTCAAGTCCTGATACATCTTCGCGATGCCCGGATGAATAGAGTACCGCGAGCTATGAGCCTCCTGGAGAATCAACTCACGTAAACCATCTACATTAGGCACACATAGCCTTTCTTGCATCCTCAATGCACCATCGTCCCCAGTAGTGACCTCCTTAGCATCACCGTGCAGGATCGTGTCCTTAAGGACAAGAAGATGGGGGTTATCATACTGACGCTCCCTGATGCGATCATAAAGAGAAGACCGAGAGACCACACAAGCCAATACTCGACTCGGCTCAGAAATATCCAATCTCACAAATTGGCTGGCTAAGGCCTGAACATCTAACGCCATGGGCCTCTCTGCTGCTGGTAGATATGCTAAACTCCCCAAACTCTCTGCCCGGCAACTCAAAGCATCGGCCACAACATTAGCCTTCCCTGGGTGGTACAAAATGGTGATATCATAGTCTTTAAGTAGCTCCAACCACCTCCGTTGACCCAAGTTAAGATCATTTTGCTTAAATAAATGTTGTAAACTCCGATGATCGGTGTAAATCTCACAAAGAACACCGTACAAATAATGTCGCCAAATCTTCAAGGTATGAACAATAGTTGCTAACTCAAGGTCGTGGACAGGATAGTTCTTTTCATGCACCTTCAGTTGTATGGACGCGTAGCAATCACCCTACCATCCTGCATCAACACCGCGTCGAGACTAATTTGCGATGCATCATAATATAAAGTATAAGACCCTAAACCTGTAGGCAATACCAATACCGGGGCTGTAGTCAAAGCTGTCTTGAGCTTCTGAATGCTCTCCTCACACTCCGTTGTCCACCTGAACGGAGTACCCTTCTGGGTCAGCCTGGTCATAGGTGCTGCAATAGATGAGAAACCCTCTACAAATCGGCGGTAATACCCCGCCAACCAAGAAAATTTTGGATCTCTGTAGTTGAGGACGGTCTGGGTCAACTCTGTACTGCTTCAATCTTCTTCGGATCCACTTGGATCCCATCACTCGATACTATATGACCCAAGAATGCCACTGAGTCTAGCCAAAACTCATATTTTGAAAATTTTGCATATAATTTCTTTTCTCTTAAAGTTGGGAGCACAGTCCTCAGGTGCTGCTCATGATCTTCCCGAGTCCGGGAGTACACCAGAATGTCGTCAATAAACACAATGACGAATTAACCATGATAAGTCCGGAACACACTGTGCATCAAGTGCATAAAAGCTGTTGGGGCATTGGTCAGCCCAAAAGACATAACAAGAAACTCATAGTGACCATATATGGTCCTGAAAGTAGTCTTTGGGATATCTGGCTCCCGAATCTTCAACTGATGATATCTTGAACGTAAGTCAATCTTAGAAAACACTCTGGCATCCAGTAATCGATCAAATAAGTCAACAATACGAGGCAATGGATACCTGTTCTTCACAGTGACTTTGTTCAACTGGCGGTAATCAATACACATCCGCATAGAACCATCCTTCTTCTTCACAAATAAGATAGGAGCAACCTAAGGTGACATACTGGGCCGAATGAAGCCCTTATCAAGCAATTCCTGTAACTGCTCTTTCAACTCCTTTAACTCATGAGGAGCCATACGATATGGAGGAATAGATAAGGGCTGAATGCCCGACAACAAATCAATGCCAAAATCAATATCCCTGTCGGGCGGCATACCCGGAAGATCAGCTTGGAACATATCTGGAAAGTCCCTCACTATGGGAACTGACTCAACTGTAGGGGTATCAATACTGACATCTCTCTCATAAGCTAGATATGCATCACACCCCTTCTCAACCATTCGTTGAGCTTTAAGACAAGAAATAACTCTGCTGGGCGTATACTCTAAGGTACCTCTCCACTCTAATCGCGGTAAACCTGGCATAGCCATCGTCACGGTTTTAGCGTTACAATCAAGAATAACATAATAGGGCAACAACCAGTCCATGCCCAAAATAATATCAAAGCCCACCATGCTGAGCAATAATAAATCATCTTTAGTCTCAAAACCATTAAGAGCAATCAAACACGGCCGATACACGTGGTCCATAACAAGAGAATCTCCCACATGAGTAGATACATAAACAGGGGAACTCAAAGAATCCCGAGATACGCCCAAATACAGGGCAAAATAAGAGGACACATAAGAATATGTATAGCCTGGGTCAAATAAAACCGACGCATCTCTATGACAGACCGGGACAATACTTGCAATGACAGAATCTGAAGCGACTGCCTCTGTACGAGCAGGAAATGCATAATATCTCGCTTGGCTTCCCCCTCTAGGGCAACCTCTACCTCCCTGAACTCCACCTCGGGATGGCTGAGCAGGTGGGGTGGCAGCTGGTGTTGTAATCATAGCCTTTGGACCCAGTGAAGCACACTGTGGCTAAGAGGTTTGTGGAGGTGCACCTCTCCTAAATCTGGGGAAATCCCTCATCATATGGCTAGTGTCGCCACACTCAAAACAAGCTCTGGGAGGATGTGGCTGTTGTGGCTGGCTCGGGCCAGATCTGCTGGACTGGCCACTAGGAACACCCCGTGTAGGAGGCACACTAGATACTGGCGATGCATAATAAGGCTCCCGGGGTCTAGAAGGAGCTGGAACACCACTGGCGGCTGGAAGAGCTGAATGAATGGGGCGACTCACATAACCCCTACCATGGCGAGCTGCTGGGGCATGAGCTCTAGAATAATAACCAGTCTCTCGAGACCTCTTGTCCTCTCTCTCCTCTCTGTCCCGGGTAAACATGCCCTCCAATCTCCTAGCAAAACTCACAACCTGTTGATAAGAAATATCTATCTCCAACTCCCTGGCTATACTAATCCGGATGTTGGGGTGGAGTCCCTCAATAAATCATCGAACCCTCTCTCGAACTGTGGCAACCAAGGCCGGTGCATGTCGATCCAAATCACTGAAGCGAACTGCATACTCTGACACAATCATAGCACCCTAGCGCAACTGCTCAAACTCTACGCGCCATGAGTCCCTGAGGCTCTGAGGGACGTACTCTCTCAAAAATATGTCCGAGAACTAAGTCCATGTAAGTGAAGCTACCTCAGCCGGACTACTAAACTCATAAGCACGCCACCACTGATAGCTGCTCCTCTAAGCTGGAATGTAGTAAAAGAAAACTCACTCATCTCCTCTACACCCATAGTACTGAGAATACGATGACACTCCTCCAGAAAACCATGAGCATCATCTGTAGCCAATCCACTGAAGGTAGGTGGGTGGTACTTCTTGTACCTTGCAAGTCTGAGTTGCTCTGCCTCAGAAGGTGCTGCCCTAACCTCGGGCTGAGCTGGAGCTACCGGTTGCATTGGTACAAGCTCTGGAACCTGGTCGACTTGAACCCGCTGCTTTGGAGTATCGACGACAGGATTCTGTGCTCCTCCCCCGGCCCGAGAAGTGGCAGGACCAAGTGGAATCAATCCAGTCTGAGCTAAGGTACTGAACATCTCAGAAACTGGGCTAGAGTCTCCTAGAGGGCTAGTGCAGAAACAGGTAGCTCAGGTGTCCGTCTTCCAGCTGAAGTTACTGGGGGCTCTTCTGTAGCAGCTCGTACGGGTGCCCTGGCTGTACCACATGGACGTTCTCGGCCTCTACCTCGGCCTCGGCCTCTCGCGGCTCTAGCAGGGGGTGCGGGTGCCTGTTCATGAGATCCTCTTATACGTGTTCTCACCATCTGTGGGAGAATAGAATACAGAAGTTTAGAATTTTTGAAGTCAACAATTTTCGCACAACAAGGAATCAAAGTAGTGAAATTTTCCTAACAGTTCCATAGCCTCTTGAAGATAAGTACAGACGTCTCCGTACCGATCCGCGAAACTCTAATAAATCATCTTGTGACTCACGACACCTATGAACCTAGAGCTCTAATACAAACTTGTCACGACCCAAATTTTCCCTCCGTATGACGTCGTGACGACACCTAGTCTCTACGACTAGGTAAGCCTAACATTTGCAGAATAATGAAATGGAAACATAAATTTAACAACTAACGGTTCAAAAATATACAGCAATCCCAAAATCCGGAACATTGTGAATCACAAACTACAGAAGAAAAATCTAGTATCTCTATACATCGGAGTCTAACAAAGGAAAAATACATAAGATAATGGATATGAGAAAGAGCAGAAGGGGACTCCGAGGTCTGCGGACGTGGCAGATATATCTTGAAGTCTCCAAAGCTGTCCCGACTCACTCATAGTGCGGTTGAAAAGGAGCATCTGGATCTGCACACGAAAAATATGTGTAGAAGAGTAGCATGAGTACACCACAATTGGTACCCAGTAAGTGTCAAGCCTAACCTCGGTAGAGTAGTGACGAGGTCAAGTCCAGGCCCTACTGGAATATGATAATAAGGCAAGGCAAGAATGAAATATCGCAGTAAAATAAAGACTGAAACTTAACAAGAAGGAAATTCATAGAAGGTAACAACTCAATACACAGAACTACAACAGGGGATCTCCCGAGATACCGTCGCGTAGTCCCAAACATAAATATGCATGGGGATCTCCCGGAATACCGTTCTGTAGTTCCAAAGTAAATATGCAAGACAGGGGGATCTCCTGGAATACCGTCCTGTAGTCCCTAATTAAATATGTAGTGCAGGGGGATCTCCCGGAATACCGTTCCGTAGTACTAAAATAAATATGTAGTACAGGGAGATCTTCCGGAATACCGTTCCGTAGTCTCAGAGTAAATATGCAGCTAAACAATAGAATTCAATAGTTACAGCACGAAATTCTATAGTTAAACCTAAGTACCAGTTAAGGAAGACACGTAAATTCACTAAACATGTTGCACGTAGTTCAAGTAAATAGTTAGGGCAAGTAGGCATGCTATTCTAATCTAGAAGGATACTACACATGCTGATGAAACTCAAATAAGAAAGAATTCAGGTTATTACTTAGTAGAAAAATCGGGTTTTTATACAATTAGCCCGTGTACGTACTCGTCACCTCACGTACACGGTACTCAAATATCAAAAACAGTACAAATCCTAAGAGAATTTTCTCCACACAAGGTTTAGCCAAGCCACTTACCTCGAACCAAGCTCAATCAATCGGTCACAATTCCTTTCCCACGAATATTCGGCTCTGAATGGCCCAAATCTAGCCAAAAGCAATTACATATCATAAATACAACCATAATAGACTCATATAATTAATGAAATCAATACTTTAACAAAAATTCCGAAATTCGCCCTAAAATGTCGACCCGGGCCCACGTCTCGGAATCAGGTAAAATATACAAAATCCGAAAGCTCATTCACTCATGAGTCTAACCATATCAAATTTACTAAAATCCGACATAAAATGGTCCTTCAAATCCTCAAATCAAACTTTCCAAATCCCTAGTCTCAAACTCCCAAATTCCACCTTAAATACACACTAACTAGGTGGAAAAATAAATGGGGAAGCAAGATTATTGATCAACAATAAGCACAAGGGACTTACCTCAAAAAATCCCTCAAAAGTGCTTTCAAGAAATCGCCAAACCCGAGCTCAAAATGTAAAAAATGAGCAAAAATCGCGAACCCTTTGATTTGAGTGTTCTATCCAGAAATCTCGCACGTGCGGCCCATAGTTGTACATATGACGCTGCACCTGCGGAATTTCCATCGCAGGTGCGAAAATAACTTAAAGGGACTGGGTCCACATCTGCGAGCAATGGGCCGCACCTGCGCACCCGCTCCTGCAGAATATTTCTGCTTCTGCGATCCCTCACGCCTGGCCCCTTCCGCTTCTGCGCACCATCTTCCGCATCTGCAGATGCGGTTATACCTCTGCACATGTGACCTCTGGCATCTTCTTTCCAAACCGCACCTGCGTCCATTGGCTCGCTTCTGCGGGCTCCCACATGCGGTCAATGTTGAGCAGGTGCAATTACACCAGGTGCAGCAGCTTCAACTATTCTTCCAAAACCAAATTTGATCTGTTAACCATCCGAAACACACCCGAGGCCCCCGAGACCTCAACCCAATACACCAACAAGTCTTAAAATACCATACAAACTTAGTCGAACCCTCAAATCACCTTAAACAACGCTAAAAACATGAATCACCCTTCAATTCAAACTTAATGAACTTCAAAGTTTTGAACTTACACAACTGATACCTAAACCTATCAAACCCCGTCCGATTGACCTCAAATTTTGCGCACAAGTGCTATTCGACATTATGGACCTACTCTAATTTTCGGAATTGGAATCCGACCCCGATATTAAAATTTTCATTACCGGTCAAAATCTCCAAAATTCGACTTTCGCCATTTCAAGCCTAAATGAGCTACAAACCTCCAAAACACAATCCGGACATGCCCCTAAGTCCAAAATCACCAAACGGAGCTAACGGAATAGACAAAACTCTATTCCGGGGTCGTCTTCATACAGTTCCGACTACGGTCCAAATCTTAAGGCTTAAGCTCCCGTTTTAGGGAATAAGTGTCCCAAAACACTCCACAAACCAAAATGAAGCCTCCCGATAAGTCACATAAGTAGAAAAAAATATGGGGGAAACAGTAAATAGAGGATCGGGGCTATTACTCTCAAAACGACCGGTCGGGTAGTTACAAACTTATGACTTTAACGTTATTTGGATGTCCTCTTAAGCATTAGAATAAGGTCTCATTGTCATTATGTTATTGATAAGACTATAACCTGATAGAAAGCTAAATAATGAAAAAAGATGAATTTTTTCATTAATACTTCTTACCTTTAGAAAAAGGAAAGTAGAAAGAAAGAAAAGAGTAGAATGATCTATGCAAAATAACATTTGGTTAGAGAAGCGGGTATACAGCTAACATTGACGCATGGAGTAGTGCTAATTTATGTTGTAGGATTTATGGTAGTATATAGTTTCTTGGTTCCAATTTATATGACATAATAATTGATTTTGACGCGAATGAAACTGAGGGAGAAATAATTGAAATTACATTATTAGTAAGTGAAAACTTATGAGGACCATTAATTCTTGTCCTATAATTTCGAGCAAGGAAAACTCAGAACCGATCAGTTTTATTTTCCCTCCCGCAATTCCAATGCAAGGGTTCCTTTTAGTTGGGACTGAAGGTACTTGCACTCGTCTTCTACACGCATAGTTTCCTTATCAAGTGCTCTCACAATATATATAAAATACACCATAAACAACAATGTAGTTTAGTTTGGTCCTTGAT
Source organism: Nicotiana tabacum (assembly GCF_000715075.1). Taxonomy (NCBI): domain Eukaryota; kingdom Viridiplantae; phylum Streptophyta; class Magnoliopsida; order Solanales; family Solanaceae; genus Nicotiana; species Nicotiana tabacum. The sequence goes on from NC_134088.1 coordinate 70,227,096, forward strand.
TCCTTGGTTTCATCTTTCTTTTTCCTTTGACAAACCCTATAAAATTATCAAAATCCCTTTTAAAAAACAAAAACAAAACCAAGCAGCTACTGGTGTCATGGGCGGATGTACGTACCTCCACCCTTTCCTGGATAGAGGCGTATGTAACAATATGTTTCTACGAATTCAGTTGAGCACACATTATTGACATGATGCTTAGATATAAACGTGAAAAGTATCACTCAAGTTCAACAAAAATATCACATTCTTAATCTAATAAGGTATCATAAACTTTTTAATAAAACTAATGCATATTTTTATTTAAAGTTCACTTTTCTAATATTTTTGAGATGCAAAACTATAAAATTAATTCTTTCAGTATTTTTTTTTTTTTGGAGAGAAATAGAAAAATCAAGTAAAAATTGAAAAATAAAATCAAGATAAACAACAACAACAACAACTAAGTATAATCCCACTAGTGGAGTTTGGGAAGGGTAGTTTGTACGCAAACTTTACCCCTACCCTGGGGTAGAGAGGCTGTTTCCGATAGACCCTCGGCTCCCTCCCTCCAAGAATTCCCCACCTTACTCTTGGGGTGACTCGAACTCACAACCTCTTGGTTGGAAATGACGGTTGCTTACCATCAGAGCAACCTCACTCTTGTCAAAATCAAGATAAACACAGAAAAGAAAAAAGATAGAACATACGCGAAGAAGGAAAAATCAGAACCAGTAGGGTAGGTATATGTACTAATTAATGAGAGATAGAAACTTAACTTAATTTATTCATTCAGTTGAACAATCTCAACCAATTTTTTTTTTTAAATCAAAACCTTTTGCATAAAAATTATATATTATTTATACTATTATCTAAAGCATGAAAATCCAACACAAAATGTCTATCGAGTTTTTTATCCTTCATAAGTATTACAAGTTGGATTTCGTGTATTCATTATTTAACCTTTCTATTTAACACAAAATTAAATGTCGATCAACTTCATTACCCTTCATAAGTATTGCATGTTGGATTTCTTGTATTCATTATTTAACCTTTCTATTTAATGCATAATTATTTACCACAAAAAAACTACAATCTTTGTTAAAATATTACAATTAATTTTAAAACTTTCATATTTACTTGTGTTAATTATTTAACTTTTCAATTAATAAAAAAAAAACTTTATTAGTTCCTTGCATGGTTATGATATTAGGAATGTAAATCCCATTTCTAATATTTTAAATTCTTATTTCAATTTTTCATGTTTTCAACAATAAAACTTTTTCTAATATTTTAGAATTTAAATTAAATTACTCAAATCTTCTTATATGTTACTTAAACAACAAAAAGCAAGGTAGTGTATTGACAAAAATGGCTTTCTTATTGTGTAATATTTACTTGTCATATACTATAATTTCTGTCTTATAATACCCGTGTGTACCAAATATAAATAATAATAGCAATATTACGGGAGGCCTTTTAACTCTTGGGTGCGCTTTATTCTTGAGCGGTCATACGTATAATTAGTTTTTAAAGTACAGTGGTACGATTTCAGTGATAAAAATATAAATATTGAAGCACGTCAAATTAATTTGCCTTCCTTCCCGAATACCATTCTCTTATTAGCTTGTAATTTGATGTTTTTCATGAGCGAAAAAAGGGCTAATGATTATTAATTTATTATGTAGTTTGGCTGCTATGTGTTGTTGCTGCCTCTTAGATGCATGCCTTGAATGAAGGGTCTGTAGAGAAAGTGATTTAATTTGTGCAAGTGATCTGCAACAAGAGGTGATGCCCATGTATAGGGTTACGTTGTGCATACTGGAAGGTGATGCCCATGCGCCTATGCAGGGCGGAGCTGGAGTACCGGGAGCGGGTTCGGCCGAACTCAATATCTTTGATTCAAATCTTATATTTGTCTTTAAAAATATATCGAATATGTACAAATTATTAATTTAGTACCTAGTAACTTAAAAGGATTAGAATTCCGAACCCATAAAATTGAAATACTAGTTCCGCCTATGTGCCCATGTATAGGGTTGTGCATGTGGATCGATCATCGGAAAATCTAGCTTTCCTTTTTGTAAATGTCTCGTCATTGATAGACAATTTGAATCTCGATTTGAGAAATTATCCTGATGTGGTTAAAATACAATGCGTTCAAGTAGCTATTCAGTTAATACCTTGTTATATACATTCTGAGAGATGCATTAATGTGGATATATAGTAAAAATTTCGAGTTTGCTTTAAGTTATCAATCGTCATGATAAATGTGAATCATGAAAAATATGATACACCTTGGAATTTTGAATCTAAATAATTCTTTTTTTATCGATTTTTTATTGTCTCTTTGCAACTCCTAAATTAGTACCATAACACAAAGTTATGTTGATTCAAGATCAAAATTTGTATCAAAATTTGTCTTTCTTTCCCGTTGTGTATCCGTGGAACTTAATTGAGAATTGTGAGAAGAAGCTTAACAAATACTAGTATTACATACCTTCAAGAAGAGCAAAAAATTATTGGACGTCCTTTTCATGATTATGTGATGAAAATACAAAAGGTATCTCCTCCCTTCTTCCTAAAATCTAGTAACACACCCAAGCCAACTTGCAATGTCAGGTCCATAAATCCTTCCTTCTTTAATAATTATTGGCCTGATCAATACAAATGATGTAAACTAGTTACCAAATACAACTATTCACCATCCAAAAACTAGTTTCGATCGCTAAAAGAACACTCTCTACTTAATTACACAAAATGAATATCTTTAAACTACATGTAAAACAACTAGAATAAATATATATATATATATATAGAATGGGTTTCACCTAGAAAAGATTGCTATAAATTGAATAAAGATGGCTCAAGGCGCAGGGAGAATTGGAGGGGTCATGAGAAATCATAAAGATAAATGCATAATTGGTTTTCTTAATTTTTTAACCAAAATTAACATTATAATATTGGAACTAATCGCGATATCGCAAGTAAGCATGTCATGTGGGACGGGTCGATCCATGTCCCAAATAAAATTCCCGATTGGCATGGGTGGTGGATTTGGGCCAAATAAGGCATTGGGCGTGATAGACCGGCCCAAGTTGTTGAACTTATTAATGTGTTAAATTAAGGAAATTTTATATGCTATAGCTAAATAATGTATCATATTTATTATAAACAAAAATATTTTAAAAATATTATTATTTATAGTCACTTTTTATATTTTATAGCAAAGTATAAATATATAATAGTGATCCCTCAATCCTCTCTCTTTTCCCTGTATTTCCTTCTTCTCCCTTATTTCTCCCGATCTGGACTTCAAGAGAGATGGGTCATCAGGTATTTGTCCAAATTGTCCTCTTCCCTCAAGCTCTCTTCCTTGTCATGGCGCACCATGTTTGATGCTTTTACTCTTTCCCCTCCCAATTTTTCCATCAGCACTACTAAAGGTAATTATTTTACAGTCTTTTGGGAGGTTAACAAAACATGATTCCAACATCACCCACTAATTTTCTTGGGTTTATTTCTTTCCATCGCTGTATTTTCTTATGCCAATGAAGACCAATTACTCACTGCCTTCGTTAATTAAACCCGTCGAAAAACTCGAGTACTAGATTAGCTTCGTCATTACCTCCACTACTATCGTCATCTCTGGCCGGAAACCATGGCCAACTGACCGGATTTTCTCAGATTTGAGTATATTTTATTTCTTGTATTTCTCATATCTGGCCGAATTTGAGTGTATTCGTTATTTTGGAGGGTAAATACAACATATATATATATATATATATATATGATACCATGATAAAACTCAAACACAAATGGAATTGAGGAGAGAAGTTTGACCTCAACAACTTCTTCTTTCATTCAGTAAAGAGAAGAATGAATTACATATCTGTTCTATACACTACACTATATATATACACACACACATATCTAACCACTAACTAACATTTAACAGCTAAGCCACATGTAGGTAGTTACTAACTTCTAATACTACATATACACCCATTAACTTAAGTAAATTATACTCAACTACCCTGGCCTCACATGACTAGTCTCATTACTCCCCCTTAAGCTAGAGGGTGCAAAGATGTTATACAATCCCAGCTTGGAAACCAAGTACTCGTGTTGTGGTCTGCCAAGTCCTTTTGTTAGAATATATGCCTGTTACTCTCTTGATTGCACATGACTTGGTGCTACACTTCCATTCTAAACCTTCTCCCTTATGAAGTGGCAATCGATTTCTATATACTTTGTTCTCACGTGGTAAACTGGATTCTCAGCAATCTGAATTGCTTCCTTGCTATCACATAGTAGTGTCACAGGCAAAGTCAAGTGGACACCAAGTTCTGAGTATAGTCTGATTAGCCAAACAACCTCTAACACTACAAAAACCATCCCTCTATACTCAGCCTCTACTGAACCTTTGGAGACTGTTGTTTGCTTCTTTGGCTTCCAGGATATCAATGACTCTCCAAACTTTATCAAATACCTTGTCACTGATCATCTGGTGTTTGGGCATGAGGCCCAATCAGTATCGCAGTAGGCATTGAGCTGAGTTGTTAGTTTGCTTAACAATAAGACACCCATTCCTAGTTCTCTCTTAATGTACCTCACTATTCTCAGTGTTGCCTCCATGTGAGACTTCTTAGGTTGTTGTAAGAACTGACTCAAGGTTTGTACAGCAAAGCTTATATCTAGCCTTTTCATGATGAGGTATAATAGTTTGCCTATCAATCTTTGATATGAGGCAACATCTTCCAAGAGTTCATCTTCTTTTTTCCCATATGATTGTCATATTCTTTGATAGTTAACTTTAGATTGCACTCTAGAGGAGTCCATGCTGGTCTAACTCCACTTAAACCTGAATCTGAGATAAGATGCAAAGCATACTTCCTTTGATTCATAAGAATTCCCTGGTTGGATCTTGCAAACTCTATTTCTAGGAAGAACTTCAATTCTCCTAAATCTTTTATCTTGAATGCTTGCTGTAGAATGCCTTTTGTCTCTAAGACTAAGTCTTTGTCATTGTATGTGATCAATAGACAAGAACCACTGCTATATTTTGTCCAATCTTCCTTGTCAACAGAGAATGATCTAGTTGACTTTGTACAAATCTTGATTGTACTAGTGCCTCCACAAGTTTCACATTCCACTGCATTAATTCTTGTTTTAGTCCATAAAGGGACTTAACAAGCTTGCATACCATGCCTGACTCCCCCTTACTAGCAAAACCTTAAGGAATCTGCATGCATGCTTTATCATAAAGGTCTCCCTGTAGGAAGGCATTGTGCACATCCATCTGGTCGATGAACCAGTCTTGAACTGCTGCAATAGATATAACCACCCTCACTGTAACCATCTTGCCAACAGGAGAAAAAGTCTCCTGGTAGTCAAGACCCTCCTTCTGATTATACCCTTTAGCTACTAGTCTTGCCTTGTATCTTTCAACTGTTCCATTCGCTTTGTACTTTATTTTGTAAATACATTTACATCCTATTGCTTTCTTACCTAGTGGCAGAGGTGTAATAATCCAAGTCTTGTTCTCCTCCAGAGTAGACAACTCACCTTTCATTGCATCAATCCATTTAGGATCCTGTGATGCCTCATTGAAAGAAGTAGGTTCAACACGTATTGAGTAGGCTGCTATATGTGATTGGTATTTGGATGACAGTCCTCCATAGCTCAGATATTTTTCTAATGAGTAAACACATGAACTAGAAGCTTGTGTAGCTACATAATCTTTTAGCCAAAGTGATGGAGCCTTGTCCCTAGAAGACCTTCTCAGAGAATAGTCTCAATCTTGAGCATTGTGATTTGGCCAAGGATGTGCAACTTCAACTCCAGTTTCACAACTTATGTCTCCATTTACAATCTCTATTGCATAATCAACATGTTCAGTTGCTTCTCCAATAGCAGGTTCTGCATATGGCATGTCTGCCATTCATCTACATCTATCCCAATGAGTCGTCTATCGAATCGTTGCAATTGATGTTCGATCCCGAAGAGAAGGAAAAGATATTCGAAAAGTGGATTTTTATGATCCGATAAAGAATCAAACTTATTTAAATGTTCCTGCTATTTTATATTTCCTTGAAAAAGGGGCTCAACCTACAGGAACTGTTCAGGATATTTTAAAAGATATTTTAAAGAAGGCGGAGGTTTTTAAGGAACTCCGTCCTAATCAACCGAAATTCAATTAAGGAAATAAATTAAGAAAATACAAAAAAGGGGGTAGTCATTTGTATATAACTTTGTATGACTTTTCTCTTCTATTTTTTTGTATTTCCTCCCTTTCCTTTTCTATTTGTATTTTTTTTATCATTGCTTCCATTGAATTCTGTGTTCTATAACGACAAAACTTCTTATTTTATTGATCCTCGAAATATAAAATTCGGGCATTTATTTCAATTGGGTGGTTTTTCATTTTTCATTGGAACTCTACTAAAACTAAAAAAGAAATCAAGTTTGCTTATCTCACTTAACTTGATTGAATCTATTCTGGATTAAATAAATCTAAATAAATTGTAGTTTTGTTTTCCACTTAATTTATTCTCCCATCTATACTTTTTTGTATCTATTTTTATTTGGATTAGATTTGTAGTGCCAATCCAACACAAGTCCTTTTTTAAAATATTTTTTATTGTTGTCAATTGAAATTTCTTTTGTTTTTTTTTTCTGGTAGAGATGTGATGATTCTATGGCATGTCTGCCATGTCATCTTCTTGGTAGAGAGGTGGTGATTCTCTATTACTGTCATTGTCATAGTGTGCAGCTTCCCTGAATATTATCTGGACCTCCAGCATCATCTGGTTCAATATTCCCTTCAGCAACAGTTGATTCACCATTCTGAGAAACAATTGGCAGAGTAACATCTTCATCAAGTGCGTATTGACTAGGAGCAAATAAGGGAATTCTGTCAACACTTGTGGACTTGAAGGGAAAGACATTTTCTCTAAAGGTGATAATCCTGCTAACAAAGAAAGTTTTGTTAGTAAGATCAAATAACGGGTACCTCTTTTGGATTGTTAATTACCCCATCATGGCACATGCTAGTGTCCTGGGCTGGAATTTGTCTCCTATAACTGATGGAGTGGCATAATGATCTCGTCCAATTTCATACCTCAAATCAAGGTTATGAAATGGCCAATTGCAATAATAGTACCCAACAAGAGTCGGGATCGATTTCTACAGGGAGCTATATATGGGAGTTAGGAGTATATATTGTAGTGTGTGAGTTTGACTATCTTAATTTATATTTCCAAAAAATTGGGTTGTTTCTATGTCTTATTTAAAACTATGATAGCAAAGTTAAGAAATAAAACTAAGAGAATTCTTTTTTGTTGTTTTTCAAGTTTTGTAAAATCCTAGGACTATGACCATCACCTAGGTGTTTGCCTAATGGAATATAAACCTTAATGCTTGTTTTATTGATCGGGGTGTATTATAGCTATCAACTCTCAATTACCCACTCAATACCTCTCAGTCAGAGAGTGATGTTTCTCAATTTGGCTTTCTCAAGTCCAAATGAGAATTGCACAAAACGGTTGATAAAAACTCAAGTCGGGTTATTACTATCTCTAGGTTAAACCTTTTAATTGGGATTATCAATCTCTCGATTGACCCAATTTCTTGTTAGCCGAGTTGTCCTAGATTAAGTCTCTCTTTCTCAAGTATAGACTAAGTCAAATAGGCATGAACTAATATTTGCAACCATTAATTTTATAAATTAAAGCATGAACAAAGCTAAATAATAAACACCCAACCATAAACAAGCATTAAATAACGGAGGGAGAAATTGGGTCGTGATACCAATTCTGCGTCCACAAGATTAAATTGTTCGGTTCACAATGCCCAATCTGCGGCCGCAATAATTGTAATGCGGACCACACTCCCCTACCCTGCAAGCATATTTTCCACTGTATTGTTCATTGTCTCTCTGGTGTGTTCTTTTATATTTGCACTTGAATTATATCTGACACATGATGTTGCTTGTTAAGGAAAATGGTTAGATCTCGAGGAAGAGATGATACATCAAAGGGGAGGGGTGAACCTTCTAGGGGTCAACGCAAGAGTGCTTTACCCCTCGCCCTCCAAAAGATAATCACAAAGAAGGCTACAACCGACCGAGGGAGAAATGCAGAGCCCTCCGAATCTAGTTCTTATGCCCCGTCTAGAAAAACATCAGGGGCAACTCGGTTCAAGAGCTGTCGGTTGTCCAATCAAATCCAACAGGTAGGTATCAACTCCGGGACAAGCCTTCCACATCACATAACACCTTCGAGGGTTCGAAAAGTGCTAGTTAGGCTTCCGATACCTCTTCTACACCTGTCCCTGAGGCACCAGCGACTACAGTTGATGACATCCCAGATGATGGCCGAGGGGGAGATACTACAGTTGCTGATTTTGAGTGGTCGAAGAAGAAAGAGGTCTGGGAGGACCGGTTTGTCAGTCTGGCTGCATTCACTAGCTTTCGTGGGTGGTGGCCGTTGAGGTCGCTCACTCTTGAGCGACAATTCCAATTACAAGTTCTAGAAAAGTATAACCCGTCAATCTTGAGGCAGTTTTGAGAGCGGAAGGGGTGGATGTGGTTCACCCAGAGCATAGTGGATGCAAAGGAATATTTTGTCCGGGAGTTCTACGCCAATGTGGCGTACATCAAGAAAGGGACAAAGATAACTAAAGTGAGAAACGTGAAGGTGCATTTTGACCAGCAAATATTAAACACCTACTTGGGGTTTGATGATAGTGAGCCCGCACAGTATTTGGAGAAGTAGGCAATGAGAGATGCAGCTCGCCCATGGCTAGTTGAGATTCTGGCATCTCCTAGGTCACCACCACCATAGATTACCGCAGGGGTGTCTATTGATAGAAATACCCTGAGTTTTGAGGTGAAGGGGTGGCGGACTTTTGTATGTAGCCGACTCGACCCGTGTTAGAATGAGACAAATATTCCTATCCAGGGGGCAGTTCTAGTCGTCTCCATCATGCCCGGGTACCCGTTCAATGTGGGTGCCGTGATGTACGCCAATATATCTGTGGTCGCCAGGCAAGCTGATACCTCCTACCCGTATCCCAACACCATTACTGAGTAGCTTATAGATGCATGGGTGGAGCCAAGAGATTTTTATACGAAGGTGCAGGAGAAGAAGACCTTCTCATGGTATTCGTTAATGAATGCACACAACCCTAAGAAAAAGGGTCAGCCGACTACCACTATAAGTCAGTCTGATGAGCCATCGGTGGTAGCTGCAGAGACAGTTGACGTGCCATCTACGTCAGCAGAGCCTTCAGCCAGTGCAACAGCTATGCCCTCACCTCTAGCCTCAGTGCCTCCAGTAACCCCCATTACAGGTTCCACTTCGGCTTTGAAGTTGGTGTCTATGCCCACTGCTCTACTATCTGCACTGCGAGTCTCCCAGACACTGGCGAGCCTCAACAACTGGATGTAGACATCTACTGTAAAGCTGTCTGACATATCCAGAATGTTGCAGCACAGTCCTCCACTCCGGCACCCCAGATTCCCCCCACAGTTGAAGAAACTCTAAAGAAGCTTTTGGAGAATCAGAACACAATCATGGATACTTTGGTGCTGCATGGGTCAGTGATAGAAGAGCTGGGCAAGGAAGTGATGAAAATGTGGAAGTCCAAGCCTCCAAGAAGTTAGTAGACAAGCTCCGGAGACAGGTTACCAAGCTTGCAGCAGTCGGAGACATTCCATTTGACATGTTGATTGACCCGCACCACCCAGGCCCAGATCCTACAGCACAGACAACACTAACTGGCCAGTCTGAGGAGCCAGATCTTGCTGTTGACACTGCCGAGGCAGTACGTCATATGTTCACCAACCCAATCACATCCGGAGTTGATGATGATGAGATCCAGTTAGATGTGATTGAGGTAAGTGATGCTGTTGTGGACACAGAGATGGCCAAGGATCCATAGGGAGTTTTCTTCACTCTTACCCTTCCTTTACTCTTATTTTGTTAAGCATTGAGGACAATGCTTTTTTTTATTGAGGAGGGGGGAGTTTATTTAATATATTTTGATGATTCTAAGACAATTGGTTTGTAATAACTGACAGTATTTTCTTCTTTTCCTTATTCTGTATATATTCTCTCCTTTTCTCACTCATTATGTATATATATTCTTTCATTATGTATATTCATTATGCTTTCGATAGTTTTTGCTTTGTAGCTTCTTTACATATGTTCTCTTATTAGTTAGTGTTTAACTAACTAGGTTCTTTTTGAATTAGTAGTTTCTTTCTGATTTAATAGCTTCTTTTTGTGTTTCAGTAGATAATAAGCCTTTGGTTTTCTTAATGCCACAGTTCTTTCCAAATGTAGTTTTTGTGTGAACCGGGTGACTCTTCCCAACGATGGATGACGTGACAACCTTCATAAGAGACTGAGTCTGTTTTGGTATTTAGGTAATAATAGTAGTATTAATGAATAAAAAGACCTAATTAAGTCATGCTCGAAGAGTCAAACATGCTTCACTTGGTACCAACACACTTAACTACGTGCTTATGGTTAAAAACAAGTCTTTTGGAAAGAAATAGCTCTAGTTAGTGACCGTGTGACTCTTGTGTTGACTTAGGCAACCATCGAGTGGTTTAATCGAACCATAGTGATTTTCAATCTTGAATGTGGTCGTTGTGGGCCCTCGACTCTATCCTCTTTAACAATCCAGTTGCGTGAGAGGTGAGATATTTTTGTTGCAAGTCCAAGTACCCATGCGAATGGTCTAGAACTTCCCCCGATTGTGTTTCAAGGCGAAATTGTAAGTTTTGCTTGGCTTGAGAAGTGATTGTAGGATTTCCTTGACCCCGCTTGAATTCTCCATTACCTACCAATGTTGTTATCCCTAGTAAACTTATTTGAGCCTCAAGCCTTTCTGATTTGATAACATATTACAAGCCTATACTTGTTTTGTCGTGACCCTCTCTTGGCACCCGGACTTTTCTTAACACTCTTGTGAAATAATTGGCTAAAAACGTAAGTTTAGGGGAGAGACGAGGAGCTTAAAAGAGGTATCAAGGCACAAAAAGAGAAAATAAATGATGAGAAGGAAAGGAAAGAAAAAAAAAGAAAAAAAGAAGAAGAAAGAACAAAAAGAAAAATGCAAAAGAAAGTGAATAAGTAAAGGAGTTGAAGGGATTCAAAGAAAAGTAATGGTACAAAGCATGGAGAAATCAAAGAGGGAGAAAATGAATGTTATAATCAAGAAATAATAATGCTAAGTCTCTCTAGTTCCCCCAAGGAAAAGAAAATGCCTTAAAGAATTGGCAAAGCATGAACCGAGAACAAAAAAAATGGAGTGCTTAAGGAAAAATGAACCCGCTCTATCATAGCATATCCAACTTTAGTCCAAAATCTTTCATTGTATTTCGAAGAAACCCTACGTGATTTCAAGCCGAGTGAGCTTACATTAGTGGCGATCTACATGAGGGCAAGCCTATAGTACTTAAAGCCGTACTTGCGACATTCTCTTGAGAGAGATGAGTGAACCTTTTGCAAATCTTTGGATTGAGTGCTAAAATTATTAAGTGAGATAGGCAAGCAGAGAGAGATGAGGAGGAGTTTGGGATCCACAATGACCAATATGAAAGAGCGAGCTTCCACGATGAATAAAGTCAACTCTTGATGCTTAAGTGTCACATTAGAACTATATATGAATAAAAGTTTAACTTGTCGCCTTGTTGATAATACATAAGTAGAGTGGATAATTGTTGGTACCAATTGATGTGTGAATGACTCACCTTAGATTGGTTGTAATGGCCCTTAACTTGTGGAGGTTGGGACTATTTTATTTGCTTGAGGACAAGCAAAGACTTAAGTTTGGGGGAGTTGATAAGTGAGATTTTGACTACTTATTAGCACCTTTTAGCTTTTGTTTTAGTCTAAAAGCATTGAATTGTATTCCCGAAACTAATAAAATGTGCTAAATTGCAGGAATATTAGAAGATGGACTCCCGAAATAAAATCCAACTCAAAAAGGAGTAATCTAAACTCAAGGCAATAAAAGGCACAGAAGCTCACAAAGTGCAGACCGCAGAATTTCATCTGCGGCCGCAGATGATGAAGGAAAGTCCAGCAGACTTTTGTGCAAAGTGCGGACCGCACAAGAATTGTGCGGCCGCAAAAGCTGGGCTAGGAACAAAGTTCAGAGAATGTGCAATTTTCCAAGTTTCAAGTCCCTTAGAAGTAAGGACCACACAGGAATTGTGCGGCCACAGAAGTAAAAGTGCGGACCGCAAAACCAAGTTGCGACCGCAGTTACAAATCGGTGGACCACAGAAAGAATGCCTTGCTGCCACAGATTAGAATTATGCGGCCGCAGACCTCCAGTTCCTAACAAGTTTAAGAAATCTACGAACCGCACATGGAATTGTGCGACCACAGAACCTCTCGAGAGGCATTTTTGCCCGAAATTATCAGCTTTGTATAAATAGAAGAGTTTCAGAAAATTAGGTCAACTTTTGACATCAACAACTACAAATAGCCATTTCTTTTTGCTTCTTTTAGTAGTTTTTCATATTTTGGGATAATTTAACATAGATTATATTATTTTAATTTTACAATATGAGTTTAATTAGCATTTCTTCTTGTATTTCTTCAATTTCAAGAATGAGTAGCTAGATTTTTACTAGGGTTGAGTGTTTAACGTCGTGACGGCACCTAGTCTCTACGACTAGGTAATCTTAACACTTTGCGGAAATGAAACAAAAGCATGAACATTAACAACTAACAGTAACAAATATCTAATAAGCAACTGAATGCCACTCGGCATATACAATTATCGCCTCTGAAAAAAGTACGAAAACATTCCCAAAACCCAGAAACCCACAAGTCACAAGCTACTAAGAAGTCTTAACCGTTCTATACATCGTTTCTACAGAAAGAAGGCAAAAATGAACATAAGGGGGGATAGAGGGGGACTCCGAGGATCTGCGGGCGCGAGCAGATGTACCTTGAAGTCTCCAATAAGCAGCAATGACTGCAACTAGTGATGAGGTTGGTAAGATGAACCTGGATCTATACACGGAAAACATGTGCAGGAAAAGGGCGTGAGTATACCACAACGGTACCCAGTAATTGCCAAGCCTAACCTCGGTCGAGTAGTGACGAGATCAGGTTAGGGCTCTATTGGTATAAATATAATGAAATACGACTGAATGAACTATCACAGTAAAAATAAATACGGAAATCTAACAGGAATAGAATCAATGAAAGACAACAGCTCAGAACACAGTGATAACAACAGGGGATCTCCCGAGATACCGTCTCGTAGTCCCAAACATAATCGTTAAGGGGGATCTCCCGAAATACCGTTCTGTAGTCCCAAAAATAAATATGCTGAGCAAGGGGATCTCCCGGAATACCGTTCTGTAGTCCCAAAGTAAGTATGCAGTACAGGGGATCTCCCGGAATACCGTTCCGTAGTCCCAAAGTAAATATGTAGCGCAACCAACTGAAATATTAGTTACAGCAAGAAATCCTACAGTTTAGACTAAGTTCAAGTCAAGGAAAGAAGGAAATTTAACTCAACATGCTGCACAGAGTTCAAATAGGGAGTTAAATAAGTAGACATGCTATTCTAGCCTAAACAGGATAGTTCCATATGCTAGTGTGTTTCAAATAAGGAGAAAACAAGTTATGACTTAGTGAAAAATGGAGTTTTTACAACAAATAGCCCTTGTACGTACTTGTCACCTCACGTACACGGCGCTCACATATCAAACAATACCAAATCTTAAGGGGAGTTCCCCCACGCAAGGTTAGGCAAGCCACTTACCTCGAACCAAGCTCAAATCAACCCGAAATCACGCTCTTGCCACGAGTATCCAACTACGAGTGGCCCAAATCTAGCCAAATCAATTACATAACGTAAATATAGCTACAAGAAACTAATATAGCTAATGAAATCAAAGATAAAGAAAGAAATTTAAAAAATGCCCAAAAAGCCTCCCCCGGGTCCACGTCTCGAAATCGGGTAAAAGTTACCAAATAAGAATACCCATTCACTCACGAGTTCACTCGTACAAAAATTATCCAAAACCGGCGCCTAATTCCTATTCAAAACTCAAATTTTTGGATGGAGAACTTTTCCCCCAATTCCCCAATTTTCTCACTCAAATTCCTTAATTTAATGAAGAAAACAACTATGGATTAATGACATATGATAAAAATAGGATTAGGAATCGTTATCCACTGATTTCCTCTGAAAAACTCTCGAAAAAATGCCTTCCTCTGAGCTCTCTATCAAATTTTGTGTTATCAAATTTCAACCCTCGAATATGCCCTTTTCTGCCCAGCGATTATCGCACATGCGGGCCAAGGATCGCATCTGCGGTTCCGTACCTGCGGAATTCCCATCGCAGGTGCGGCTTTTCACTTAAGATACCTCGTCCGCATCTGCGATCAAGAGGTCGCATATGCGGACCTTTTGTCCGCTTCTGCGGTCCCAGACCGCTCCTGCGGTTCCTTCACTCGCACCTGCGATCCCAGACCTCCTTCCTATTTCTGCTTTTGCGGTTCCATAGCCTCTTCTACGGCTCTGCACCTACGGGCCAAAGTGCGCAGGTGTGGTGACACCTGATACATCAACATCAGCAGTTTCACCTAAGTCCAAATCAACCTGTTAAGCACCCGAAACTCACTCGAGGCCCCTTGGACCTCAACCAAACATACCAACCAATCCTAAAACACCATACGAACTTAGTCGAGCCTTCAAATCACATCAAACAACATCACAACACGAATAATGCACAGATTCAAGCCTAAGAAACTTTGAAATTTCCCAAATCTACAACTGACGTCAAAACATATCAAATTGCGTTCGAATGACCTCAAATTTTACCCACAAGTCAAAAATAACACTACGGATCTACTCCTACTTCCGAAATTCCATTCCGGGTCCGATATCAAAATTTCTACTGCCGGCCAAAATCGCAAAAATTTTAACTTTCGCCAATTCAAGCCTAAATATACTAAGGACCTCTAAAACACTATCTGGACATGCCCCTAAGTCCAAAATCACCTAACAGAGTCATAAAAATTCAAATCCGAGGTCGTTACACACAAGTCGATGTCCGGTCGACTTTTCCAACTTAAGCTTCCCAATAAGAGACTAAGTGTCTCAATTCACTTCAAAACCAATACGAACCCTCCCAGCAATGCAAAAATAGCAGAATAAGACACGGGGGAAATAATTAATAGGGGATCGGGGTTATAACTCTCAAAATGACCGGTCGAGTCTTTACATCCTTCCCCTCTAAAAACAATCATTCATCCTCGAACGAGCATAAAGACATACCTGAAGCTGTGAAAGGATGAGGATAACGGTTGCGCATATCCTGCTCGGTCTCCCAAGTTGCCTCCTCGACCGGCTGACCCCTCCACTAGACCTTTACTGAAGCAATGTTCTTTGACCTTTGTTTTCTAACCTTCCTGTCCAAGATAGCCACTGGCTCCTCAACATAAGATAGATCCTTGTCCAATTGGACTAAGCTGAAATACAATACATGAGTCGGATCACAGTGATACTTCCGGAGTATCGAAATGTGGAATACCGGATGAACCCCTGCTAGGCTGGGAGGTAGAGAAATCTCATAAGCAACCTCCCCAACACGCCGCAATATTTTAAAAGGACTGATGTACCTCGGGCTCAGCTTGCCCTTCTTCCCGAAGCTCATGACACCCTTCATAGGCGATACCCGAAGCAAGACCCGCTCTCCAATCATAAATGCTAAATCACGAACCTTCCAGTCCGCATAACTCTTATGTCTGGATTGGGTTGTTCGAAGTCTATCCTGAATCACCTTCATCTTATCCAGGGCATCTTGGACCAAGTTTGTACCCAATAATCGGGCCTCGCCCGGCTTGAACCAACCCACTAGGGACCGACACCGCCTACCATATAGAGCCTCATACGGTGCCATCTAAATGCTGAACTGATAACTGTTGTTGTAGGAAAACTCTGCAAGTGGAAAGAACTAATCCCAAGAACTTCCAAAATCCATCATACATGCATGGAGCATATCCTCAAGAATCTGAATAGTTCGCTCGGACTACCCGTCCGTCGGAGGGTGAAAAGATGTGCTCAACTCCACCCGAAGTACCCAACTCCTGCTGTACGTCTCTCCAAAAGCACGATGTAAACTGTATGCCCCAGTCAGAGATGATAGATACTGGTACGCCATGAAGTCTGACAATCTTACGAATGTAAATTCGAGCCAGCTGCTCGGGAGAATAGGTAGTCATCATAGGAATGAAATGAGCTGGCTTGGTAAGCTTGTCCACAATCACCCAAACTGCATCAAACTTCTGCTGAGTCCGTGGGAGTCCAACAACGAAGTCCATAGTGATCCTCTCCCATTTTCACTCTGAAATCTCTATCTTCTGAAGCAACCCACCCGGTCGTTGATGCTTAAACTTCACCTGCTGGAAATTTAGACATCTAGCCACATACTCTACTATGTCCTTCTTTATCCTCCTCTACCAATAATGTTGCCTCAGGTCTTGATACATCTTCGCGGCACCCGGATGAATGGAGTACCATGATCTGTTGAGTCTCCTGGAGAATCAACTCACGCAAACTGTCCACATTGGGCACACATAACCTGCCATATATCCTCAATGTACCATCGTCCCTAATAGTGACCTCCTTAGCATCATTGTGTTGGACCGTGTCCTTAAGGACAAGTAGATGGGTGTCACCATATTGACGCTCCCTGATACGATCATAAAGAGAACACCGAGAGACCACACAAGCCAATACTCGACTTGGCTCAGAAATATCCAATCTCACAAACTGGTTGGCTAAGGCCTGAACATCCAATGCCATAGGCCTCTCTGCTGCTGGTAGATATGCTAAACTCCCCAAACTCTCTGGCCGACGACTCAAAGAATCGGCCACCATATTGGCCTTCCCGGGATGGTACAAAATGGTAATGTCATAATCCTTAAGCAGCTCTAACCACCTCCTCTGACGCAAATTAAGATCCTTCTGCTTGAACAGATGCTGCAAACTCTGGTGATCAGTGTAGATCTCACAAGGAACACCGTACAAATAATGCCGCCATATCTTCAATCTTCAAGGCAATAGTTGCTAGCTCAAAGTCGTGGACATGATAGTTCTTTTCATGCACCTTCGGTTGTCTGGATGCATAGGCAATCACCCTACGGTCCTGCATCAACACCGCGCCGAGGCCAACTCGCGACGCATCACAATAAACTGTATAAGATTCCGAACCTGAAGGCAATACCAATACTAGGGTTGTGGTCAATGTTGTCTTGAGCTTCTGAAAGCTCTCCTCACACTCTTCTATACACCTGAACGGAGCACCCTTCTGGGTCAGCCTGGTCATAAGTGCTGCAATAGATGAAAATCCCTTTACAAAGCTACGGTAATATCCTGCCAAACCAAGGAAATTGTGGATCTCCGTCGTTGATGATGGTCTAGGCCAACTCTGCACTGCCTCCACCTTCTTCGGATCTACTTTGATCCCATCACTAGATACTACGTGGCCCAAGAATGCCACTAAATCAAGCCAGAACTCACACTTAGAAAATTTTGCATACAACTTCTTTTCTCTCAAAGTATGAAGCACAGTCCTCAGGTGCTGCTCATGATCCTCCCGAGTCTGGGAGTACACGAGAATGTCGTCAATAAACACAATGACAAACGAGTCAAGATAGGGTCGGAACACACTGTGCAT
Source organism: Nicotiana tabacum (assembly GCF_000715075.1). NCBI lineage: Eukaryota > Viridiplantae > Streptophyta > Magnoliopsida > Solanales > Solanaceae > Nicotiana > Nicotiana tabacum. The sequence continues at coordinate 70,244,797 of NC_134088.1, forward strand.
CAAGTGCATAAATGTTGTTGGGTCATTGGTTACCCAAAAGACATCACAAGGAACTCGTAATGACCATACCGAGTCCTGACGGCATTCTTCGGGATATCTGACTCCCGAATCTTTAACTGATAATAGCCTGAACGTAAGTCAATCTTGGAGAACACTCTGGCACCTTGTGACTGATCAAATAAGTCATTAATACGAGGTAATGGATACTTGTTCTTCACTGTGACTTTGTTCAACTGGCGGTAATCAATACACATCTGCATAGAACTATCCTTTTTCTTCACAAACAAGACAGGAGCACCCCAAGGTGACACACTGGGCCGAATGAAGCCCTTATCAAGCAACTCCTGCAACTGCTTCTTCAAATCCTTAACTCAGGAGGAGCCACACGGTATGGAGGAATAGAGATGGGTTGAGTGACCGGCAACAAATCAATGTCGAAATCAATATCTCTGTCGGGCAGCATGCCTGGAAGATCAACTGGAAACACCTCTGGGAAATCCCTCACTACTGAACTGACTCAACTGTATGGGTATCAATACTGACATCTCTCACATAAGCTAAATACGCGTCGCACCCCTTCTCAACCATTCGTTGAGCCTTAAGAAATAAAATAACTATGTGGGGAGTATACTCTAAGGTACCTCTCCACTCTAATTGCGGTAAGCCTGGCATAGCCAGCGTTATGGTCTTAGTGTAATAATCAAGAATAGCATCATGGGGCAACAACCAGTCCATGCACAAGATAACATCAAAATCTACCATGTTGAGTAATAATAAGTTGGCTCTGGTCTCAAAACCACTAAGAGCAATCAAACATGATCGATACACGCGGTCCACAACAAGAGAATCTCCCACAGGAGTAGACACATAAATAAGGGAACTCAAAGAATCCCGAGATACACCCAAATGTGGGGCAAAATAAGAGTACACATATGAATACGTAGAGCCTGAGTCAAATAATACCGACGCATCTCTATGACAAACTGGAACAATACCTGTAATGACAGAGTCGGAAGCAACTGCCTATATACGAGCCGGAAGATCATAATACCTAGCCTGGCCTCCCCCTCTAGGGAGACCTCGACCTCCCCGCCCTCCACCTCGAGCAGGCAGAGCAGGTAAGGTGGTAGCTGGTGCTGGAATCATAGTCTGAGAACCTGGTGGCGCACGTGGTGGCTGAGAAGTCTGTGGAGGTGCAACCAACCCTCCTAACTCTGGGGCAATCCCTCACCATATGGCGGGTTTCTCCACACTCAAAGCAACCTCTCAGAGGGCATGGCTGTTGCGACTGACTCGGGCCAGGTCTGCTGGACTAACCCCTAAAAGCACCCTGAGCAGGAGGCACACTAAATACTGGCGGTGCATAATAAGGCTCCTAGGGCCTAGAAGGGGCTGGAACACCACTGGTAGCTGGAAGAGCTAAATGAACGGGGCGACCCACATAACCACTACCATGGCGAGTTGTTGGGGCATGAGCTCCAGATTAAGAACCAGTCTCTCGAGACCTCTTGGCCTCTCTCTCCTCTCGGTCCCGGGCATGCATGCCCTCCAATCTCCTAGCAATACTCACAAACTGCCGGTAAGGAATATCCATCTCCAGCTCCCTGACCATACTAATCCTGATACTGGGGTGGAGTCCCTCAATAAATCGTTGAACCCTCTCTCAAACTGTGGCAACCAAAGTCGGTGCATGTCGGGCCAAATTACTAAAGCGGACTGCATACTCTAACACAGTCATAGCACCCTGGCACAGCTGCTCAAACTCCACGCGCCATGAGTCCCTGAAGCTCTGAGGGACATACTCTCTCAAAAACATGTCCGAGAACTGACTCCATGTAAGTGAAGTTGACTCATCTGGACGACTCAACTCATAAGCACGCCACCACTGATAGGCTGCTCATCTAAGCTGGAAAGTGGTAAAGAAACCCCACTCGTCTCCGCTACGCCCATAGTACGGAGAATACGATGACACTCCTCCACAAAATCTTAAGCATCATCTGTAGCCAATTCGCTGAAGGTAGGTGGGTGGTACTTCTGGTACCTCTCAAGTCTGAGTTGCTCCGCCTCAGAAGCGACTGTCCTAGTCTCATGCTGAACCGGGGCTACCAGTGGCATAGGAATGAACTCTGGGGCCTGATCAACCTAGACCCTCTGCTCAGGAGTGTGGGCTGCAGGAGTCTGTGCCCCTCCCCTAGCCTGAGATGTGGCGGGAGCTAACGGAATCAATTTAGACTGAGCTAAGGTGCTGAACATGCTCATGAACTGGGTTAGAGTCTCCTGGAGGGCTGGTGCAGAAATAGGAACCTCCGGTGCCTTTCTCCAGCTAGAAGTGCTGGGGGCTCCTCCATCGCAGCTCGCGCGGGTGCTCTAGCTGCACCGCATGGCCGTACTATACACCGGCCTCTGGTGGCTCTAGCAGGGAGCGCGAGTGCCTGGTCATAAGATCCTCTGGTACGGGTCCTCACCATCTGTGAGAAAGAATAGAATATAGAATTTTTAGAATTTGATGCCAATAACTCGCACGACAAGGAAATCAAAGAAGTATGTTTGTTCCTAACAGTTTCATATCCTCCCGAAGATAGGTACATATGTCTCTATACCGATCCGCGAGACTCTAATAAACTAGATTGTGCCTCACGACTCCTATGAACATAGAGCTCTGATACCAACTGGTCACAACCCTATTTCTCCCTCCGTGAACCATCGTGATGGCACCTAGTCTCTACGACTAGGTAAGCCTAACACTTTGCGGAAATAAAACAAAAGCATGAACATTAACTACTAACAGTAACAAATATCTAATAAGCAACTGAATGCCACTCGGCATATACAATTATTGCCTCTGAAAAAAAAGTACGAAAACATTCCCAAAACCCAAAAACTCGCAAGTCACAAGCTACTAAGAAGTCTTAACCATTCTATAAATCATTTCTACAGAAAGAAGGAAAAAATAAACATAAAGGGGGGGGGATAGAGAGGGACTCTGAGGATCTGCGGGCGCGAGCAGATGTACCTTGAAGTCTCCAATAAGCAGCAGCGACTGCAACTAGTGATGAGGCTGGTAAGATGAACCTGGATCTGTATACGAAAAATAGGTGCAGGAATGGGCTTGAGTACACCACAACGGTACCCCGTAAGTGCCAAGCCTAACCTCGATCGAGTAGTGACGAGATCAGGTCAGGGCCCTACTAGTATAAATATAATGAAATAAGACAGAATAAAATATCAGAGTAAAAATAAATACGGAAATCTAACAGGAATAGAATCCATGAAAGACAACAGCTCAGAACACAGTGATAACAACAGGGGATCTCTCGAGATACCGTCTCATAGTCCCAAACGTAAATGTGCAGGGGGATCTCCCCGAATACCGTTCCGTAGTCCCAAAAATAAATATGCCGAGCAGGGGGATCTCCTAAAATACCGTTCCGTAGTCCCAAAGTAAGTATGTAGTACATGGGGGCGTCCCGGAATACCGCTCTGTAGTCCCAAAGTAAATATGTAGCGCAACCAACCGAAATAATAGTTACAGCAATAAATCCTAAAGTTTAGACTAAGTTCAAGTCAAGGAAAGCAGGAAATTTAACTCAACATGCTGCACAGAGTTCAAATAGGGAGTTAAACAAGTAGGCATGATATTCTAGCCTAAATAGGATAGTTCTATATGCTAGTGTGTTTCAAATAAGGAGAAAACAAGTTATGACTTAGTGAAAAACGGAGTTTTTACAACAAATAGCCCTTGTACGTACTCGTCACCTCACGTACACGGTGCTCACATATCAAACAGTATCAAATCTTAAGGGGAATTCCCCAACGCAAGGTTAGGCAAGCCACTTACCTCGAACCAAGCTCAAATCAATCCAAAATCACGCTCTTGCCACGAGTATCCAACTCCGAGTGGCCCAAATCTAGCCAACTAAATTACATAACGTAAATATAGCATCAAGAAACTAATATAGCTAATAAAATCAAAGTTAAAGCAATAAATTAGAAAAACGCCCAAAAAGCCTCCCCCGGTCCCACATCTCGAAATCGGGTAAAAGTTACCAAATAAGAACACCCATTCACTCACGAGTTCACTCGTACAAAAATCATCCAAAATCGACGCTTAATTCCCACTCAAAACTCAGATTTTTGGTTGGAGAACGTTTCCCCCAATTCCCCAATTTCCTAACTCAAATTCCTTAATTTAATGAAGAAAAAAACTATGGATTAATGATATATGATCAAAATAGGATTAGGTATCGTTACCCACTGATTTCCTCTGAAAAACTCTCAAAAAACCACCTTCCTCCGAGCTCTCAATCAAGTTTTGTGTTATGAAATTTCAACCCTCGAATCTGCCCTTTTCTACCCAGGGATTATCGCACCTGTGGGCCAAGGATCGAATCTGCGGTTCCGCACCTGCGGAATTCCCATCGCAGGTGCGGATTTTCACTTAAGGTACCTCGTCCGCATATGCGATCAAGAGGTCGCACCTGCGTGTGCGCACCTGCGGACCTTTTGTCCGCTTCTGCGATCCCAGACCGCTCATGCGGTTCCTTCACTCGCACCTGTGGGCATCGCAGATGCGGAACACCCCTCGCACCTGTGATCCTATACCTCCTTCCCATTTCCGCTTCTGCGGCTCCGCACCTGTGGCGCAAAGTGCGCAGGTGCGATGACACCAGAAACAACAACATCAACAGTTTCACCTAAGTCCAAATCAATCCATTAAGCACCCGAAACTCACGCGAGGCCCCCTGGACCTCAACCAAATGTACCAACCAATCCTAAAACACCATACGAACTTAGTCGAGCCTTAAAATCACATCGAACAACATCACAACACGAATAATGAACGGATTCAAGCCTAAGGAACTTTGAAATTTCCCAAATCTACAATCGACGTCGAAACATATCAAATCTCGTCCGAATGACCTCAAATTTTACACACAAGTCAAAAATGACACTATAAACCTACTCCCATTTCCGAAATTCCATTGTGGGTCCGATATCAAAATTTCCACTATCGGCCAAAATCGCCAAAATTCCAACTTTCGCCAATTCAAGCCTAAATATAATACGGACCTCCAAAACACTATTCGGACACGCCTCTAAGTCTAAAATCACCTAACTGAGCTAATGGAGTCATAAAAATTCAAATCCGAGGTCGTTACACACAAGTCGACGTACGGTCGACTTTTCCAACTTAAGTTTCCCAATAAGAAACTAAGTGTCTCAATTTACTTCAAAACCAATACGAACCCTCCCGGCAACACAAAAATAGCAGAATAAGATATGGAGGAAACAATTAATAGGAGATCGGGGCTATAACTCTCAAAACGACCGATCAGATCGTTACAATTAGATTTGCGGTCCGCACAATTGTCAGTGCGACCACAGAATTAGATTGCGGTCTGCACAAGTGTCATTACTCCCGCAATTCAGATACCACTAATATGCCAACTCTCTGATTACAGAGAATGAGTTGTTTTGCGGCCGCAATCTCTTTTTTGCGGCACGCACATTTTCCATTGCGGTCGCACTTGTAAGTCATTAAATTGACAACTCTATGATAATAGAGAACTAGTTGTTCTGCGGTCACGATGGGATTTCTGCGGTTCGCACATTTTTCATTGCGGCCGTAGAATCATTCTTGACTAAATACCCTAATTTCAAATTCTGCGTACCACACAATTTCTTGTGCGGCCACAGATTTCAACACAGCTACTATCAGAGTTCTAGGGTTTGCAATTTTTACACAAATTTGACATGGTGGTAGTGTATAATTATGAAAACCTATTACACATTCCCCATAGAGCAAGTACTAGTTTACCCACTACAGTTTTAACCCCACATGGTTGTATAATTGAATTCTACTGACAATTGGCCTAAAACTACTTAACAAGTTGTAAATTAAACTAAAAATTGAAAAATTTTACAAGTAATTGAGGCATACCAGATTTGAAGTAGTGCAAATGAGTGATCACAGATGTTGAGTGTGTGTGTGGAAGATGATTTACCAGATGAGTTTAATGTTTTAGACTTGTGAATGCTCACAGAGGGAAAATACGTAACAGTAGCCCTAGGCCTTCTATTTATACTAGACGGTTCTGATTGAGGGAAAGAGAGTTGAGTGCAGCCGCAGTATTCCCGTTGCGGTCCGCACTCTGTTACCTGGGGGCTCAAAAGCCCTTTTGTGTTGCGGTCTATAGAATTTGTTATGCGACTGCAAAATTTATTGTGGACCACAGATTTTGTCTTGCGGCTGCAATTTGGCCATTTCTATGGCAAACCAACTTCAGAGAATTGTGACTTTCCCCTTCAATTTGTGTTGTCCACAATATAATTGTGCGGCCGCAGATCACCTGTTTGCTATAGCAACCAACATTTTGCTGTCCGCACAATACATTTGTGGTCCGCAATTCTTCCCACACTTAGCCAATTTTCTGGGCATAATTCTTGTAAAGTACACTCATTCCTGCAACATACTTCAAAACCAGTTAGCACCAAAATAACACCTAACTACAAAAGATGAAAAGAAAATAAAAGAAAAAGGAACATGGGTTGCCTCCCAAAAAGCATCTGATTTAACGTCGCGGCACGACAAAAATTACCATCATTTGAAATGAATTAATGACACCACGTGGCCATCATCAACCTTTCCCAAATAGTGCTTCACCCGGTGACCATTGACTCGGAAAACCTCATTATTTTTGTCCTTCAAGTCCAATTCACCAAAAGGCGTTACACCCATAATTTTTAAAGGGACCACTCCATTTAGATTTCAGCTTTCCGGGATTTGTCATGGAGGTATTTCATCTTCTCTTTGTACAAGGACAAACTTGCATAAGCATAGTACCATAACTCATCCAATTCATTCAAATGTGTAACCCGCAAGTTAGCAGTTGCATTCCAATCAAGATTCGATTTCTTTAATGCCCACATGGCTTTGTGCTCAAGTTCCACCAGAAAATGATAAGCTTTGACAAACACCAACCGGTATGGAGACATCCCGATAGGAGTTTTGAAAGCAGTTCGATAAGCCCATAGTGCATCATCAAGCTTCTTTGACCAATCCGCCTAGTTAGCATTCACTGTATTGGACAAGATACTTTTTATCTCCCGGTTGGATACTTCCACTTTACCGCTAACTTATGGATGATAGGGAGTCGTAACTTTGTGATTGACACCGTACTTGCTAAGCAAAGTGTCAAAAGCCTTGTTGAAAAAATGCGACCCCCCATCGCTTATGATAGCCTGCGGAGTACCAAATCTTGTGAAACATTCTTCTTCAAGAACGCCACCACACTTCTCGCTTCATTGTTGGGTAGAGCAATGGCCTCAACCCATTTAGACACATAATCAAGCGCGGCCAAGATGTAGGTGGGTCCATGAAGTTAATACCTCACACATCAAAGATATCAATCTCCAAAATGGTAGTGAGAGGCATTTCATTTTTCTTTGAGATTTCACCGGTCCGTTGACATTCATCACATCTTTTCACCATATCACTTGCATCTTTGTAAACAGTGAACCAATAGAAACAGCAACTTAGTACTTTGGTTGCCGTTCTTGCTCCGCCATGGTGACCACCATAAGGCAAAGAATGGCAAGCCTAAAAAATATCACTTTGCCCTTCGTCCGGCATACATCTTCTAATTACCCCATCCATGCAAATCCGGAAAAGGTATGGCTCGTCCCAATAATAATCATGACAATCCCGTTTGAGCTTCTTCCTTTGATTTGAAGAGAACTCGTCTGGGATGATTCCACACACAAGAAAGTTTGCTAGATCCACGAACCATGGCACCTCATTCACTAAAATAGCCAAGAGTTGCTCATCGGGGAAGGACTCATTGATTTGAAGTCCATCATGCGGCCTCCCCTCCTCCTCCAAACGAGACAAGTGGTTCGCCACTTGATTTTCACTCCCTTTTCGATCTTGGATGTCAATATCAAACTCTTGCAATAATATCACACATATCATCCACCAAGCTTTGAATCTTTATTGCTCATAAGATAGCGGAGTGCCGCATGATCCGTATGAACAATAACCTTTGCACCCATCAAGTATGGGCGGGACTTCTCAATTGCAAACACAATGGCAAGGAGCTCTTTCTCCGTAAACGGTGTAGTTGACTTGGGTATCATTCATGGTCTTACTAGCATAGTATACCGGATGAAAAATGTTGTTGATGTTTTGCCCCAAAACTGCTCTAACCACTACATCACTAGCATCGCACATGAGCACAAAAGGGATACTCCAATTAGGAGCGGTGATAATGGGAGTGTTTGTCAACTTGAACTTTAAAAATTCAAAGGCTCTCATGAAATCATCATTGAAGTGAAACTTAGCCTCTTTCTCTAAGAGATTGCACAACGAGTTCACTACTTTAGAAAAATCTTTGATGAAACACAGGTAGAACCCTGCGTGATCTAAGAAACTTCGCATGCCTTTCACTGAAGTTGGAGGTGGAAGATTAGAAATTACCTCAACCTTTGCCTTGTCGACCTCTATGCCATTCTTTGAAATTTTGTGGCCAAGGAAAATGCCCTCCTCGTCCATGAAATGGCATTTCTCCCAATTTAGCACCAAGTTCGTTTCTTCACACCTTGCTAATACTTTATCCAAATTTGCCAAGCAATCATAAAAGGAATCCCCGACCACCGAGAAGTCATCCATAAAGACTTCAAGGTAGTCCTCGACCATATCCGTAAAGATCTCCATCGTACACCTTTGAAAAGTCATCGGTGCATTACATAAGCCAAATGGCATCCGTTTGAAAGCGAAAGTACCATAGGGACATGTGAAAGTTATTTTCTCTTGATCTTCCATAGCAATAAGGATTTGGTTGTAGCTCGAATATCCATCTATAAAGAAATAGAAAGCATGGTCGGCCAACCTATCAAGCATTTGGTCAAGGAAGGGAAGTGGAAAATGATCCTGCCTTGTGACTTTGTTTAGCTTGCGATAGTCCATACGCACTCTCCACCCGGTCACCGTTCTTGTGAGAATTAACTCATTCTTGTCATTGGTAACCATAGTCATGCCCCTTTCTTTGGGACACATTGCACCGGAGAAGTCCACGAACTATTGGAAATGGGGTAAAAAAACCTAGCATCCAATAATCTGATAATATCCTTTTTGACCACATCCTGCATAGCTTCATTGAGTCTCCTTTGATGTTCAATAGATGGTTTGGCATCCTCCTCCAAGTTAATCTTGTGCATGCAAAATACGAGGCTTATTCCCTGAATATCCGCCAAAGTCCACCCAATAGCCTTCTTCCTCTTGTGGAGTACCGCCAATGTAGAGTCAACCTACACGTTAGTCAAACAAGAGGAAAGAATAACTGGTAAAGTAGAGGAAGGACCAAGAAATTCATACCGAAGATGTGGAGGCAATGACTTCAACTCTGAGGTAGGAAACTTTTCAATTGAAGGCTTTGTAGCAGGAGTTTTCCTATATTCAAGATCCAAGAAAAGTTTTCAGGGTGCATAGTTGTACGACCCCATTCCTTGCAAAGAATTCACACATTCCATGAAGACATCCATCTCGCCATCATCAAAGTTGAGCAAGACGGCCTCCAACATATCACCCACATTAATCGTGGCACTTGTATCATCAATAATCACATCGGTCACCAAGTCCACAAAAGAACACACTTCATTGCTATTTGGTTGCCGCATAGATTTGTACACGTGGAACACTACCTTTTCATCAGCCACCCAGAAAGTGAGTTCTCCGATTTCCACATCAACAAGAGCCTTCTCGTAGTAAGGAAAGGTCTTCCAAGAATAATCGATACCTCATAGTCCACTTCACAATCAAGAATAATAAAATCCGTCGAAAGAATGAACTTGTCAACACGAACTAATACATCTTCAATCACTCCCACCGGTCTTTTCATTGTACGGTCGGCCATTTGTATTCTCATTGATGTGGGTCTTGGTTTCCCAATTCCCAAGCTCTTGAAAATCGAAAAGGCATCAAATTGATACTTGCCCCAAGATCATAAAGATCTTTAGCAAACTCGGCACTTCCAATGGTACAAGGGATTGTGAAAGCACAGGGATCTTCGAATTTAGGAGCCATCGAATGCCCAATTGCACTCATTTGATGAGTGACTTCAGTTTCAAAATTTATCGACCGCTTCTTTGTCACCAAATCCTTCATAAACTTTGCATAACCAGGCATTTTTTCCAAAGCTTCAACCAATGGCACATTTATCGAGAGACTCTTCATCATGTTAATAAACGTTTTGAATTGATTCTCACCATTTTTCTTGGCGAGCCTTTAAGGATATGGAGAAGGTGGCTTAGGCAATGGTGTTGTCACGCCTCGAAATCATGGAGCGCGACCGACGCTCAACCGAGTAAACCCAGTCGAGCAAGCCTAATTTACATTAACCTCTCATCATTACTCATGCATGATTTACCATAACAAAATAAAAGCTTGACTTTCATATTAAATACACTTGGCTCAATGGCCCATATTTTCTTTCTCGTGGTGGTTACACAGATCTATAAATAACTGTAAATACTGTGAACATAAATACATGACAAAACTCAAATCTTTAATTACATGACCCACAGTGTACATGGAACTTCTATGACAATGGATACCTATATACATAAAATGAACTAGACCCAAACACCCACTAGAACTGTAGCAGGCTTTCTATAAGCTGAGTAGTGAAGAAGATCCCTATCAAAGGTCCATATCATCCTGTAGAAGTATACATGTATCCATTAAAAGATGCAGCACCCCCGGCAAAAGGGACGTTAGCACTAGTATGTATAGCTAAAAATCCTCTTTCAAAATAGAATGCCCATATCAGAAAAAGGCAACACATAGAAATAAATAGTCACAATCCACAATATCCAAATGTCTAGTTAAAAACATGATAATTTTCCAAAATATGAACTTTATATACGATTTTGTTTGGGAGATCATTAACACCGATATACCACTGTTCACAATATCACTATTCACAAATACCAATGTTCACAATACCGATGTTCATAATACTAGTGTTCACATATCATATTGTACACATATGCGTCTCATAGACCGTTCACAGTGTTCTCTTACACAATACGAGTACACATATTCAAGGGCTTAGAAATCCGACATGAATACGATGAATCATAGCAACAATAAATGGGTTAGATAGCCCCCAACGTCAAGAAAATTTATTAAGAACTTCCATTAACATTTATAGATATTCAGTCGGGGATCCTCTGGTTACCTTCACACAAAGCTGCAATGCCACCTCACCCCAACATAAACGGGTGGAGGTGTATCACGATACCACAATCTCTACACAAAGTGGCCATACTGCCTCACCCCAATACATACGGGTGGAAGTGTATCACAATACCACAATCCCAACACAAAACGACCCTACCGCCTTACCCCAATATATATGGGTGGAGGTTTATCACAATACCATAATCTCTACACAAAGCGCTCATGCCGCCTCACCCCAATATATGCGGGTGGAAGTATATCACAATACCACAATACCTACACAAAGCGGTCCTACCGCTTCACCCCAATATATGCGGGTGGAGGTGTATCACAATACCACAATCCCAACACAAAGTGACCCTACCACCTCACCCCAATATATGTGGGTGGAAGTATATCACAATACCAGAATCCCAACACAAAGCGGCCCTACCGCCTCACCCTAATATATGCGGGTGGAGGTTTATCACAATACCACAATCCCTACACAAATTGGTCATGCCGCCTCACCCCAATATATGCGGGTGGAGGTATATTCCACAATACCTCAATCCCTATACAAAGCGGTCCTACCGCCTCACCCCAATATATGCGGGTGGAGGTGTATCATAATACCACAATCCCAACACAAAGAGGCCCTACCGCCTCACCCCAATATATGTGGGTGGAAGTATATCACAATACCTGAATCCCAACACAAAGCGATCCTACCTCCTAACCCCAATATATGCAGGTGGATGTGTATTCCATAATACCACAATTCCTACACAAAGCGGTCCTACCGCCTCACCACAATATATGCGGGTGGAGGTGTATTCCATAATAGCACAATCCCTACACAAAGCAGTCCTACCGCCTCACCCCAATATATGCGGGTGGAGGTGTATTCCACAATACCACAATCCCTACACAAAGCGGTCCTACCGCCTTACCCCAATATATGCGTGTGGAGGTGTATCACAATCACAATACCATATATACAACATAGTTTGTCATTACATTTAACGTCGTAATTACTCATATCATTGGAATATTTCATGTTCATTTCATGCTCATCATGGAGAAACACAACTCATTACATTAGCGCATGCATGGTAAATCAATAAGTCGATTTCAATGGCACATGGGCCCAATTACTTTTCTTAAGGTTCATCATCATTTATCAATGAACATCTCCCTTCCATCTTATTATTCACTCATTTGACCTCTTGAGGTCATTATCTAGGTTCATGACTCTTGGGGACTTAACAATCAAAGTCATTTACATATATTATTTCATTGGCTCTCTTGGCCATACACAAGATACTTCTTTCATGGCACAATGGTCGTATTTCATATTCCACACTTTCACCCCTTTTAATTTCAAAGATCACCATCAAATATCAACATGTAGAATGTTTCAGAAATCATATACTTCAAATCCATTTGAAATGGAAACTTCAAACACAAATGGTTTCTTCCCAAAGAATGGGGTATACCAACCAGCGATTGAAACACACATAAAAAATCATAAACAATCAATACACCATTTATTCTTGCAATACTCTTCCCCAGAAATGACAATGTACAATTTCAACACATGAGTATATAGAACTCAAATCACCCTGAATATATTTATAAAGCAAAGCATTAGCTAAAGTAGCCACTTATGGGCATGAATCGAGTACAAAAGCTTTTAGGAAATTCTATTTTCGAAGTCATTTCATATTCTTTATCACATCCTCTCAAATCATTTGCACTACTAGCCATAATCATAACTTAAATTCTTGGCACATTGGCCACACTCTATATCCCCAATTCACTTATTTCACTTCCAACCATCTTTATAGATTATCAACAATAAGACATTTACAAATCAATACTTTAGGTACACCTATGAGCAATTAAAAGTCTTAGGAATATTAAGATTTTCTCACACAATATGGCCTCATAACCTTCATTTGGAACATGACTCAAAGACATAGCATTTTAATACACATATCATTCTTGAACACATTCCCAAAGGGTAACATAATGTGATAGGTGCATTCGAGATAAGTTTTGATTACACAATTCTCATTACTTTGCTTATTCGAGATAATTGAATTTATTGGGAACAACTCAAAATATAGAATAAGGAACTTGAGAAAAACATACTTGTAACTTACGGGAATATCATGGAATTCGATTCCAAGAGAGAAAGTTTAGCCAACATACCTCAATTGAGCTTTCCTTAAATTACTACGACATTCCAAAAAATTTAGCAACTTCAATCTATTTAGAAACATAACAAAAGTAAACCATACTTAGGAAGATGAACATGGTTTTAGCTCATTTGAGCATATTATCAAATACTAGGTGTGCATCAAGGTTTCAAGGTCCTTTTATGGAGGATTTCATCATCCCCCAACCCAATCTTTACCATTCTTAGCTCATCAATCTTCCTACACCCTTTGATAACACATGCATGTAAAATAAACAACTCTCATGCCCAAAAATTATCTTGTTAATTACCCAATTCTAGACAAATTTTGAAATTAAGGGTTAGGATATAGAATCTTACCTCTTAGGAAGAAGACCTAGGTGCCTCTCTTGATAATCTTCAAGGTTTTAAGTGAGAGTTGAAGAGAATGTTTTATGAATATTCACTTCTCCCTCTAGGACTCTCTCTCTATCACTCTCAAAATATCAGAAAATATGTTTAAAATGGTCCAGGGTTGGTGTTTTAATGGAATAGGGTTGGGTTTAAAACATATGAAAATGGATACTCCGAAATTATGGACTGGGCTACAGACTTGGCCTCGCCAGGCTAAAGCCTGGTCTTACACCTGGCATTGCGAGCTCCGTAGTGAGCTACATGCAGACTTTGGGTATTTGATCATAACTTCTTGTAGGAATGCCCGAATGATGAACGATTTGAAGCGTTAGAAACTAGACTCAAAGAAATTTAATTTGATAGGTAGATCACCTCATAAGTCATTATACTTTGGTGGATGCATATATTTAAAGTAGGATCTTGTGCGAATTGAGACATCCTTTCCACTTAATGTATCCTACTTGTTCCACACGAATTCTTTCCATTCACAAAACTCCTTAGTATGTTTCAACACACCTTAAACATATACTTTTCATTTCGAAATAATTTGGTTCTATCCCATGGGTCTCCTATAATACTCTAACATGCTTCCCAAGTAACGTTGGCGTACTTTAAAATATTAAATCATTAGAGAAATTTTTCGGGGTTTTACAGGTGCCTTAGCCTTTTGCACTACCAGTTTCGTTATGTCAATAACATGGTCCTTAGACGGGTTCACTTCCTCTTGAGTTTCTTCCACAATGTCATCAATATCAATCTACACTTCATCATTTACTTGTACCACATTGTTCAGGATCTCTTCTTCTTCTACCACTTGCTCACCATCCACAAGTTGCCTTTGACCTGAGGTGGGTGCATTACCACCTCTTCCACTTCTTATAGTAACGGCCATTACATGCCCCTTATTGTTTCCACCATTGGGTTCATCACCGTGTTACTTGGTAGTGCCCCCTTAGGATGAGAATTTAAAGCTTGAGAGATTTGCCCTATTTGCACTTCTAAGTTGCAGATCGATGTGTTGTGTGAAGCAAGTTGGGTATCAGAATCGGCATTCTTCTCCATCATTTGCTTGAACATATTCTCAATACAGCCCATTTCATTGTTGGAAGAACTAGGGCCATGGGAAGGATAATGAGGTGGGTTGTTCGGTTATTGATACATCGGGAGCCTTTTAAAATCTGGCCCCCAATTTCCTTGATTGTTATTCTACCTGCCTTGATTATTTCCTCCCCAATTGCCTTGGTTATTTTTGTTATGCCAATTTCCTTGATTATTGCCTCCACTCTAATTGCCTTGGTTGTTGTTGTTATTCCAATTGCTTTGATTGTTTTCACCACTCCAATTACCTTGATTGTGAGAATTCCAATTTCCTTGATTGTTTTGAGGTCTCTATTGTTGTTGGCTTGGGCCTTGGAAGTTATTTCTTTGCCCTTGAAAGTTGTTCACATATTGAACCTCTTCTTCTTGGTCATTGTAGGAATCCTCTTGCTCAAACTCACTATCTTCTTGCACAAAATTTTCCCCTCTTTGTTGCACTTGACCGTTTGTTCTCCGTTTGTTTACCATCATGTTTACTCTCTCCATTGCATTGACTTGCCTTGGGTTTTTCACTTGTTGAAGTTAAGCCTTTGCCAGTTGGTTCATGGTGGTGGTCAATTTGGCTATGTCTTGCACATGGTCATGCAATTCTTTGTGAATATGAATCACATTGGGATCCCCTTATGGAACATTAGCCCGGAATTTCCACGCCGATGAAGTATCCGCCATCTCATCCAAAATATCACACGCCTTCACATAAGGCGTAGTCATAAAGTTCCCACCGGCAAGTTGATTCACTACACATTAGTTGGTTGTATTGATCCCCGATAGAAAGTTTATTGAATCATGTTCTCTATCATATCTTTGTTGGGACACTCTTTCGCAATTGTTCTATATCGTTCCCATATCTCATGTAATGGTTCATTGGGCTCTTTCTTGAATGATAAAATTTCATCCCGAAGAGTAGCCATGTGCCCGGGAGAGAAGTACTTAGAAATAAATTTCTCCGCTAATTCATCCCAAGTATGAATGGAATGATTTGACAAACGTTCCAACCAATCTAAAGCTTTTCCTAGTAGAGAGAAGGCAAAAAGCCTTAGCCTCAAGGCATCCTCGGAGACATTAGTTTGTTTACTCCCCCAACAAGTATCTACGAACCCCTTCAAGTGTTTGTATGCATTTTGACCCGTACACCGGTGAAGACCCCTCGTTCCTCGAGCAAAGTGAGCATCACGTTGGTTATTTTAAAGTTGCCCGCCCTAATACATGAAGGGACTATAACACTTACATACCCTTCATTCGGCAACACCCGATGTGGAGTCGCTCTTGGTGGAGGTGGGGGTGGAGCGAGTACATTGTCTTGAGGCGCTCGGCCTCTTCTATTTGCTTGAGGTTCAAGAGGGACCTCATCCTTTTGATCATCCTCAACATCCATGTCCCCCAAATCTATGTTTCCGAGATCATTGTTTGCCATGATAGCACCTACAATTTCTCAACACGTTAGTAACAAGGAAGGAAAAGAAGATATTTCAAAAAAACACCTAAATATATGGTTACCACCGTTTTTTAACTCCTTGGCAACGACGCCAAAAATTGATCTCGTCCAATTTCACACCTCAAATCAAGGTTATGAAAAGGTCAATTACAATAATAGTACCCAACAAGAGTCGGGATCGATTTCCACAAGGAGCTATGTATGGGAGTTAGGAGTATATATTTTCGTATGTGAGTTTGACTATCTTAATTTACACTTTTACAAATTTGGGTTATTTCTATGTCTAATTTAAAACTAATATTAAAAATTTAAGAAATAAAACTAAGAGAATTGTGTTTGTTATTTTTCAAGTTTTGTAAAAAGCCTAGGACTATGACCATCACCTAGGTATTTGCCTAATGGGAGATAAACCTTAATATTTTTTTATTGATCGGGGTGTATTATAGTTATCAACTCTCAATTTCCCACTTAATACCTCTCGGTGAGAGAGTGATTTTGTCCAATTTGGCTTTCTCAAGTCCAAATGGGAATTGCACAAAACGGTTGATAAAAACTCAAGTCGTGTTATTACTATCTCTAGGTTGAACCCTTTAATTGGGATTATCATTCTCTTGATTGACATAATTTCTTGTTAGCCGAGTTGTCCTAGACTAAGTCTCTCTTTCTCAAGTAGAGACTAAGTCAAATAGGCATGAACTAATATTTGCAATCATTAATTCCACAAATTAAAGCATGAACAAGGCTAAATAATAAACACCCAACCATAAAAAAAATATTAAGTTAAACACCCATAAGGTTTACACATTAGGGTTGGGTCACAACCCTAGTAAAAATCTAGTTATTCATGCTTGAAATTGAATAAATAAAAGAAGAAATGCTAATTAAACTCATAGTGTAAAATTAAAATGATAAAATCTATGTTAAATTATCCCAAAATATGAAAAACTACTAAAAGAAGCAAAACGAAACAGCTATTGTAGTTGCTGATGTCAAAAGTTGACCTAATTTTGTGAAACTCTTCTATTTATACAAAGTTGATAATTTCGGACAAAAATACCCCTCGGGAAGTTCTGCGGCCGCACAATTCCATGTGCGGTCCGCAGATTTCTTCAACTTGTCAGGAACTGGAGGTCTGCGGCCGTATAATTCTGATCTACGGTCGCGAGGCATTCTTTCTGCGGTCCGCCGATTTGTAACTGCGGTCATAATTTGGTTCTGTGGTCTTCACTTTTACTTTTGCGGCTGTACAATTCTTGTGTGGTCCGCACTTTTGAGGGACTTGGAACTTGGAAAATTGTACATTCTCTGAACTTTGTTCCTAGCCCAGCTTTTGCGGCCGCACAATTCATTTGCGATCTGCACTTTGCACAAAAAATTGCTGGACTTTCCTTCATCATCTGCGGTAGCAGACGAAATTCTGCGGTCCGCACTTTGTGAGCTTTTGTGCCTTTTATTACCTTGAGTTTAGATTACTCCTTTTTGAGTTAGATTTTATCTCGGAAGTCCATCGTCCAATATTCCAGCAATTTAGCATATTTCATAAGTTTCGGGAACATAATTCAATATTTTTAGACTAAAACAAAAGCTAAAAGGTACTAATAAGTAGTCAAAATCTCCACTTATCACGTAACATAGACACCCTAAGACTCTTATGTGATCCATTGAGGGAATTCTTTTGTGAAACACCTCAAAAGTGACTTTCCTGCAAGGATTGGGGTTGACATCCTGTTAATTAAGTAGGATGCCATCAATATACACTTACCCCAAAACGTAAGAGGTATATGTCCCTGAAATCTTACTGCTCTAGCCATTTTCAATAAATGTTTGTGCTTCCTTTCTACTATAACATTCTGATGTGATGTGTATGGACATGATCTTTGATGTATGATGCCAAGACTACGGAATAAGCTAGCACATTCAGAATTAACAAATTATGTTCCATTGTCATTTCTTATCATTTTTACCTTATTTTTGAATTGATTATGTGCCATTAACAGAAAGTCTTTGATTACTACTATCACATCTGACTTTAGTTTCAATAGGTATATCCAGGTCACTCTTGAATGATCATCAACTATTGTTAACAAGTATTTATTACCATCATAGGTAGCCATTCTAAATGGTCCCCAAACATCCATATATAGCAAATCAAAAATACTTTTTGCTCTAGTGTTACTAGCAGGAAATAATAGTTTTGCTTGTTTTGCCAAAGGGTATACATCACAGTTATTTACTACATTTCTACACACTTCTTCATTAATGTGCAGTAGTTGCCTCATGACTCTTGAAGAGGGATGTCCCATCTTCCTATGCCAAACATGTAATGTATTTTGGTCCAATTTAGCAAGCAGTGAGTGTGTGGGCTTATTTTCTTGTCTTTTATTAGGATCTACAGTAGTCAGCAGGTAGAGTCCATCAACTTCTATACCAATCCCATTCAATTTCCCAGTAGAGAGGTCTTGTAACACATAAAAGCCATGAAAGAAGACAACCATACATTTAAGTTCTCTTGTCAATTTAGGGACTGACAACAGGTTATACTTGAAATTAGGGATATACAACACATTTTTGACTTCCCGATTTTCTCATATTCTGCAACTTCCAATGTGTGATACTGCTACCTTGGTTCCATTAGGCAAATTTACAATTTTACTATTATTTTTCATCACTTCCATTGTATCTGATAATAAGCTATAAATGGAGGTCATATGATTTATTGCTCTAGTGTCTATAATCCAACTGTGAGATTTAGCTGTATCACTTACCAAGCAAGCACTGCAACATGACACACCTGCTATATTGGCTGAGGTGTATGACACTCCTTCCTTAATAAGCATCTTCAAAATCTGGTTGAATTGTTCCTGAGTGAACACTGGTGCTATACCAAAGTCTGATGATATGGTGACCCTATCATTGGATTGAGCTGCAATCATGCTTCCTTGGTGCTGTGGTTGAGCATCTTCTATTGAGGCAGAATTAGCAGAGTTGAATCCTCCTTTCTTCTTAGGCTTGAAGTCTGTTGGATAACTAACAATTTTGTAGCAGTTTTCTCGAGTGTGCCCTTTCATCTTGCAAAAATCACAGTACAGATTATAGTATCTTTTAGGTCTAAATAGGGCACCACCTCTAGATGTCATTAAGGCATTTGGATCACGTCCCTCATCCAGATATGGATGATTTGTCATAACTCTTTGACTCTCACGTTCCATTAGCATTGAGTAAGCCTTGTTCACAAAAGGGAACTGGTACCATCATCAATATTTGACTGCGAGCTTGTTCATATGACTCGTTCAATCCCATGAGGAACTGTAATAGCTTCAATCTCTCCATAAATGCTATTGACTCATTTGATTGCACAGTCACAACCCGATGTTGGTGCTACGCTATCAAACTCTGCCCACAGTAATCGTAATTTTGAGAAATACGAAGAGATCGATGCAGTACCTTGATTGATAGTTGCAATTTCTTTGTGAATATGAAAAATCCTTGAACAATCAATTTTGTCAAATCGTTCTTTTAGATCGTTACAGACGGCCGTTGCATTTGATGAGTAAACAATTCCACTGAGCAGCTCTAGTGACACACAATTCATTATCCATGATAATACGATAGCGTTGCACCTCTCTCAAAGATCTACGAGATTTGTACCGTAATTTTTCCTTTTGCATGTGTCGTCAATAAAAACCTAGCTTGTTCTGACCTATGATCGCAATTCGCATTGCTCAGCTCCAAACAGAATAATTTTGCTGTCCTCGCAGTTGTAGAAAGATTAATACTGCTCCAGAATTGTCATTTGCATTCAAAAATAGAGGATGATTGTGACTGAGTTTTTCCGGCAGTTCATTGTCGACCACCGCCATTGATGCTATCTTCAGTGAGCTTCTGATGAAAAATTCGAAGATCGAAATGGAGAGACCACACTAATGGCCGCGTGGCTCTGATACCATGATAAAACTCACACACACATATGGAATTGAGGAGAGATGTTTGAGAAGAATGAATTACATATCTGTTCTATACACTACACTATATATATACACACACACATATCTAACCACTAACTAACATTTAACAGCTAAGCCACATGTAGGTAGTTACTAACTTCTAATGCTACAGATTCACCCACTAACTTAAGTAAATTACGTTCAACATATATATATATATATATATATATATATATATATATATATATATATATATATATATATATATATATATGTGTGTGTGTGTGTGTGTGTGTGTGTGTGTGTGTGTGTGTGTGTGTGTGTGTGTGTGTATAATATCGAAAGAGACTTTTTGTACTTTTGTTTGTACTTTTTGAATATAGTGAATTGGATATAGCCAATTGAATACAGTAAATTGAATATAGTATAAAAATAGCTACAAATAAATACAGTAAATTGGATACAACCAAATACCGATGTATATTTTTAATTTTTTTTTTGAATACAACCAAATTAAATATAGACAACAACCAAATTAAATATAGACAACTGAATACATCGTAATACACCAAAATTGTACTCATTGATACAATCTATCATACGCGCATGAATACAGAAAATAGAGGCACCTGGCAACGTAAGTTTTGCTATGGCTAGTAAATATGGAAATTATAGCCGTGCCAAGTAAATAGTCTCTAAAGTATAGTGCTTTCTGAAATTCCTTTTAAATTAATAAAAAATATTTCGATAAATATAAATTTTTTAGTTCCTTTCTCTTGGAAAATATTTTTTTTTGATTTTGCTTCTATTTCTACTTCTTTGAAAAAGCAGAAATTTAGTTTTACAATAACAAAGAACAACTTTTACTACCGTTCAAAACACTTCTCCTTTCTCACCAAAACACCCTCAAAAAGTGCTTTGCAAAAGTTTGGTCAAGCAGGCTAGCTTGATGCTTTTAATTTGAGTGTAAATTACGTAAGAAAACACATGTAAATATTTATCACCAACTAGTTTTTCTAATTTTATTTAATTAAAGCATAGTAATTAAAATCACAAAATAGAGAGATGGAGTTTATGAGATCTTGGTTATAGATAAGTTTTTGTCCATATTGTGGGAATAACATGGTGGTAAATATAAAATTTGACTACTTTAAATAAAAAAAGCAATTTTTGTTACTGGAACATTTTTTATTTCAAGTAATTCTCCACAAATAAAAAAGATTAAGGGCCCGTCTCGCCATAAAATTTTTCTTTTACCTTTTTTGAAAACTTCTTATTTTTTTCCGAAATGAATATTATGCCATGAAAATTTTAAATTTCACTTGAAATTAAATTTTAGAATTTTTTAAAATTTTAAAAACTCTAAAAATCTATTTTTTAAATTTTCACTTCAAAACACAAAAATTAAAAAACAGCTCCAATTTATATATTCATTTCATGTTACTCTAATTTTTAAATATCATTTTTTCTTTAAAAAATATCGTTTTTTTTTTGTAATTTCATAATTCTTATGTCAACTCATCCCCAAATCTCCTCTACTTTCATGGTGAACGGTGAGTAACGACATCCCTAGAACTTTTCACCATCTCAGCGGCAGAAAATATTCCCATTTCCTTAAAATCGTGTACTGGCATTACAATAGCTGGTAATATTTCAGTTACACAAAACTATAACATCTACTCCCACAGCTAGTGCGTAAGATTGTACGCTATAACGAATACACATAAAGAGGAGCTTTTTTCCAAAGTAATTAACGCTCTAACCACTCCGCCTGCAGGCTGTTTTCTGGTGATTATTGATCTTCCTCTGCTCGTTTACACCCTCAATTTCCCGTACCTTTTTCGTCAATTGAATTGTAATCTCGTTTATTGGACGAAATTCGGGTTTCGATTTCTATTTTGCATATGTCTATAGGGGATTCAGTTCTTTACACTGTGCGAATTACTCGATTAATTATCCATCATGAGCTGTAATTTTGTTGAAATTTATTTGGATTTGCTGTTGTGACTAGTAGTTCAGGTGGCGTTTGGATTTGGTTTAGGTTTAGCATTTGGAAGCAATTTTAGGGAAGATTTTTTTTTTTTGAAAGCACGAGGGAAATCTGCCTTGGTTGTTTTTGGTTTCTGAAATTATTTAGTTTCCAATATTAAAATTTGCACAATTTTCTTATGATCTCGACAAAAGTACTCAGAATCATTTTGGTCTGATTATAAAACTCTCGTCGCCCAATTTCAACTGAATTTACCTTGGTTTGATTTGTAAGCAAAATATGTTTTCTAAAACCATATGTGATGCTTTTGATTTCTTGAATTGTGGGTGTGTATGGTTTGACTGAATTCATCTTCATACCAAACACTAGAAAATGACTTTTCCATGGAAACATTTTCTTGGAAGTCATTTTCCCTCATACCAAACACATTTCCTGTGTCTAGCATGTTGAAAGTTAAGGAAAATGGCATAGCTCTTAATGTGAAGAATGTATGATCTTAAGCTTAAATTATATCTTAAACGGCTGTTCTAGCATTACTTTGAGACGCTTTCTCTCTAGTTACTTAATTTCCTTTCCTTTTGGCTCTAAATGATTTTATATATGAATGCATGTTTTGTTTGTTTATGAATGTTTTGTTTTTTTGTGCATTGTTGTTGTTTAAAGCCCTTTTGTTAGATTTGATAAATCCAAATATAAAGGAATCAGATTGAAGTACTCAGAGAAATGCAGTAATCAATACTGAAAAATAAATGTTCACAAATCATTTGGAATGTGTTTTAGAAGATAGATAATTGTTGTATGGATTTCTTTTTGCATTTTTTGAAGAAGTATTTGCGCGTGTCTTCCAATATTTTGTTTCTGTGATACTGCACATAGTATCATACATCTGCATTTCTTCCTTTGTCAGATAGTACTGATTATGCCTCGTGATGGTAGCTTCATCCATGGAGTTGGGAGATCTGTTTATATCTGTTTAGTAGATGTGAACAAATATGCTATGCGATTTTTCTAACACCAATTCATGCAGTTTATGGTTGTTTTCTGGTTTTCTTTTGTGTCTCAGCGACGAATGCACTTCTTATCGTAATATGATGTTTATAAGGTTAATATTAATTTATATATTTTATCGGCTGTTTCTTCAAATTATTTTTTATTGACTTAGTGTTTATTATAAAAGTTTATGTAACTTTTCAGTTGTATAGTACCCATCATCGTCCTTATATGTTGTCCCAGTTATCTTCTTCGGGTGTTTGGTTTGACACACACTATTGGTTTTCTGATAAGGTTTGTTCTGGGAACTTCATTTCCTCAATGCTTTGATGGGTGCACCTAAGCTGAAGTGGACTCCTGAAGAAGAAGTTGCTCTTAGAGCTGGTGTCATTAAATATGGGCCAGGCAAATGGCGTACAATTCTTAAGGATCCAGAATTTAGTGGAGTGTTGTATCTGCGTTCAAATGTAGATCTCAAGGTAGAGTTTCGTGTTATTCTTTTCTTTTTTAACTAATTTTATTCAGTGGAGAGGAAGTTTAGATGTTTCTTGAGTCAGATGATAGTTGTCCAGTATATTCAATTTTCTATAGCTACTTATTTGAGCTGAAGTCTTTTTCACAATGATGTATCTTTGAGATGATGTACAGGACAAGTGGAGAAATATGACTGTGATGGCAAACGGCTGGGGTTCTCGAGAGAAAGCAAAGTTGGCCCTCAAAAGGATGATTCAGGCCCCTATGCAGGATGAGAGTTCTGTGGCTGTTACCTCGGCAGCTGAATGTGATGCGGAAATTCCTGAAGCAAGGCCAGCCACAACTTCTAGAGGCTCTCCGCAGCTTGGTGGTTCAAGAAGATCTATCCTAAGGTTATACCTGTTCGTGCTTCTTAGTTGTTACAGCACGACCCTCATATTGTAATCTTGTGGATTTCATTGTGTTTATTGATATCATTAGATGTTGGTTTTTCCCCTATTGTCTTGGTTACAAGAATTTTGTTTTCTCAAAATGTGGTTACAGACATAAGTTTAGCTAATTTTTCGGCGTTCTGAAGCTGATCCCTAGACCTCATGCCTAAAAGAATGGAAGTATATCAAAAGTTCTACAACTTTCTATTTACTTAGTGAAACAAACTGAAATTCGAACAGCACAATCCACAACCAATAAACTCGATAGTTGTATTCCTCAACAGAAATTACAAGGAACTGAATGCTTGAAAGGGAAATTACTGGAAATTGACATAGAATAAGGAGATGAGAGACTAGAAGAAGGGGATGAGAATTACAGACTTCACATAACAAATTGCTTGCCTAATACACTATTCTTCCTGTTATTTATACTAAACCTTGCACCAGTCCTCTTCACGCTTTTCTCCCCTTGCCTTGCACCACAAAATCCGCTAACTTCTTTGAAGATTGCCTCACGCGTTTGCTTCTCCCCAAAACAGACTGATTTGGAATCACGTGGGCCTCTGCTGAGTCAGTGTCCACATCAGCATCCACGTTGGTTGTATCATTCACAACAATACTCTCCTCCTGAAAAGAACCTTGTCCTCAAGGTTCTGTGACAAGGATTCAATTGGTTGAGCAAAATCAGACAGGTTTAGGGGCGTAATTTGGGACTCAGGTGTGCCAACGCAACGTTTGGGCATTGAGACATGGAACACGGGGTGTATATCGGCATTGTCAGGAAGTTGGAGCTTGTAGGCCACCTCGCCAATGCGTTTGACCACTCTGAAGGGACCAAAATAACGATGCTATAGTGAGCTTCTCATCTTCAGCAATTCCATAGTGATCAAAATAGCGCTCCGCTTGAAACAACCAGGCTTCCGAATTCTCACCACAAAAGCGACCGAACTCCACTGGCTTGTGGCGGAGGGTGGTTGTCGCTGGTTCTCGTCTTGCCGGCGGTCTGTTACCAACAACCTCCATGAGAAGACCACGAATTTCAGAGAGTTCCTTAAACACTTAGTCTTTGACTTCCTGAACCGAATCGTCGACTAGAGCCTTGAGTAACTTTTGGTCCTCCATAAGTGACCTCTGGATGAAAGCACCAATGAAACAATCTGAAATTCGAACAACACAATCCACAACCAATAAACTCGATAGTTGTATTCCTCAACAGAAATTACAAGGAACTGAATGCTTGAAAGGGAAATTACTGGAAATTGACATAGAAGAAGGAGATGAGAGACTTAGAAGAAGGGGATGAGAATTTTTGATAAGGTAAATTGTATTAATCAAAAGGGAGAAAAAAATCCCGCATACAAGAAGTATACCAAAAAGTAGAGAAGTTACATCAGAACATGATTCTCTACAAAAAACGCCCAATCTTCTGCACAAGTAGGGGCTATATGTGTGCACCAAAAAGCGATCAAAGATAAAAGACTATTCTTAAGATATGAAAACGGAGACTTAATCCCCTCAAAAACTCTCCTATTTCTCTCCCCAGACTATCCACATGAGAGCTAACGGGGCGAACTTCCACGCCTTTTGCTTGCTTCTTCTACGGAAACCGGCCCAGCTATATAGCATTTCCTTTACAGTGTTTGGCATCACACATTGAACACCAAAAAGGTTTAAGAGTGCCCTCCACAAACCCCAGGACACAGGGCAATGCAGTAGAAGATGATCAACTTCTTCCCCTGAGCTTTTACATATGTAGCACCAACTAACAAGTGTAATTCCTCTCTTTCGCAGATTTTCAGCTGTCAAGATCACTCCCCTCGCTGCTAGCCATGCAAAAAAGCACACCTTCGTGGGCGCCTTAGGAATCCAGATCGATGAGTATGGAAAAATAGCCTCATCTCTCGCCAACATACTCTGGTAAAATGACTTTACGGTGAACAAACCATCGCCACACAACCCCCATCTCCAAGAATCGCAAGATGGATCCTGTCTTGCCTGTATAGCAGTGCCAACAAATTTTGGAGCTCTGAAATCTCCCAATCTTGCATGTTCCCTGTAAGTGATGTTGCCATAGAAAGCTTCCCAGTTCTTCATGATGTTCCTCCACATGCCACACCCGAACGGTGCTGTGATTGCCTTGGTCCTCCAACCCCCTCCCGTGGAATCGTACTTTTCTACTATGACCTCCCTCCATAGAGCATGCTCTTCTACCCCGAATCTCCACAGCCACTTCCCCAGCAAAGCTCTGTTGAATACCCTAAGATCTTTTACTCCAAGTCCACCCCACTTCTTTGAGGAAGTGGCTGTCTGCCAATTCACTAGATGAAACTTTCTAGTTCCATCCGCCGCATTCCAAAGAAAATTCCTTTGAAGCCGCTCCAGTTATTTATACTAAACCTTGCACCAGTCCTCTTCACGCTTTTCTCCCCTTACCTTGCACCACAAAATCCGCTAACTTCTTTGAAGACTGCCTCACGTGTTTGCTTCTCCTCAAAACAGATTGATGTGGAATCATATGGGCCTCTGCTGAGTCAGCGTCCACATCAGCATCCACGTTGGTTGTATCATTCACAACACTTAGTCAGTATAACAATTATAAACTAGCATTAGTGGCATTTCATGTTATTCTTATTTTATTTATATGTTTACTTTGGAGGAATGATCTTCTCTAAGTCCTGCTCATTTGTTTTTGTTATAGGTTGGATAATCTTATAATGGAGACTATAAGCAACTTGAATGAGCCAGGTGGTTCCTACCAGGCTACCATTTCTACGTACATAGAGGTACTTGTCTTCTTATTGAGCTTCATAAGGGAGAACCAAATATACAAAATTTGGAGAAGTATTTCATTAATTACCATTCACGTCTTTCTTTATTGATTTTGAAGGACCTGTAATATGTACTTTGATTTTGGAGTTTTGCTTCTTGTTTTGTGGATTTGTCATTCCTAACAATCTGGATTGTGTTTGGAATTGGTGATTCTTGCATATTTTCTTTTTAGGTATTCTTGGAGTCAGTTTAATCAAACCTTAGTGTGATTAAAGAGTCAACTGCATTTGAAGTGGACTTGCAGAATACCGCATAGATGGGTTCTAGAGTATGTATATATATGGAATGGTACATTGGCCGACTGTAACATGAACCTGATAATGCTATATTGTGCTAAATTAACATTATTTTATGTATTTTCTTGATTTGCTATATTATGAGATGGTCCCCATTCCCCAAAGTAAGGGCTTTCCTAATCAGGGCTCCCATGATAATAGTTGGTTCGTCTACGCTGACCATGACACCGAACTTTCTGGTAAATTTGTTTCCTAACAATAAGGTGATGAAGGTCATGTAAGAAGTTTAAATAAGCCAAACAGGTTAATACTGCTGCAATTTCACTTCCTAGCAAAATCATGACTTATTGCTAGATAAGTCAGTTTATTTCATCAAATACTTACTCCCCCCTCCCCAATTTTGTAGGACCAGTACTGGGAAACTCCAAACTTTAAGAGGATACTCTTAGCAAAGCTGAAATATTTAACTGCAACTGGAAAACTCATAAAGGTGATTTTCAGTTATGTCCTTCATGTTTTCTAGTTATTGCACATCTTGCCCTAAGCTTATAGTGTGAAGCCAGTGAGAATTAGCACTTGGGTTCAAGTTTTTGAATAATTGGCTGTTATTGGTTATCGTCATGGTTGATCATAATACTCGCTAGTATAGTTCTTCTGCAGATGAAGCGGAAGTATAAAGTGGCGCCTAAATTGACATTCTCCAACAGAAGAAGAAACCTCCCCCTTCCCCTCCTGGATAGCAGTCAGAGGATCTGTTCTAAGGTTGATCAGGATGACATAAACATGCTAACTAGATCTCAGATAGATTTAGATTTAGAAAAGATGAGGAATATGTCACCTCAAGAGGCAGCTGCTGCTGCTGCACAAGCAGTTGCAGAAGCAGACACAGCTATAGCCGACGCTGCGGAGGCTGCCAGGAAGGCTGAGGCTGCTGCAGCTGAAGCCGAAGCTGCACAAGCATTTGCAGAAGCTGCAATGAAAACACTACAAGAGAGAAGCATCCCAAGGATGGTAAGACATTTTCCCCTCTCCTTTCTTTCTTTTCTTTTTCCTTTTCCTTTGTGCTTGGAGTCATTTTGGGTCAATGTTTAGAAATCATCGTTTGGAACAACGTTGGTACCATTTTCAACTTTACTTGAGATGAAATGTTGCAAACTTAAAAATAAATGTCGCTACTTAAGTTTGTTTCTCAACAATGCCGATATAGACTTTAGCATAAGGAACAGAGATGGGAACTATCTTATCGCCAGGCATAATCTCCCCCTGACAGAAATAGTTTCTGTTTCAACCTCACTATTTAAATTTAAATAGTCAATAAATTGCTTCACCTAGCTCTGAAAGATACAATCTAAATAACCAGTAATGTGGTGAAAATGAGAAGCTATAGGGATCACATACTTTAGCATTCTACTTGTCTACTTATTTTGGCACATGAGAGATTTTTGAACTCTCGCTCTTTTTTATAATGAGACCCTTTTTGTGTTTCTTTCCTTTCTTGAAGCGGAGGGGGTTTGATGTTGGGGAGAGAACTTAAAGGCAGGCATGGTGAGGTGTGAGGAAGCTGCTAAACCATATCTTCCTTAGTGGGTAATCTTGAGTTAAGGCACAAGCAGTGATATGCGTCTGTACACGAACACACACACATTTAGTTATATGTTTTTATCTCTTTAAATGTGTGTACTTGTCAATGCAAATATGATGTAGCCGTCTTTTAAGTTGATTAGGAGGGTATGGTACCTACTTAGTGCTAACTCTGTCATAGTTGATTGAATTTCAGCTATGTAGTTACTGTGTCTCAATGCAGCAATTGATTTATCCTCTCGTTATTTTTTGATGAAGTAAGAGAATTTTATTAAAGGCATCAAGAAGATGCACGAAGTACAAAAGAGAAATACATAAAGACATAGTCAGCTCTATAGACAAAAACTAGGCTAAAGCTAAAGAGCTGACGAAGTCCAAAAGATTAATAGGACAATTGACAGGAGCTAAGTTATGCCAACTATATAACCATATAAGACATCTAGCTTTAATTGCGTATGTTGGAGTTGATATCCCATCAAAACATCTGCGATTCCTTTCTGTCCAAACACACCGCAAAATACATGAAGGGATCATCTGCCATACTTTACTGATGGATTTATCAACTTTTCATGAAGACCAGCTTTCATAGGTATCCTTAATGTTCTGAGGCATGACCCAGCTTAAACTAAAGATGGCAAAGAACATACACCAGATATCTGCTGCAACTGGGCAGTGAAGAAAGAGATGCCTTTGGATTCTGGCTGCTGCAAACACATATAACATCTGTTGGCCAATTGAAAACTTCTTCTGCTGAGATTGTCCTGGGTTAGGCATGCTTCATTTAGGGCTATCCAACTGAAACAGGAGATTTTTGTAGGTAGCTTGGTCTTGCAGATGTATTTCCAAGGCCATCTATCAATGATTTCATTGGTGGAGCAAAAGTGAGTGTAGCCTGCTTTAACGGTGTAAAGGCCATCCTTGGAACTCCCCCACCTTATACTGTCAAAAGTATTTTCTTTGACTGAGAGGCCATCCAATTTTGTCAGCAGATTTAGAAGTTGTGGAACCTCCCAGTCCTGCATATCCCTCCTGAAAAGAATGTGCCAACTATTGTCTTGCCAATTTTGAGAAATAGTGGAATCTTGATTCTGAGCTATCCGATAAAGGCTAGGAAAGTCAAACATCAGGATGGATCCTTCAAACCATTTATCTTTCCAAAACTTTATGTGATTGCTATTCCCCAATTTAAAGTAGGAGTTCTCGGAAAATTCACTCCAGAGCTTCCTAATGTTCTTCCATGGACCGACCCCATATGGACTTCTGGACAGCTTAGTACACCAATGATTCTCGGACCCATACTTGGCCTTGACCACCTCTTTCCATAGTGAGTTCTCCTCTTGATTGTGTCTCCATAGCCATTTCATCAACATGCATTTGTTGTGGATGGAAAGATCTCTGATGCCTAGGCCAACCAAATACTTTGGCATGGTGACCTTTGACCACTTGGCTAGATGAAATTTATGAACTTTGCTGCCTCCTTCCCATAGGAATGTTCTCCTGATCTTGTCAAGCTGCTTTAAAATTTTGTTGGGGATTGGTATGAGTGTTGGGATGCTATCTAGCACACTGTTGATTAGTGTCTGCCTTCCTCCCATTGAAAGATACTGCCTTTGCCATGAAGCTAGCTTCTTTTCAAAAATTTCAAGGACTCCATTCCACACCTCAATTGAGTTATGTTTTGCTGCAAGAGGTAGACCAAGGTATGTAGTAGGTAATGTAGCAGTATGACAACATAGAATTCCAGCTAGTTCCTCCAGATTGTTGACTTCATTTATAGGGTAGATAGTGCTTTTTGCCATGTTAATGTGCAAACCTGCAATAGCTTCAAACAAATTCAAGGTTAGGTTAAGGTATAGGACTTGGGATCTTTCAGCCCCACAGAAGATCAGAGTATCATCTGCATAAAGCAAATGAGATACTGAGAGAGATGGGCCAGAGTTAAGCCCCACTTGAAAGCCACTAATCCATTGTAGCTGCTTCGCTTTGTCCAACATCTTGCTAAGGCCCTCCATGGCCAGAATAAAAAGGAATGGAGAGAGAGGGTCTCCCTGTCTAAGTCCCTTCTGTGGGGAAACGAATCCCAATGGCCCTCTGTTAACAAGTACCGAGAATTTAACTGTGGTAATGCAAAACTTCATCCATTTAATCTACCTGTCACCAACACAGTTAGAAGATATGCCCAATTCACCTTATCAAAGGCTTTTTCTACATCTAGCTTGCATAAAATACCAGGATTTCCATTCTTCAATTGCCAGTCTAATACTTCATTTGCAATGAGGGTTGCATCAGTGATTTGTCTGCCTTTTATAAAGGCATTCTGATGTCCAGAAACCAGACCACCGACCATTTTCTTGAGCCGTTCTGCAAGTAGTTTGGCTGCTATTTTGTGAACACTACCAATCAGACTGATTGGTCTATAGTCCTCGAGTTCAATGGCTCCCTTCTTTTTGGGAACTAAGGCTATAAAAGAGGCATTGCAAGACTTCACCATGTGACAATTATGATGAAAGAAATTCAGGGCAGCCATCACCTCTTCCTTAATGATCAATCATGCTTTCTAGAAAAATGCCATTGTGTAACCATCTGGCCCTGGAGCCTTATCTGGAGAGTATGTTTTAATAGTAGAAAGGACCTCCTCCTCCTCAAAAGGAATTTCCAATCATGCTTTGTCTTCTTCTGATATTCTTTCCAGATCATCAAGACTGGCTGTGGGTCTCCACTGTTCAGACTCGGTGTATAGTTGTTGGTAAAAATCCAGAATTTCCCCTTTTATCTGCTCCTTATCTTCAATAATCTCAGAATCAACCATAAGTCTGTCAATGCAATTATTTCTTCTATGGGAGTTCGCAATTCGTTGAAAGTATTTGGTGT
The DNA here is from genome assembly GCF_000715075.1 of Nicotiana tabacum. Lineage (NCBI taxonomy): Eukaryota > Viridiplantae > Streptophyta > Magnoliopsida > Solanales > Solanaceae > Nicotiana > Nicotiana tabacum. Next base: position 70,276,490 of record NC_134088.1, read on the forward strand.
TCCTATCTCCTTCTTTGAGCCATAGGCCCCTGGACTTCTATCTCCATGAAATCTCCTCAGCTTTTCTATTTGCTCAGATTCTAATTTTAAAGCAAACATTTTACTTTTTTCCCCTACAGTTTGAACCCTATTCTCCGTGATCTGTTCCAACACTAAAAGTTCATCTAAAACTTTGCTCTTTCTTGACTCAACCTTGCCAAAGACTTCCTTATTCCAGCAGGAAATGTCTTTCTTCAATAGTCTCAATTTCTGAATTAGAATATAGTCTGGACTCCCATGTATGGTATAGCTATTCCACCACTCTTCAATATTCTCCATGAAACCATCTGATTTTAACCACATGTTCTCAAATTTGAAGTAAGATGGATTCACCTCCCGGTCCCCACTCTCCGCTCTCCAGAAGTAAAGGTTTATCATCAGAAAAAACCTTGGAAGGGCAATCTGTTTCACATCCTTAAAGCATTATTCCACTCTGGGGATATAAGAAATCTATCTATTCTAGATGCCTGATAAATGTCTTCTCCCCTAGACCATGTGTAGAAGGCACCTTGGAGAGGTAAATCAATAATTCCCAGGTCTTGAATGATATTAGAGAAACCCCTCATTGCTCTGAATCTTATAATGCAGTTGTGCCTTTCATTCTCATATCTGCAAACATTAAAATCTCCCCCTATCACCTAATTCTCACTCCACATACCCCTAACTGCAGCCAATTCCACATGTCCTCTCTTTCCTGATTGGTGTGAGGACCATAAATCCTTGTAAAGCACCATCTGAACTCTTCTTGTGTGCTCTCCAATATGCTTGAAATAGAAAAAGTCCCCTTGTGTACCTCCAAACAATTCCAACGTCTTCTATCCCATAGTATTATGATGCCCCCCCTTGTACCACATGACTTAGGCTCTGCCCAATCAACCCACCTGTTACCCCAAATCTGTCTGGAGAGATTAACAGACCAATCCTCTATTTTTGTTTCTTGCACACAAAGAATATCGATCTTCACTTGTGAACCAATGAGCTAAGAGTACCCCTTTTACTATTATCATTCAACCCATTCACATTCCAGCTCAAAATTTTGAGCTTCATTCAGAAAAAGCCTTGTAGTGCCCCCTATCTCTTTTGTTCACCCTTTCATAATTGATCCCACATTTCAGCTTGTTAATTTCAGTTTCCCCCTTCTTCTTACTGTGTTGTTTATCAACCCTTTCATAATTGATCCCACATTTCAGCTTGTTAATTTCAGTTTCCCCCTTCTTCTTACTGTGTTTTTTAACAGGATTTGATAAGTTTTTGTGTTTTAGCTGAATCTGCCTTCTTTCCTCCATTCTTAAGATGATGTCAAGCAGCTTGTGTTCTAATCCCGCAACATTCACCCCAAAAGCCTTGCATGCCTTCACCATTACCAGCTTTGTCCACCTTGATGTATCTATCACTGCCGGTTCGAGAACAAGTGTTGAAGTCGACCCCTTCTCATGCCATGGGAGCAGTAGAGGAAGTGAAGAAGACGAGAAATCAGATTCATAATCATGTACCTGCAGTGGTTGTGACATCAAATTTTGTTGGTGAAGCATTATGCTGAAATTTGTTGGAGGGTCAGCCTCGTCGTCAGCATCTGAGCTCTAATTGGGGTCTCCTATAGCAGTTTGAAGAGTATCGGGTATAAGAGAGCTACTGGGATGTTCTGGAATAATCTCTGAGTTTAAGATTGGGGCCTCAGATAAATCCTTGGCCTTAATATCCATAGGTCTTGCAAAAAACCCTTTTGCTTTCCAAAAGGTTTTGGGTTGACTCCTATTTAAATGCCCTTTCTTCTTTTTGCCCAAGAAATTTGAGCCCCCCCCCCCCCCCAATTTTTTACCCTGTTTTACAACCCCTTTATTTGAAATTAAAGTAGCCACAGGGCCCACCATGTGCTGGTTACAGGATGGGATTGCAATAGGTTTTTGTTGGCTTGAGTGGCCTGACCTATCAGCCATCTCAACAACACTTTTTCCCTTTGCCATCGAAATAGAATTAACACCGGAGCCGGAGTTCAATATATTGACGGATTTCTTCAGTTTGACATGAGCATATGGAATTATTGAAATTTCATACGTCCATTCACCCACTTGTAATTCTAGTATACGAGGAAGATCGTTGGCAGTATTTTTGACACATTTGGGCCCAGAACAGATGACTTCTTCACTTTGTATCTTCATCTATGGCTATAAAGCCACCACAAAGGTCGCCGATGATGGTGAAAAAATCTTGAGACCATGCGTGAAGTGGAATCCCAAAAGCTTTTACCCAAGTATGCTCTTCTTTTCTGATAGCCATGTCTAAACCCGACATTGGAGACCACCAATCAAGAGATAGGTGTCTACCGTTCCAGAACCAGTCGCCGCCTTTAATGCGAAGCGCCTCTTGCTTCGAGGGAAAATCAAATAGGAACATGTTGTGAATTGTGATTTATCTGGGTAACTTTGAGACCTGCCGTGACTTTCCACCTGTATATAAACCACTTCTGAATCACTTCAGGGTTGGGGCTTATATTAAAGGTATCATTGAAGACACCAACAAGACACTTTGAGAGGAATTGAGCTTTAACACATTCTGATGAGGGACATGCTTCGATTCTCTGTTGAGCTGCATTCTAAACTTCACCAGATGACCATTGAAGGATCTTTGCTGCTTCCATATAAGATTTGGCCTGCTGACATGCAAGATTGAACCTTGAATCCGAGAAATTCCCCAGAAAACGAAGTATTTTATTAGCAATATCACCCCATCCCGTATTGTAATCGTTTTCTGGGATAATAATAGCATCCCTTTTAACTCCGAGCCAGGCTTCAATCCTTAAAAATCTGCCATGAATGTTGTAGTTCTGGAAAACTCTGTATGAGTATGCTTGAATTTTCCTCCCCCATTTTCTACAGAGATTCCCTTTCCCCTTAAGAGGCCTGAATCATGGCATCACACACCCATTGCAGATTTTCCCTATCAATAGTAAGTCTACTAGTGAATCCCCTCCTGCGCTCCGTGAAAGAAAACCACCTGTCATAACCTTCGCCAATGTCGATCAGTTCAAAAGATTTCTCGCTAGAAATAAAGAAAAGATTACCAGCCATGTCAACAAAGTAAAGGAGAGATGATAGGAAAGATAATCATTTTGAAAAGAGTTTGAAAAAGCCAAAGAAAAGTTTTTAGAGAGAAGTCAGACCTTCTCTTTCTAACTTTTTGTTGCATGAATGCCCAGTCACTACTTGTTTCTTATTCCCATTTTTAATTGTTACTCTACCTGAAAATGTTTAGATGATACTTGATTGAACTTGCAGAGGTTGTGCTAGATATATGAGTTAGAGCTTTGCTGGATTTTCTATTTTGATTTTTTTGTTTGCTCAGCTAACTCACTTGTTATTGTTAGCTTGTAAATATGGTAAAGAAGTTTGTGGGAATGGAATAATCCCCAGCATGTTGTTAGCACTGAGGTCTTTCTGATGGTAGCAACTTGTATCTCATTTTCACCCGGAGGAGGCTGACGAGCTGTTTCTGGTAGCTGGTGGGGTTCTCTGCAGACTGTGTGTTACGGGTAGGAACCCATGAATAATGTGGTAAGGGTGATCATGTTGTTCTTGACGTTCTTGTTTTTGTTGGGTTGGAGCTTTTGTTACTAAATACTTGCCTGTTGAAAAGATTATAGAGGACTTTGATTGACAAATTTTGGTTGACAGTTTGCGAGTTGTATAGTTTGTCTCCTGTGTTTGCCTCTTAATCTCACGGTATACCTACAAAATTTGTAGGTGTATATAACAATATCATTGGAAGTTATCTCGAATTGTAGAGCTTAGTGATCTTTCCTCATTATACCAAGATGGTATGCTCGCTAACTGGAAGCTTTTATGGATGGTCAGTTGACTGTTTCCTCATGCTTATTTTGCTTTGTTGATTTGTAGTTTCCTATTGCATTAGCCTTACTTCCAGCTTAGAAAAAGCATTGAAGCCCTTATACTTCAATATGGCAAGGGACAATAAGCAAAGATGACCCGCTTCGACTTTACTTTCTATTGAAGCACATTTTATTACTTGGCTTTATTCTACTTACATCCTTTACATGGGTTGACAATTCTGTATTGCATTGCCAAATCTTTGAGTTTGTGCTGGGATTTTTCTCAGTATTGGGGGGACAGCACCAGATAAATGGAAGTGCAATAGATTAAGCAAATTTGAAGCAACCTTTACTATTACATACCAAAGAGAAATCCATAAGAAGCCTTGCAACCAAAATAGAAAAGGATTAATAAGATATTCCATGACAACAAAATCAAGTACTACTAAAATGAAGCTGAAGCGTTGATAGGCAAAATATAAAAGGGAGACCATGATGAGGAAAATCCTCAGTCAGTTCTCTTCTTCCCTTATATTTCATTCGACGAGCAAGCACTGCAATCGCATTTTCAAAGGTCAGCCTCGAGCTAGCCATAAACGTTAGTTTAGTCGTGTTTCGAGAGATCTTGAACGTTAATATAGAAGAACAAGAAAAATTTTATAATTTTAATTTAGATCCTAAAAATAAGTGAATTTTGAACATTATTGTAAAAGAACAAGAACAATTTTAAAACTTTGATTCCCAAAAGTTTGTGCATTTTCCAATGCTAGGATTTTGTCTCGGCACATGAAAATGATATATCGTGGCCCCTTGTGCATAATAGAAGTGAGCATACATGAATAGAACAAAGGAAATTGTGCTTTAAGTATTGTGCCACAATATTGTTAGACTGAACTAGGAGAAAAGCAATCCAACTAAAATCTAGAGTCGGACTGTTTTAACCCACATTTCCTCGTGGTTCCTTCATCAGTCATAAGTAGTCATCTTCTTTACATATTATTATTGGACATTCTCCTCTCGTTTTCTGCTTTTGCTTCTTCAGTTGGTTATTTGTCAACAAACGTTGAAATATTCCAGTATTTACTTTTCCTTATTTAGCGTCTATGAAGGCATTTGGTCTAGTGGTATGATTCTCTCTTTTGGCGCTTTCGTGGAGGCAAACCGAAGGAAGAGCAAAAGGAAGGTTGGGTGCTTGTGGGGCGAGGAAAAACCTCGAATAGCTAATATTTGGACAAAGCAGAGATCACTCTTTCATCATTCCCGCTTTTCTCGAACTCCAGGATAATATTCTGGAGTTCAATTAAACTCCAATATATTATATTGGAGTTGGAATAGACAACGAGAGTTCAAAATTTTCATCTTTTCTGCCATTTCCAAATTTCGTGATAGTATACTGGAATTTCATTTGTTAAAAGTTCCAACACCAGCATTTATTTTGATAAATTTCAACATTTTTTATTGACTTCAATATTTATTTATCAACTTCAATATTGTTTTTTGAACTCCAACACTATTTCATGAACTTCCGGGATTTAACTCCAGCTTTTTTCATGAATTTCAGCATTTTTGCGTGAACTCCAACAATTTTTTTATCAACTTCAGTATTTTTTTCTGAACTCCAGCATTTTTTCATGAAGTTCCAGCATTAACTCCAGCATTTTGTTCATGGATTTTAATATTTCTTGCGTGAACTCCAACATTTTTTTATGAATTAAATTATGTCAATTCATAATCCAGCATATTGTTTTTGTGCTAAACTCCAGCATTATTTCAACGAATATCCAAATAATCAAAGGTGCGAGCGGTTAGCCTCGGTGGGTAGCAGGAGGGGTAGAGATATGCCTAAAAAGTCTTGGGAAGAGTTAATTAGGCGGGACATGGCGCAACTGGAGCTGACTGAGGACATGACCCTAAACAGGAGGGCGTGAAGGTCAAATATTAAGGTAGAAAGTTCGTAGGTAGTCGAACGTTTCTCTTTGTCTTACTCAGTTCACTAGCATTAATGTTAGTATGATATCTTTTGTTCATAGGTGGCTATTACTACATAGAGTTTGACTGCATTCTTGGATTCAATCTTATTTCGGCTTGCTGTTATTCCTACTTGTTGCAATTACCTTTTCTTTTTCAGTCGTTCTCTAACTGAGGGTCTATCGGAAACAGTCTCTCTGCCCTTCCAGAAGTAGAAGTAAAAATGCGTACATCTTATCTTTCTCATACCCATTTATGGGAAACTACTAGGTTTGTTGTTGTTGTTGTGTCGAAATAATCGAAGGAAAAATGAAGAAACCTGTATTGTTGGGGATGAATGAGTAGTGGAAGACGTAGCTATGCAGACACGTGCAATAAAAGATAGGGGGGGTTCGTTCTTCTTTGACTAGGACGTGGGAGCCATGTGATATATCTTAACACAGAGGAGAAAAAATAGCATAGCAAGGGAAAGGTAGCTACGCATAGCGAAGAAGAAGAAACTAAGGGCCCCGTTTGGACATACAATTTGGTTGAAATTTTTTTCAAAATGAATTCACTTTTTTCCCGAAATCAGTGTTTGTTCATAAAATTTCAAAATTTTACTTGAAGATGTAGTTTGAAAATTTTCGAAAATTTGAAAAACTGCAAAAAAAAAAATTTCAAAATGTTCACTCAAATCACTCACAAAACTTCAAAAACAACCCAAACTGAAATTTATGTCCAAACACAACTCAAAATTTTAAATACCATTTTCACTTGAAAAATTTTTTCACCATGTTTTCGAATTTTACAATTCTTATGTCCAAACGCCTACTAAGTTTTCCTTATTTAGTTTAGGGATAATTTTTGTCGAACTTATTATATTTATATGATGGCTAAATTTTAATTAGTTTTAAAACTTTGACTATTTTTCAGTTATCAAATCGTATAGAACTGGTGATCCCGCTCTATTTTAAATAATATTTAGGTGATTAGATCCTCTTCCATAACAGTTTGATCTTAATACATTTACATGGAATCAATAGTATATTCTTTACCAGTCATAATACTAATAATAACAATAATAATAATAATAATATTCCTTTTTACTAAACCAAAAAGCAAAGGTACTACTTATTAACAGTGTAGGTTATAAGAGTCTGCAGAACAGAAGCAACATCATCACCTTGGGCATTTGGTCTAGTGGTATGATTCTCGCTTCGGGTGCGAGAGGTCCCGAGTTCGATTCTCGGAATGCCCCATTTCCTTTCTTCAAATTGTTTTTATTTAAACGAACTGAGACTTGCAGTCTGTCTTCCTTTCTCAAATATTATTTGCAACCACTGCAGTTATGTTCATATTGGCTAAAACTAAACACATTTCTTTCTATTTCCCATCTTGAATTTCATATTGGTTAAAACTAAACACACTAGATACTAGTTGATAAACTACTGGAAAATCAGTTAAAACCATATTGCCTAAGCTAGAATTAGGATACCAAATAGGCAAAATACATAAGTTCCCTTAAACTTGTCCGAAAAACTGAATTGCACACTGTAACTAAACGGATACTTATTTACCTCCCCTAATCTTGTTCGATGTAAATTTAACACCCCTTCCACGTATATAACCAGCTGCGGCAGGAAGTGTTTTGCACTCTCCCTATTATTTTGTCACGTCAGATATTATTTAATTTTACTTGTTTTCACTCGTTTTCTTTTCTTTTTAATTCCTTTTCTCTTCTTTCTTTCACTATTTCTTCTTTTCATATCCCTTCCCCAAGTCCCATCGGCCATCGCCGAAGTAGCTGCCGCCCTTCAAACCAACCAAATTAATTCAAAAGTTTTAGTATTTAACTTGATGGAAATACAAGGTGGCTAAAAATGACAGGCAAAACTCATTCGGTGGCGGCTAAATCGAAATGGTCTTTAGCAAAGGATGGTGGCGGAAAATTACAGTAACCTCCGCCATAACAAAAAAACAAAGAAAGACAAATTAGGCGAAAATACTGTTTTTCTATAATTACACAATCTCAAAAATAATAATCACCTTCATAATAGATGATAGCAAACGGTGGAAAAACAAAAATAAATAATAGCAAACCCATAATACTAAGTTCAAAGTGTACATGAATTTTCACCTTAAAAAGTAGAAATTCACGAAGAAGCATGCACTGCTATCATCTCAATTAAAGAATCAAATTGAATTCGAGGCAGAAGAAAATGACAAAAATTAAAATCTGGAAGAAGAAGAGGAAATAGAACAAAAATGGCAAAAATATTCTTTTTTCCGGTGACAATTGATTTTTCCGGCAAACACCTTGTTATGGCTTATCATAATTCCATTCCACGAAGTTTGATTTTTTCGGCAAACAAGCATTACTTTAACTTAGACTAAATTGATTTGAGTAGAAAAGATTAAATTTGGTATGGAGATTAAAAAAAAGGATGTTTGTGATGAAGGAGAGAGGAGGTCGTGAACAGAGGCGGACCAAGAATTTGAACGTCGCGGGGCACCATTATCTTTAACGTAAATATGAAAATAACATAAGTTGCAATAAAGTTTGGCGTGCAACTCTTTGAACACTTAGTGATTATGAGTTTGTGACCGAAAGAATGTTTAAAAACATTAAAAAAAACTTAAAATCATGACTAATAAAAGTCCGTAAACAGTCCAAAAAGCCTCAATCGAAGTCCCAGAGTGAACGGATACTTGCTACTTTGCCAAAGTAAACGTTGAAGGGAGAAGGTTTTAGTTGTCTTTATTTTTTCTAAATGAAATAATAATAAAAATTGATTAAAGATAAATATTATTGACTAATGAATCCCCCTTCCCTGCTGTCTTTAATCATTATTTTTGTGTCTCTTTATTAACTTTTCAAAGTCTAGAAAAACGTATCTCCAATAGAGTTTTGAGTATTTTGTGTAGAAGATAAAGAGAACTAATCGTGAAGAGAAGTTGAGTTTTGGAGCTTAGATGGAGAGCTTTTAAAGGAAAAAAAATTAAACTAAGTGACTTCTATGTACTAATACTAAACTAATATTTGAATTAAAAAATAAATAAACCAAGTTGATTACTAAATATGGAGTACTAAATTGTCGTTCAATTAAAAAAAAGAAGAAGAAAGAAATGGTGAAGTAATACTGGTGTTGGGTCTGGCAGTGAGAGAATGGAACTAAACAGCCTATAGAACCAGTGCAACAAAGGGGCATTTTGTTGTTTTGGGGGCACAAGTAAAATATTATAGGGGTCCTCGATATATATACAGTAATACATATATGGTTTTTCCCGAGTCTATAGGATGCCAGTGACCCCTCACCTATCCACGTGGGTCCGCCCCTGGACTCGTGAAGAAGAAGATGAGGGGGAGGGGAGATTCTGTGTTATTTCCCGTCCAACGCGCCTACCTTTTTTATATAATTAATTTTTTTCGCCACATCAACATATGGAGTGATATTAAATTTACATCGAACAAGAATATGGGAGGTAAATAAGTATCCGTTTAGTTACAATGTGCAATTCAATTTTCCGGACAAATTTAGAAGGGAACTCATGTATTTTGCCTACCAGATACTCCACGAAAAAAGAATAGCAAAAGTTATTATTTCACCCTGCTTTGGAGTCAAGACCGATAACAATACAGCTTGGCTGAAGTCTTTCCCTTCCTTGCCCATTTTAAAAGGAGAAAAAAGAAGTTTTTGATTATATGGCAAAATGGTCATCGGGCCACTTAAACTTGTACCCATTTTTTAACCCGGTAAAAGAACTTACGTGTTTCCTATTTGAACACCTCAACTCATTCATTTGCACAATTTTAAACCCTTTGACCGTTGACTATGCTTATGTGGCAATAATGTAACTGACGTGGCAAAAATGCGTGATAATCACGCCTATAAAACGCGTGTATATAATGAATATGAGAATTCTTTTTTCTAAAATTACAAATAATAAATAAATGAAGAAAAAGCCAAAAAAAAAGAAGAAGAAGAAGGAAAAAGCTCCTTTCCAGCTACTTTGGACCCTCCCCCGCCTTCCCCTTTCTCTTTCTCCGGCCCTCTTTCTTCTGCTGCCATTACCCTCCATTTCTTCATCTGCTCCGATTCCTTTTCTCCAAATATTTCCTCTTCCCCCTTCATCTTACTCAAAAACCATCTTAAAAAACATCATCACTACCATTTTCATCACCGCCACCCCAAACACCACTTTCTAACCATTAGTATCTAGAGCACATTTTTGTTATAAGATGCGAATAGATCGTCTGGACAGATAGGCGAAATAAGGACGCCGACAAATGCACAATTGAGGAAAGAAATATATGGGTGGTCGGAATAGCTATCTTGTGATTTTTTTTCATTTTTCTTTTTGATGGATAGATAAGATTTAAAATTTGTCCAAGCCCACAAACCACTCCGGCAAGTTTGCTAGTATCGGCAAAACTTCAGACAATCGCTAATCCAATTTCAAGAGATTTGGGATCTGTCTCCGAAGGGAATATAACAAAAACAATATTTTTTTTGCTAAATAAGAAGGAACGAGAGGGCTGGCAACACTTTGCAAAAATTCCCGGAGAGATACTAACTAGAATAGTGATATCAACGATGATAAAATTGAAGAAGAATGATGGGAATTTATGAGAATACTCATGCAAGGCCTTTGGTCACTCCTATTGATGAATTTTCACTGATTTTTCTAATTGATTTGGGGTGTTTTAGGGTGGAGAAAGGAGGTGTTCATGGTGAAAGGTGCTTGTGGCCACCCAAAAAAGAAGAGACATAATTTGTTTCTTAATTTTTTTTTAAAAAATGGTTAAATAAAGATTAGGTCCCACAAATTATAAATGTCGAGCAATAATAGGCGAATAATATGATGTGTCAATTATGTCATAGCGATTGAGGTACACGCTCAGTTTGTGGTGCCTATTTTTTGTACTTTTATCAACTTAAGGTGTTCAAGTGGAAAACACGTAAGTTTCTTTACCAGGTTAAAAAATAGGTACACGTTTAAGTGGTTAAAAGACCATTCTGTCTATTTAATATTCCATATGTTTCACTTTATATGACGTAGTTCGAAGTACGGAGTCACATTGAATAATATTCGGTTTAAATTTTGACATATATTTGGAATAAAATTTTATGTATTTAGAAACTACATAAAAAAAAAAATACTTTAGGTTACAGTAGTTAGAAATTCAAAATGTTTGCAAAAAAAGTGTTCAGAGAATACATAAACTGAAACAATGGAGTACATAATTGTATTGCCAGGATTATTGTTTAGTATTTTGCTAAAGAATCCACACTGAGATTGATGTTCTGAAAATTGCAGTATTGTATTGTGGTATTGCCACTCAAACAGTAATACAGTACATCTTAGGACTCAGAGCCATGTGCAGACAATTTAATTTAGCAGAGCCAAAATTTATCTCCTTCATTGAATAGTTTACGCAGACAACATCTAGCATAGTTCAGACCTAATTCTGCTCTCTCAAATATTGTAATATACCATACTTAATGCTTGACTTTGAGAGTTCTTTAGTACTCCCATGCAAGTAGGCATATAGATCTTTAGTCATATGAGCACTCAGCCAAATGCCTTCTTTATTATATTGCGGGCCAAGATTTTTCCTGTTCAAATTAATAACCAGTTCGGCCAAGCCGGAGAAATCAGCTTATTTTGAGAAGTGCTTTTTTCAAAAGTGGCTTGGCCAAGTCGGAGAAATCAGCTTATTTTGAGAAGTGCTTTTTTCAAAAGTGTTTTTGAAAAAAATACTTTTGGAAAGAAACAGTTTGTGTTTGGCTAATCACTCCGAAAAACACTTTTAAACAATAATTTATGTTTAGCCAAACTTTTCAGAAAGTGCTTTTAAATATCAAATTACGAATAAGGACATGAATAGATTTATTTAATAGTTAATATTATAAGTAAATAAATAATCTCAAAAATTTGTTATTACAGGCAATAATTAAATCTTTTCATTTTATTTAAGTAAAATATGAAAATAAAATTTAAAAGTACTTAATTCTTTTAATTTAAGTTAAATATATTAAAAATAATTCAACAAATATAAAATCATTCACCCCTAAAGTCACTATATATTAGAAAGTTATCCTAAAAATAATAAAAAATATTTATACATTAATATCCTAAGTATTAGGTTTAACGGTTATTTTGGTATATACTATATTTTATTAAGGGTATTCTTGGTAAGAAGAAAAGTCAAAACTGCTTCTACTTCTGGGAAGAAGCTACTTTTTTCTGCTTCTTCCCAAAATCACTTTTTTTACCCAAAAAAGTTTGATCAAACACTTCAAATTAGGAAAAAAAAAAAAGAAACACTTTTGGCTTTTGAGAAGTTTAGTCAAACATGCTACAAGAATATCAAATGGCGGGATAATATGAAGGTGTTAACTGACCTTGGTCCTTTTTTTTTTTAAAATATATATAAATAAAAAATAAAATAATAATGGTGTCTGAGTCCGCTTTAGCATACCTCTGGCTATTTCAGTGGATACCGAATAACTCCTCCCGCTAGCACAAATACTGGGTAATGCTGTCAACTAAATCTTGGGCAGATGGAATGAAATGCCAAAGATAATTTACAAATTCTGCTCAATCTCCCATATTTACCACTAACCAGATACGGTATCTGACTATTCATGTAGAAGTTCCGGGAGGGACCAAGATATGAAAGTAAACCAAATTAAACACAAGCATCCCCTCTATCATAAGCAGAAATATAAGTAGTAAAAATGTTTGTCATTTGAGAAGATAAATCATTGTTCCCTTACAAGGTTCATATAGGGGTCAAGGAAGTCGACAATGATAACTGATGTAGTATATCATTTACCAATGGCAGAAAGGTTTACACCAGAACAAAAAAGGGAGCATTTATGTGGTGATATGGTTGCCTATTCAGGGCAAGAGCTCTCCAATTTTCCACTCTAATAAGGAGTAAAATGGTTCCCACAGCTGAGGAGTCACCCTCTATTCAGTTAAATCCAAACAAAAAAAGCATGAACATCATTAGATCATATATATAGACAACCAAATGAGCTGCAGGATGTTATATAAAAGTGATGAATAAAGCGCTAGATTAATCAATAAGGTACTTTACAAGATTCAAAAATAAGACCGTAATGACTCGGCCGGTCGTTTTGTGTATTGTAGCCAAGCTCCCCTATTTATTGTCACAAAATGTTCATTTGTGGTTATGTGACTTTCCGGAGTAGTTGAATTGGTTTCGGGGAGTTTCGAGATGAATTGGGACACTTAGTCTCAGGGTTGAAAGCTTAAGTTGAAAGAGTTGACTTTTGTGTAGACGACTCTGATGAAGTTTTGATGGTTCCAATAACTTCGTATGGTGATTTTGGACTTAGGCGTATGCCCGAATGTTGATTTGATATTTTTGGGCGAAAGTTGGGAAGTTAAAGGTTTGGAAAGTTGAGAGGTTTGACCGAGAGTTGACTTTATTGATATTAGATTTGAATTTTGGTTATGGAGTTAGAATAGGTCCATTGTGTCATTTGGTACTTGCATGCAAAATTTGAGATCATTCGGAGTTGATTTGATATGGTTCGTCATCAGTATTAGAAGTTGGAAGTTCATTAGTTTCATTAGGCTTGAATTGAGGTGCAATTCATGATTTTGATGTTGTTTGATGTAATTTGAGGCCTCGAGTAAGTTTGTATTGTGTTTTAGGACTTGTTGCTATATTTGGATGGGGTCCCCGGGGCCTCGGGCGTTGTTTGGACTTGGGGGAAATGCTGAAAGTTGCAGGCTCTGGTGCAATCGCACCTGCGAGGATTTGGCCGCAGGTGCAAGCCCACAGAAGTGACCTGGTGTTCGCAGAAGCGGGATTAGCTGGAGTTGGGGAAGAGCACAGGTGCAAGGGATTTTTTGCATCTGCGAGCCCGCAGATGCGGGCAAGTGAGCGCAGAAGCAAAGTTGGACGGAGGCATGGGATTCCGCAGATGCGGACATTGGTGCACAGGTGCGCATGCGCAAATGCGCAAAGGAGACCGCAGAAGCGGAAGGTTCCCGGAAGGTCAGGGACCGCAGATGCCAAAGATGTCCGCAGATGCAGACTCACAGATACAGTGGAAGTTTCGCAAAAGCGGAGGGTTGTCTTTTGGAGGAAGCCGGAGATGCGGCCACCATTCTGCAAAAGTAGAACTGCAGATGCGGTTAAGTGAGCCTCAAGTGCGGAATCGCCGGACAGAACATAAAAATGAGGGTTTGGTCATTTTTCTCATTTTGCATTTATGGAACTCGGGTAAGGGCGATTTTTGGAGACTCTTTGCTACAATTGAAAAGGTAAGTAAAGTTTGATCACCTTTAATGATAGATATTGATTACCCATTGATTATTACACCTAGTTTATGTGAATTTGAAGTAAAATTTGGGGATTTTAGGTCATGGTATTGGAGAGTGAGATTTGGTGATTTGAGGATCGATTTATGAATGAAATCAGATAAAATTAGTATGGTTGAACTCGTAATTGAATGAGTGTTTGGAATTTGAAAATTTTGTCGGTTCCAGGGTGCAAGCTCGAGGTTGACTTTGCATATTTGATTCAAGACTTTAGCTTTATCATTTGGAATTATTTCGTATGGCTATTATTGATGGTATTAAGTTATTTTGGCAAGATTCGAGTCGCTCGGAGACTGATTCGAATGGCAAGGAATTTTTGGAGTATTGATGCCACGACCCAAATCGGAGGGCCGCGACGGGCACCCAGTGCCTTATTCAACCAAGTACCAACATAACATATCTTTCTTATCACACCATCATGGATAAATGATACAGAAGGGCCGCCGTGAGATAACTAGAATAAAACATAAGGGAATACTAGACATAGGACGACCTAACATGATATAGAAACTTATACATGTGAAATATGGGCCTATAAGGCCGACATGATCATTTGTACACTCAAAACATAGGCCGACAAGGCCATACAATAATCCATATACATGACATATGTATACAAGCTTCTAAGAGTACATAAACGTTATAAAGGCTGGGACATGGCCCTACCATACACATATATACATGTTCAAAGCATACTGACCAAATAGGCAATTCCGGAGCAAGTGGAGTGCACCAACACCTTCCATTGAGATGATAGCCTACTAGGAGGACTGTCAACCTGTCTATCGGGACCTGCAGGTATGAAACACAGCATCCCCAAGCAAAAGGGATGCCGGTACAAATAAAGTACCGAGTATGTAAGGCATGAAAAGTAGTATATAAAAGATATGAAAGAAACATAGAGTAAAGAACTCAACCTGTAAGTCCGAATAGCTCTGTGAATCACGAAACATTTATAATGTCATGCATATGCGTATAAATGTCATATCATGCATAGTTATACACGTACATAACGTCATCAAGCCTATGAGGGCATCCGGTCATATCATCTCGAACTCTGTGGGCAAAATCATCAACATATACCAGCTGATCAGGTGATGGTGTATATATAATGCCGTAACCTCTCCCCATACCCCATATACATATAATATACGCACATATAACGCCATCTAGTCATGGGTCAATGTACATGTATAAATACATGCAATGCACAAGAAGTAAGTCAATAAGATCTCTAAGAATGTCATAAGATCAATATGCCTTCGGTTAATATCACGAAATACACTTCATCAACTTAATGTATTTTCTGAGACCCATAAAAAAATAATATAATAATAGGACACATGGGGGATCAAGAACATAGGCACCCCTAGTACTTCTAATAGAGTCATTTGTGAAAGTTCCGCATTTACTCGTTTCGTTTGTATCATATGGATCATGCCAAAAGTAAAGAAGGGATAGCCTTACCATACCTTTACTTCGTTGAGTCCTTAATACCTTCCAAGTAATTCTTCAAACAACTCAACTCAATCTACCATAGCATAAGGAGATTCAAAATCAGTGCTGAGTAAAGACTAAGTCCGTAACTTAAACTATTAGCTTATTTATGCAAATTTGGATAGCATCTCCCCTGTAATAATTGCCTTCTATAATACCATATACTAACAACAACAACCAGAGAAATACAACAAGAATAACATCAACAATAGGGTACAAAATATTTCATTAACAAGTCATCAACATATCACGATGAGCGGCAAGCTCGGATTGAATCCCTTTAGCTCACTTAAACCCCATTATCATACATTAGTTAACTTAACAACATGTCCAGCATGATACCGAGTAAAATCGGAGGACTTACAACCTCCTATTAATCACCTAATCCACACTTGAACAATCCAACAATAACAACAAGTACAACTTTCCATTATTATGTTGTCCTTTATCTTCTTATTCACAATACCAATAGCAATTTTGATGTGTAGACAACATATTCATGAAAACAACAGCATAAACAAGTCATTTTCAAGGTTTCCAACCATTTAAAGTTCATGGAAACAACCTTCCCAAAACAGTCCATTAAGAACAATAACATCTCAAACTATTTCAAGTCTTCTCTTGTAGTATCTTGCTCAAATAATGCAACCAACATACAAACAACTGCAAGAACATGTAGTAGAGTATTATAAATACCTAAACCAGCAGCAACCACTTGAAATTTCAGTCAAACACAACCCACAACTATCCTCAATGACAACACAACCTCAAAGAGGTGTTGTTCTTCACTAGAACTAACTTTTGATATTGAAATATGGTGTAATCACTTGGATTCCCCTTCAAACCCTTATGGTACCTGTTTAGGAGGGTTAGGATACGTTTGGAGACGAAGTTGAGTCGAAAATGAGCAAAACTTAGGCGTCCAAATAGTTTATAAAATGAAGTAGGTCGACCACCGCCTAAGTAGGTCCCATTGGGAGCTGCTTGTGCAATCTCGCAAAAATGCGAATATCTCTCTACTCTGATATTGTATGGATGAACGGTTTAATGCGTTAGAAACTAGACTCGTAGATCTTCAATTTGATATGTGGATCATCCTGTAATTCTAAGTATATAAGGATAAAAGCTCAGCTCTACATTTGACCTAATTTTCAGCACATTATGAATGTAACTTGTGATGACCTTTGCCAACTTTTGTTCCACAACTTGCTTGACTTTAAAACGTAACACACGACTATCATACGACTAAAATAACTCATAACATAACCTCATTATCATGTTAATAACCCTAACCTCACCCCAAAAGTACATGTTATAACATTCCAAATTTGTCGACTTTCAACGAAACTTATTTTCTTCAATTCGTTTAGCTTCTAAGCCTTCCAACACTCTTGGTACTTGTTATTCATGATCTTAAAGATTTGTAACCTCAAAGATAACTTGATTAACCTACTTTATGAACTTTCAAAGATGATCTTATTTCTGAGCTCACATCAATTGACTTACGACATACTCTCACGTACGAAAACATGGGGTGCAACAATTGATTTGCGCGTTTTAAGGTAAGTAACATATCTAAACTTGGATTTGAGAGAAATTAACCCTAGGAACTACGTTATATGAAAGGTATCAATGTGACGTGTGTGCTAGATAATGGGCATGTGTATGTACACCGGTGTATTCATGATTTGAGGTGGCTTTTATACTATTATGGGATTGGTTGACTATATTATATCCATGTTTCTAAACCTATATGTTCATTTGAGTTCTGATTCATGCTAGAAATCATGTCTAGGCTATGTGCTACTTCTTTTATTTTAATTTAGATGAGGTAGTTTGACTCGGCACAGAGTTTAAGAAGAAAAAAAGATTTTTGAAACTTGTGGTCTTAAAAGCTTAAGGGGTAAAAGATTTGTGGGTCCATAAAATTTGTGTGGTAATAAAAGCTTCTCTTTAAGAGTAAAATGGGTAAAATAAAGAGTTCAAAGTTGAATTATTTCTAATTGTAAAAATGTGTCATTCTTTTTGGAAAGGACTAATAAGGAAAGTGTGTCATCTAAATTGAAACAGAGGGAGTATTTGTTTGAGATTCGATATGGCTATTCTTGCTATTTCTGAGATATTTGCCTTAATTGTATGCATGTTCTCAGTTATGATGCTACATCCGTGTTTGATATATCTGTCTCAGTACATTATTATTTGATTCCTTACATGTTGATTGATGATCCATATGTGTAATATTGTTGAATTGAATACTGTGAGGTGTGGTTAACTGAGACTTGATCAATTGATGAACTGAGTTTGGGCCATAGAGCCGATTTGGTATTGATTGAGGTGACGCGTACGCCAGGCTCATTTTTGGCTAAGTGTTATTGGTTTGGAGCGACGCGTGCACCATGCCTCACTATTGGGCTATATGATTATGATTAGCGCTTGGGCAGGATCCGCCCCTTCGGATTTTGACATACCAGCAATGGGCGCAGACACAATATTTTATATACGTGCTTGATGATGGGCAGTTATGCCAGGCACCTATATAGTGCTAAGTGTTGATGTGTGGTTATTCTTAATGGTTTCATAGTGATATTATTAATTTTGACATGTATACCTGACATGTAGGCATAGAGATGTACCTTCCTCATGCTAGCTAGTAATTGAAGTATCTTATCCTTGTTGGGATTAAACTGTTATACTTGGAAAGCATGCCTAAATTCTTGAAATGTGAACAACCTAAACATAATATCATTGAGTTACTTGCTTCTACTATTTATTTTATGTTCCGAACTGTTACTGGTTATTGATATTGGTCTCTGACTATTATTTCTGATCTCGTCACTACTTTCATCCCAAGGTTAGTTTTGTTACTTATTGAGTACATGGAATCGGTTGTACTCATACTACACTCTGCACTTCGTGTGCAGATCCAGGTACTTCCGGATGAGGTAATCTCTAGAGTTCTGTTGCTACCAGCTTTTGGGAGATTACGAGGTAGCTGTTATACCATCCGCAGACCTTGATGTCATCTTTCATTATTTCTATTATTAATGTTCTACTATTCATACAATTGTATTGAGAATTTGGACTTGTATTTTGATACTAAGTAGTCCTAATGTACTCGATGACACCAGATCATTGGGATGGTTGTAGCAGTATTGTTGTTACTTTCTCATCTATTTCATGATATTTCTGCTGTTGAGATATTAAACCTTGTTTTATCAAATTCGATGTTCTCATATGATTGTGGGCTTGCCTACTAAGTAGTGTTAGGTGCCATTGCAGATCCGGTGGGAGTTGGGTCATGACAAGTTGGTATCAAAGTACTAGGTTGTTTAGAGCTCACGAGTCATAAGCAATTTTAGTAGAGCCTTATGGATCGATACAGAGACGTTTGTACTTATCTACGAGAAGCTACAAAAATATTAGGAAACATCACACTCTTGCATTCTTGTCGTGCGAATTTATTATTTCCGACGTTTGAATCTTGACTCTTCTATTCTCTCACAGATGGTGAGGACATGTACAGTCGGAGCAGGTGGACGACCACCAGTACCACTAGTTAGGGTCGTGAGAGGCCGGGGCTGTGGTAGAGGCTGAGGTGGGGCTCACACTACATCCAGAGAAACACCCATGGAGCCACCAGTTGCTCCAGCTAAGGAGTAGGTTTCAAATACAGTTGAGCTGCTGGGACCAACTCAGGCATCGATAGTGCCTATCGTTATTCCTGGCCTTCAGGAGGCCTTAGCCTAGATTTTGACTGTGTGCACGAGCCTGGCTCAGGCAGTTTTGATTCCAGTTGCACCAGCTATCCGCAGACCGGGGGAGTTACCCAAACTCCCGTCGCCCGTACTCCAAAGCAGCTAGTTCCGAGCTATCAAACATCGGGGGTACTACTAGTTTAGACGATTGCTGCTGCTCGGGCCGAGATTGGTCCACATATGCGTGATGAGGAGCAGAAAAAGTTGCAGCGATTTGGGAGGCTTAAGCCTCCAGATTTTAGCAGAGAGGAGTCAAAGGATGCTCAAGATTTTCTGGACCGATTTTAATGTATTCTTCGCATAGTGGGTATTTTGGAGACCAGTGGAGTTGCATTTAGTACTTTTTAGCTGACAGGGGCTGCCTACAGATGGTGGTAGGCTTATGAGTTGAGCATGCCAGTTTGTGCAGCTCCACTTACATGGCATGAGTTCTTAATTCTTTTCTTTGAGAAGTTTGTCCCACAAACTCGTAGAGAGGAGCTGCATAGAGATTTTGAGCAGCTACGCCAGGAAACTATTGTAATAGCCCAGCTCACAAGTGATATTGTCCGCTTTGGGCCTAGACCCGCCCAACTTTAAAATGCATCACTAGAGTCTAAGGTCTGTTTACTTATTTACCTAGCATCTCTCCCATGTTTTGTCGATGTGGGATTTGCCTAAGGTGTCACATACACTCCCCCTAGGACTCAGCGTTCTCGCTGATGTTTCCCCCCACCATCTTTAAAGGTTACACGCGGAGTGGCTCTGATACCATTTGTAACAGCCCATCCCACAAGTGATATTGTCCGGTTTGGGCCTAGACCTGCACGACTTTAAAACACGTCACTAGAGTCTAAGGATTGCTTACTTATGTACTAGCATCTCTCTTATATTTTGTTGATGTGGGATTCGCCTACGGTGTCACAGTTATGAATGTGACTTAGTATGAGATGAGATTCACAGATTTATCCCGTCATGCTATATGGTTGGTTCCCACTGAAAGTGAGAGGATCAGGAGGTTCATTGATAGTCTCAACTATGGTTTACATTACAGTTTGGCTCGAGAGGCCAAAACGGATGCTAGGTTTGACCAGGTGGTCGAGATTTCTAAGCCCTTGGAGTAGGTTCGCAAGCTTAAGTGCGAGGAGCGCGAGGGCAAGAGGCCTCATGGTTTAGGTGGTTTTAGCGGTACCTCGACTGGAGGTTAGTCATATCACAATAGAGGTCGTCCTTATAGGCCCGCTTAGATGGCTCGTCAGGTTCCTTGTGGTTCTTCATCCAGCCACGGTTCATACTACACTCGTCCAGTTCAGTCATCTTTTAGTGCACCTCCAACTTAGAGCTCATACCATGCTCCATCGGTTCAGGGTTCGTCAGTACCAAGTTCTTCCAATGGTTATTCTAGTTCTTAGGGTCTGATTCAGACCCCACAGTCATTTCCAATTCGAGGTTGCTATGATTGTAGAGAGTGTTGCACCCTATTTTGCATGAGTCAAAACAAGATTCAACTAGTGGTTACCCTATTGTTGATAAAAATGAGTCGCCACCTAATATTTAAAAGTATACTAGGGTACCTATTTATTTATCAAATTATTATCCTATTAGTCTTCTAACCAGTGAGATATGGGTAAGGGTTCTTGTTCTTCTTAGGGGAAGGTGTTAGGCACCCCCTAAAATCTACCTGAAGTAGCTTCATAGGACTTGGACTAGGTTTGGGAAATTACATATTTGTATTCTACTTAGTTTAGTGCTTAAAAGTTTGTGGCTTACTCTATGTCTTGTTTATAGTCTACTATTATCGGAAAAAGGTTATATATATACTTTGAAAAAAGGGAAAATATGTTTAATTTGTAAAAAGGTATTTCAAAGATGTTTACATCTATAAGGTTGAAAAGATTTGCAAAGTGTGGCTATGTTTTAAATATTTCTGTCTTTTGAAATAAGGGGTTATTTTTTTGTGTAAATCTGGTAGAGTAGAAAACAACTTAAAAATGGGTCTTGAATATAACTTTGGGAATTGATTTCAATTTTGTAGCCATGTTTGAAGAAAACTCATTGGGGTTTGATAATCTTTAATTCCGATCGTGTTTGATTTTTATTTATAGAAAATCAACTTCGAAATCATGCTTTCAACTCTGACTTTTAAGAAAAGGGGGCGCTCGTTTTTCAAATATGTTTCAAACTTCAAATGAACTTCGTTAGAATAATTAGCATAAATAGAAATGAGATCTTGTATTAGCAAAATAAGTGATCAAAGTATCTAAGTTTTATAGCTAACATAGTATAAACAATGATTTTCTTTTAATTACCTATGGGTCTTGGCTTGCCTAGGTTCCTAAAATTGTTAAAGCATAAATAAATCATTCAATAGCAGTATTAGTGTCATAATATATATAGAAAATAGATAACAAATTCAGTTTAACTAATAGCGAGGAATGGAAAGGATACTGGACTCAGAGTTTGGGCCAAAGGGATTGTAGGCCCAGCAGACTCGAACACAGCTGCGACAGGCTTCAGCAATACAAACTTTGGGCGAGAACTTGGGCCTGAGTTCTAGAGAACTCAGCAAACCCAGTTCAATCATATATGCAAAAGAAAAAAAAAGACATTAGTGATGTTATAAGAGGCCCAATAAGCTGTAACAAATTTTGTGATTCAGAATGTAGTGAAGACAATGTAAGGCTCAATAGAGTAAACAAAATTAACGATCACAATGACGCCATTTTCATTTGCATTAATCCTAAAGAGATTAATGAGTGTCAATAATTAACAACTTAGGGCAAAATCTCATTCATGGGAGATATACCCTTTGGATCCCTGACACTTCAGAGTTCACAAGGGTCTCAAGGACCTTGAGCAGTGCTTGTGTCAGGGAAGGCATCTCAACCACAAACTAGATCCTACTCACAAATATCCTTAATCACTCATACTCATTCCTCCCTATAGGTTTAGTTGCAAACGAGGCATTCACTATGGTAATCAATATAGTAGCAGCAGTAAACACATAGGTTCATACTTTCCGCAGAAGCTATATAGAACACCATTATCAAACGTATAAGATTATACACAGTCAAGATTAAATCATTTGGATTTGGAATGAAAATCCAAATAAAAGAGTGTAAGTTGCTACAAATACTCATAATATACAAAGATATTCATCATGTATCATAACACTTTCAAAGGAACTAATCACAGATGTAAAACAAAGAGAGGAAACCACTAGTAGACTAATTCAGGTTTAAGTGCTAAATCAAGTGATTTAAAGGGTAGAGAGGATATGTATGTTAACTTCATTAATCCTAATGGTTGATTCAAATTTGTAATAGTTAATAATTGATTTAATAGTACGTCAACAACTATTAGACTATATTCAGAATAATCAAAGGTTCACACACATTGATCAAATCGTCAACTTTATCCAGAATTCCTAAAGAGCAACAATACTAATAGAGGTACTTATATGGACAAGGAGGTCAATCTTAATTCTAATCCAATAAAATAACATAATCACTCACCCTTTCAAGTTCACAATCTTAGATTCATATTAAGTTATTAAGAGTCAAAGTGTTCCGCCAAGCATAGTGCAATATTCATTATAATAGGGCATTAAATGTTAGTGAGTTTCCATTAAGTTGATGAATAATCACAACTGACTTATATTCCAAATTCTACGATATTAATCTATCAAGATTCAACTTCTCTTTTATGGGATACTACAATTTCAAATGGAGAGTATAACAGCTCAAACATGAGTATCTCACAGATGAAGAGGCAAGCAAAAAGTTCATGAGCCAGAACACCTAAGTATAGAGGCTAACATGAAGATGTTCAAATTTGTGCCTAATGATGTCTTTAAAGGACTACAAGACTTACAAAATTTAGCAGAGGAGCAGATGATCTAAAAATAAATTAAAAGGTTCACCGTAGAGATTTAAATCATAAGTGCATATGGGTTTTATATATATTAAGTAGGCATGGTTCTAGTAGTGGATCAACAAATCCAAGAAGACAAGTTGAGTGTGATAGCCTAGGCATGATGAAGTTCAGTTGTGATACAACAACAAATAACATTGCTAATTTAAGAAATAATGCAACAGATGCAACATGTGTAATTCTTAACAAGACCTTTAGTGAGAGTTAGAGACATGGATTAAACATGATAGTAGCTAACACATAGAATCATCACAATCTTTAAATTAGTCATCAAAACTCATTAAGACTCAAGTTAATTATTTTTGGAAATCATTTATCCAGTAGAGTCTATAAGTGAAGCTAAGCAAACACGTAAATATGAAGATTAACAGAAGATTTTCAAACCTACATACAACGATGTCTTGTGAAATTACAGGATAACAAAACGTATTTGAAGAGTAGGAAACCTAACAACTAAGCTGGTAAGTTAAACTTATAATGTCAAACTTGTATTAGACCTTTTAAATATACATGTCAACCACAATTCTGACATTATCAAAACAAACAAGTCAAGCATATGATATAGATCAACAAGTAGAATTTCTAATCAATGTAAGACTAGTACAACATACATGAAATCTCAGCAAGACATCAGGAAGGTCTAAGATCAGAACATGTGCAGAGAGTCATTAAGGTTTCTTAATTGACTACAGAAGTTCAACAAGAATTAGATTGTTCAACTTAGAGAAGTATTTATCTGGTGAAGCTTATTAAGTTCACAAAGATAGTCTGCTAACATTAATAATTCCAGGTTATCAGGGAAACATTTGGCTCAATGAGGATAACATACAATATCAAAATAGGACAAGCAACCATAAACCAACAACATACATTATAACGAAAGGTACTCAAAGAAGAAACATAGTAAGCATGAAGCAATATAGATAATTAAAGAAAAAGGAGGGTCAGAATATACTCATCTTCTTCGGAGCGGCAAACTAAATAAAGTCTTTTGTTTTGATGTTTAGGAACCCAAAATTCAAACTTCGAATAATGAATGAACTCAAAACCGGAAAAGAGAGAAGAGAAAAGCGAAATCAGTGGGGAAATCTAAGTTTTCTAGCTGTTCGATTATACGTGTTGTCCGTTTTCATCGTGTTAGGTGAGAGAAATTAAAGCTTCTATTTATAGTTACATTTAATACTTTGGGTTCTAGTAGATAGTGAGTTGAAAGTAACGATGAGTTGATGACGATAGGGAGTAAAATCTGAGAGAAAATAGGGAAAATTGATGAAGAGTTTTACATGGGCGATTGTGATCAAAATCGACTGTTGGTTAATCAAAATCCATCGACTAAGGCTTTAATATCCAGAGATCATTATGTTTCACCTCTAGAAATAAAATACTCATGATGAAGCTTTGAGAAAACTCCACGCATGCTCCGATTTGATGGAGCATGAAGAAAATCAAACGACTTTGAAGTTTCATCTTCAGGTTAGGGTTTCACATTTGTGCGTTTTGAATTTTATCAGCGGAAATGGAAAAGAATCAGTGAGATTCGCGATTCAGGGGGCAAAAGAGATGATTTGAGGTTGAATCAGTTGACCTTGCACAGATTTGTGCAAGGATTTGAGATTGATGGATTTAGACGGACGGGAGAAAAGAGAGGAAAATGGGAAAGGGGAAAGGGGGCGGCTGGTCAATGAAGGAATTGATTTAGGGTTTAGGGGATACTAAGCTGGTCTTTAAGGTTAAGAATGGGAGAAGAGATATGGGCCGTTGGATCATTACATCAATGGCCCTGATAAATCAGGGATTAAATATTTTAAAAATATTTTTATGCGGAAATACGGGAACCGTTGGATCTGTGTAATCCAACGACTGTGGTTATATCCGATGGGAGGGTGTAAATAAAAGGAAAAATAAGAATAAATGTGGACCGTCGATGGTTTGGATTGTCGACCCAAATCATTTATGTTTGTTTTGTGAGTGGGATTAGAGGGTGACATGGCACGATTTGTTTGGTTCATGGAGGTGGAGGTGGATCGCCAATATGGACTGGTGAGGTTGTTTGGATCGGGTCGGATGAGAGATTGGGCCAATGTTTGGGCTGAAATTGATTTGATAAATAGCCACATTATATTTAATTGAGTATTTACAATTATAGCCTTTTGATTTTTAACCCCTTTAAAATTAACTTAATTAATTCTAATTAAATATGATAGAAAATATAATCATCAAATACACTGTAAATTACTCTAATTAATTAATTAATTATTTATTAAAACACTTTATTTTTGTGAATTATGAAATCTATTTTCAAATTTATTCAAATAATAAACGAGTTACTTAAAATCCAAAGGTTAATTTTTAAAATTAATTGTAAAACTTGTGTATCAAATTATAGAGGCAATTTTAATAATTCCAAAATAATAAGGGTAATAAATTTAATAATTATACTGAATTCTAATTTAACACTATTAATTACTTATTTATGTTATATTTATATAAAAAAAGAGTAGAAAATATTTTCAACACATTTATTGTAAATAATTAATTATAAATAATTTAGTTTTAAAAGGGAGGGCTAAAATTGGTCGTCAACAGCTGTCCCTCTTTGATCGGAGATAATGAAAGAGCTTTCGGGCAAAGAAATTGATCCATCACCAATTTTTTCCCAACCGTAGGCATGTATTGCAGGAATGACATATGATTTGAGGAAGATTATAAGTTGTAAGATTAAGGAAAAATTATGGAAGATTTGAGGGGAATTTGGGGCCGAACTTTGGCTTTGAATCGCCTACATACCTCGGGCTTAACGAAGATCAGGCCTCATGTAGTTATGAAATAATGATTTGGAGAAGGTGGTGTTTGTAGGAGTTGCCCCAGTACCGTATTATGATGATACTATAAGACGAGAATATTTTGGAACCGAGGGTGACTTTCAAATTGTAGCTTGATTATGAGACTTGAAAGATTCAATGATTTTGGAATTCTACTGATCGTATTTGAGCTGGAGTTTGGATCCTTGGCACACTTATGAGTTTTTTGTCTCTCATAGCATTGTAGCTTGGTTTGCTACTTAGAAGAAGTTCCACGTCGCGATGTTTAATCCTACAAAATAAAAGCACACACATACCCATATATCGTGATGCATATATGTTAAGATGTGATGTAAATAATGTAGGAATGATGATGTCTGGCTTCCGACTAGACGTTATTTGGGGTCGGGGTGATGGGATGTTTGAATTTGAAGTCTCCGAGCTCTGGAGCATTATTTGGGATGCCGGGGATGGGCCTTTGAATTTGACTTGATTGTTAGCTTGGTTGTGTACTATTCCGTAGCTGTCAGAGCATTGAATCTCCACACGATGGGTGTATCTCCACGCGATGGGAGTAATTGACTTGAAATGTAAAATATCTCTGCACGATGGGAGTATCTCCACGCGATGGGAGTAGTTGACTTTGAATGTAAAATATCTCCGCACGATGGGAGTATCTCCACGCGATGTGAATAGTTGACTTTAAATGTAAAATATCTTCGCATGATGGGAGTACATGACTTGAAATGTAAAGGTCTGTAAGTTGCATAAATAAAATGTCAAAACATTCAAGATAAACGGAGAAATAAAGGAGCATGACCAAGAGGTACTCTTGACTGCAAAACTAAATCGCGGCCGTCGATTGACAGAACACATGATGGAATTGGATGGTCTATCCTTTGATTGGTGACGTTGGCGATGAAATTTGCAACTATCTACTTGGAATCTCTGATATGATAGAGTGACAATGGTCTATGCGAGGTGTTCCAGTTGGCAAAGTGAGTAGTTTGCTATATATAGGGCTTTGATTGGCGAAGCTAGCGACTCAATTTGTACAAGGTGCTCCGAGTGGTTGAGCAGACGGTTTTGTATATACATGGCTCCAATTGGCCGGGCCGGCAGCTCGTTATGTACAAGGCGCTCCGATAGGTTGAGCAGACAATTTTATATATACAACATGCTCCGAGTGCATTGGAGACCTAGCTCCAAAATACCTGCAAAGAACTTGAACTTTGTCTTTAATTGTATGAGAAAATAAACTGAATAATGGAAGAGAGGTAAGGGTTCATGAGAGAGTAGCCGGTCCATCATTGTTTAGGGTGTTCCCAATATTCTTCGTCTCGTGTCGGTCCTGCGCTCAAAGAAAACTTCTTAGTAGGGGGAGGGGGGGGTGTCGATTTGTGTTGATCGCAAACCTAGCCTTGCCTTGGGTCTAGTGAGATTATGCCAAGAAGTTCGATAGGTGGAATGATAGTTTTCTAGAAAACATTTTTAAAACTGTTTATTTTTTCATGGCAAGTGTTGTCGTTCCGGATCATGACATGTTTAGAAGTTCCCTCCGATGTGAACATTGAATCTGGGTGATGTTGTCCTGTTGATGTCGATTCCCGAAGATGCTCCTAATGACACAACTTCTTGATGTCGCGATTGCATCCTAATCTAAACAAATGCATTACAAAGGCTTTCCTAGGGTTATGACCGAACCTTTTTAGGTTGCCTACGTATCTGAATGGAATCAGGTCTGAACGTAGTTCGAGGATAATAAAATGATGAATGAATTATGATGATGACTGAGCCTGACTCAGGCAGCCTACATATACAAATGGAATCATGTCAAAACGTAGTTCGATTATAATAGATAAAAAGTGATAAGAAATTGAAATGAAGTGTCCGAGTCTGACTCAGACTGCCTACATATCCAAATGGAATCAGGCCAGAATGTAGTTCAATTACAATAGATGACTGAATCCGATGTGAATTGCCAACGTATTCCTGCCAAAGGAAATCAAGTCGTGGTGTAGTTCCAAGTACATACAAGATGATATTTGGAGTTTCTATAACAAAATAAGAAAGGAGAGAAGTGAGAGACTGGACCCTACGTGGGTTGCCTACATATCCCACCGTGGGAAGTTAGGTCAGGCGTAGTTCTATTACAACCAAACCTTAATTCTACTACCTTCAAATGTAGTATTTCTTGATTACATCTGAGTTGATGGGCTTCATGCTGACTCTGCCGTCCATTTTTTCTAGGATCAATGCTCCTACCAACAACATTCGATGGACCACATAAGGATCCTACCAATATGACATGAACTTTCCCTTGGCTTCTTTTTGATGAGGGGATATCTTCTTCAAAACCAATTGCCCCGTTGTGAATTTCTGAGGTTTCACCTTCTTGTTGAATGCATTGACCATACTATTTTGATACAGATAACCATGGCATATTGCGTCCATTATCTTTTCTTCGATGTGCATAAGTTGCTCTTTCTTGACCCGTATCCATTCTGTGTCATCTAACTTGGCTTATTGAATGACCCTCAAAGATGGTATCTTGACCTCTGCGGGTATCACAACTTCAATTCCATATACCAACATGTATGGTGTTTCCCCAGTGGATGTTCTCATAGTGGTCCGGTAACCCAATAAAGAGAAGGATAATTTCTCGTGCCACTGCCTGTGATTGTCCACTATCTTTCGTAAGATCCTTTTGATGTTTTTATTGGCTACTTCAACTGCTTCATTCATTTGCGACCGATAAGCTGTGGAATTAAGGTGGATGATTCTGTATTTCTGGAAAATCTCCCTCATGAGATTGTTATTGAGGTTGGCTGCATTGTCAGTAATGATTGACTCTGCGATCCCGAATCGACAGACTATGTTGTTACAGACGAAATCTGCCACCACCTTCTTTGTAACAAATTTGTATGTAGAAGCTTCAACCCATTTGGTGAAGTAGTTGATGGCTACCAGGATGAAACGATGCTCGTTTGATAAGGCGGGTTCTATAGGTCCAACCACATCCATGCCCTAAGTGGCTAACGATCGAGAAGAACCCATTACATTTAGCTCATTAGGTAGAACCCGAATGAAATCTCTGTGAATCTGGCACTGGTGACACTTCTGCACATAACGGATACTCTCGCTTTCCATGGTCATCCAAAGGTATCCGACTCTTAAAATCTTCTTGGCCAAAGTAAAACCATTCATGTGAGGTCCGCATGTTCATGTGTGTATTTCCTCCATTAGTCTGGTTGCTTCAGCGGCATCAACACATCTTAACAGACCCAAGTCCGAGGTCTTCCTATACCAAACTTCCTCGTTAAGGAAAAGTGATTTGCTAACCTTCTGAATGCTTGCTTCTGACCGTTGGTGGCATTCTCTGGATACGCTCTTACTTCAAGGAACCTTTTGATGTCGTAATACCACGGCTTACCATCTGGCGCTTTGTCTACATAGAAACAGTACGCATGCTGATCCCGAACTTCTATCTTAATAGGGACGATGTAATTCTTATATGGATGCTAGATCATGGATGACAAGGTTGCAAGAGCATGGGTGTACTCATTCTGAATTCTGGGAACATGATTGAACTCAATATTGGTGAGTTTCTTTCACAACTCTATCACGCAGTACAGGTACAGAAGGATCTTGACATTTTTGGTACTCCATTCACCCTGAACTTGATGTATTAGCAAATCAGAATCTCCTATGACCAAAGGTTCCTTGATATTCATGTCAACTGCCATCCTAATCCTGAGGATGCATGCTTCATACTCTGCTATATTATTGGTGCAAAGGAACCTTATCTTAGCTGAAGCCGGGTATTGCTGTCCGACGTAAGAAATCAGGACTGCCCCAATCCCTACACCTTTAAAGTTTGATGCTCCATCAAAAACCATTCTCCACCATGGGTATGACTTTACAATTTCCTCCCCTGTGAACAACACTTCTTCATCCGAAAAGTACATAGTGAGCATCTTGTAATCCTTGTCCACTGAGTTCTTTGCGAGATGGTAGGCTAATGCTTGTCCCCTGATAACTTTCTGCGTTATGTACACAATATCGAACTCGCTGAGAAGAATCTTCCATTTGGCCAACTTTCCTGTAGGTATCGGCTTCTAGAAGATGTACTTATGCGGGTCGAGTCAGAATATCAAATGTGTGGTATATGCCGACATGTAGTGCCTTAACTTTTAAGCGATCCAAGTCAAAGCATAGTAGGTTCGCTCTAACAAGGTGTATCTAGCCTTATACAGTGTAAACTTCTTGCTCATGTTATAGATGGCTTGCTCCTTCCTCCCACTCTCATCGTTTTGTCCCAACACATATCCAAATGAATTATCCAGAACAGAGAAATATAGTAACAACAATTTCCTGGGTTCGGGAGGAACTAGCACTAGTGGATTTGACAAATATTTCTTGATACTGTCGAAAGCTTTCTAACATTCTTCTGTCCATTTTGTAGCGGCATCCTTCTTTAACAACTTGAAAATAGGCTCGCAGATTACCATCGACTAGGATATGAACCTACTGATGTATTTCAATCTGCCAAGGAAACTCATCATGTCTTTCTTACTCTTAGGTGGTGGAAAATCTGGAATGGCCTTGGTTTTGGAGGGATCCAACTCTATTCCTTTCCTGCTGAAGATGAAACCTAAAAGTTTTTCGGTGGGGACTCCGAATGCATATTTCACGGGGTTCAACTTCAAACTGTACCTCCGCAATTATTCGAAGAATTTTTTCAAGTTGTTCAAATGCTCTGCGCTCTTCCGAGATTTGATGATGATGTAATCCACATATACCTTGATTTATTTGTGGATCATGTCATGAACAAGGGTCATCATGGCCCTCATGTAAGTAGCATTGGCGTTCTTGAGATCGAATGGCATGATTCTATAACTATAAACTCCCCATGCGTAGTGAACGTTGTATTCTCCGCATCTTCTTCATGCATCAGGATCTGGTGGTACCCAGTGAAACAATCCACGAATGACTACAACTCATGCTTCGCGCAATTGTCGACTAGGATATAAATGTTTGGTAGAGGAAAATCATCCTTTGGACTAGTCTTGTTGAGATCTTTATAGTCCACACATATCTTGATCTTCCCATCCTTCTTTGGTACCAGTACGATGTTTGCCAACCATGTAGGATAATTGGTGACTTTCATCAAATTTACCTCTATCTGCTTGGTGACTTATTCTTTTATCCTCAAACTCAAATCTGGCATGAACTTTTTGGATTTTTGTTTGACTGGCGGTCTGGTAGGATCGATAGGCAACCAGTTCGAGACAATGTTGGCACATAATCCAGTCATGTCGTCATATGACCAAGCGAACATATAGATGTATTTTCGGAGGAGCTCAACCAATTCTTCCTTCTGTTCTGCCTCTAAGTGGATACTAATTTGAGTTTCTTTCACATCTTCTTCACTTCCCAAGTTGATTACTTCTATTTCTTCAAGGTTGGGTTTCTTCTGGCTTTCTAACTGCTCGATCTCTTATGGGAGGTTATCAGGCATCATGCTCTCGTCGTACTTTTCGTAGTCTCGATTGTTTTGCTTGAGGGTTTTGTTACATGTCATAATTGTGGAAAACGGTTTTTTATCGATTTGATTGTTGAAAAGAAAAACTAAGTATAAATAAGAGTTTGCAATGATTTCAAGAAAGGTGATTCTTTTATTTCATCAAAAGGGGAACGTCTAAGCGTTCAAGGAGGTGATTGACCAAAAAGTACAGGCATAGTTCAAGCCTTAAATGACCACGTATGTTTTTCAATATTACTACAATTCCACACTATCAAGACTCCCGACGAACTAGAGATAGGCTGGCGGTCCAATTCTGCAAAGCCTCTCCTGGTTCGGCTTCACGAATGGTCGATGTCTTGATATCAGCTTCGTCATAACATTCCTCGATCATGGTCACGAACAATCTTCCTATTCCATCAACAATGTCATCCTTAGTGCTGAGCTCTGACCCGGAACACGCTCTAGTACAAAAGCCGTCTTCCCAAAGTTATCGGTGTAAGTCTTTTCGGTTGGAGGTTGATACCCCAAGCCAGCAGTGCCCTTCTGCCATTTCGGCTCAATCGGCTCTGTATCCCATCTGATCGGGATCCTAGCTCTATCCCTGGTCGATACTCGTACTTCATCATCTCTCTCATTGCCATTTTAGACCTGTATGGTGACTGCATACCCTGATTCTGCTCCTTCTTCTCCATCTTCGTGGTCTGCATGATCTCGACCGCATGAAAGTAACCCCATCCAATCCTTCTATGAATGGAATTGTATGTTCTAGGTAAGCTGACCGGCTCCATTAATCATGAATTATGATCTCTTGATAATCCCACTCGAATTTCATACACTGATAGAGAGTGGACAGAACTGCCCCTGCCATATGTATCCAGGGCCCTCATCATGAATACAAAATGTACATTGCTTAAAATTATATTGGGAACTCAACTAGTCCAATCAGCAGGGATAGATATATCTCTCCAATTACATCTTTCTATGATCCATCGAAAGCTCTCACTCTTACATGGCTTTCCTTTACTTCTCTCAAATGGATACCCAATTCTCGTAAAGTGGAGAACGGGGAAACGTTCACTACAGATCCTCCATCAACCAGCACTCGAGACACCACTTTATCCCCACACTTGACAGTGATATGCATGGCTTTGTTATAATCCACACCTTCTACAGGAAGTTTATCTCTTCGAAAGGAAATCATGTTTTCTTCGACCATCTTTCCAATGGTTGCTACTAACGCCTCGCTAGTAGTGTTACTTGGCACACTTACTCTACTTAACACCTTCATCAAAGCATCTTTATAACTGTTGGAACTCATCAACAAATCCATGATCGATATATGTGCAGGGGTCTTCTTCAATTGTTGTTCCAAGGAATACTCCTTAACTGGCACCTTCCTCCAAAACTCTGCCGCCTCGGCATCCGTTATGTTTCTCCTCTGGTTCTGCTCACTACTCGGGTTCCCTCGGTTTATCTCCTCTAGAGCATAGCACCTTCCTGACCTGGTCATCCCGTGAGCAGCTGCAGAATCCGTCATTTTACCCTTTCCTTTCTGGTGGTAAGTCCACAAAGCTATTTTTGTTTTCGACTCTCCTTATTCCTGACAGCGGCAATGGACTATTGTTGGTATGTCTGGACCATCACCATTGGTTTCAACTGTACAGTAATCAATAGAATCTTTTGGGATTGAACTCTTGCACCCTCGACATTTCTAATTGTGACGATGGTCCCCTTCAGATCATAATCTTCATCCAAAGCGATCGTGTTAGCTCCTTCATTTCTATTGTTTGGCAGTGGGTTACGATTAAGATTTGGTGGAGCCGGAGTACATTGAATGGCTCCACTCTTGATAAGAGACTTAATCTCATTCTTCAGCCTGAAACATTCCTCAGTATTATACCTGGGAACACCTGAATGGTAAGCGCAATGTTTGGTTGCGTCGAAGTATTTGAAAGGTTAGTCAGGAATTCTCCCTTCCACCGGGTATATCAAACTGACTCTCCTCAACCTTTCAAATAATTGGGCTAAGGGTTCAGAAATCGGGATGTAGTTTCTAGGATTACTTTCTTCGAAAATTGGGCATGGTCGACGTGGATAGGTAGGTCAATTTTGATGGGTGGTGGTTTGGACTGGAGCATATAGTCGTGGTGGGTTTGGATTCATATGGGCACAAAGTGGGTTGTATTGTGGTTGTGTGTTATAGTATGGTTGTGTGTTATATACTGGAGCGTAGGTAGGTTGGTGTAAAGGATGGGTGTTCATAGGGTAAAAGTTGTTTTTGCGAGGTGGAATGGACTGATAGTAAGGAACAATTGCTGATACTTCTTCCTTCTTCTTGTTCCTACTGCTTATAGAATCAGACTGAATTGCCTTGGTGACAGCTTGTAATGTAGCCATTTACTGTATCTTGCCTGATTTTATGCCTTCTTCCAAAAGGTCTCTCATCTTAACCAGCTCGGGAAATTTCTGACCCATCATGTTTTCAAAGTAAATTCCCTCTTGGGCCCTGATGAAATACTTGGTTAGCTCATTTTCATCTAGCGGGGGTTGGGTTCTAGCAGCCTCCGACCTCTAGTAGCGGGCATACTCTTGAAATGACTCTGATGATTTCTTCTGCAAATTCACTAGAGTGAACTTGTTTGGAGTGATCTCGGTATTAAAATGGAAATGCTTCATAAAGTCCTCCGCCATGTCTTGCCACTCTCTCTAATTTTCGGGTTCCTAGCGGGTGTACCAAGTGAGGCTCCTGATAAATAACTTCATCCTCAACTTTTCATTTCTTCCTACCCTGACCAGCTTGTCACAGTTAGCCCTCAAGTGCCCATGGGGATCACCCGGTCTATCAAAAATGTCTAATTTTGGAGGCTTGTACCTTACAAGCATGTCAACATCGGGGTGTATACACAAATCTTCATAATCCAGGCTCTCGCTCCCTCGAGAAACTTGGAGATTCTTCATCTGCTTTCTCAACACTCGCAACTTCTCTGACAATGACTCTTCTTACTTGTACTTTTATTCTCTCTCCATCTCAGCATATTGATCGATCTCGTATGGTACTCTAACCGTGATGTGCGCTGTAAAGGTAGGTTCTGAGGTGGCATATACAGGTGGAATATACCATTCGTGTGTAGCGGCGTATGCTGCAGTATGTGTTGGGTCTAATTGTTGGCAAAAGTGGCGCTGTCATGGGGAGGGGTATGAACTGAGTTGATAGTGACTGGTGGGTTTTGCGGTGTCTGGATGTAATTCGGGACATAAAGGGTATGTATAGGAGGATTAGGCAGATTTACGAGGGCTACTGGTTGTACAACTTCAGTTGTGGAATTTTTAGTGACTGTGGTTGGGTATTGTTTGTTTGTCTAGTAGTTGAAGGGAAATGATCAAGGATTGAGTCCAGTGAAGGGAAGCAGGGTAGTTGCGGAAGCGTCGTCACGACTAAATGCGCCAGCTCCCGAATATGATGTACTTCTTCTCTCAATGACTCTATTTCCTGTAACATTCTAGCAACGTGATCATCATTTTGAGTATCATCTTTTTCCCCCGATTGTCCCAGGTTGTTGGCTATTACTGGAGCGTTTCCGGCCGGGTCATCAGTCATAGACATCTTCCCTTTTGATCTCAAGTTGTATAGTGGTTCAGCCAGTTTTACGTGTCAACACAAACCGACCTTTGTTTTCAGGGAATAATAATAAAGTAATATAGAAAAATGAAAAAGAATGAAGAGCGGAAGTTAGTTTCAGCGATTGCACAAATATAAGCACATAGAGCAGTTAGCTAACGTATTCAAGATAAGCTCATTTTCTAATATTCTAGAAGGACCTCTCTTTGTCGGAGGTAGGCCTATGTCGTGAATGTTTGGCGAAAAGTCAGATTTAGACACGTTTAGATACAGAGCGAACTTTGGTTGTTCATTAATAATATTTGGATTACAAAAGGCTGGTGCGATGGTTACAACATTATTTTCCAACATCCACAAGGTCACATGGGCTCACATGCTTGCCCTTAGAGAAATGAAAGGGATACAAGATAAAGGGTATAAGTTAGGAGAAAATCAACCAACCACTAATAATCATCCCCGGAGTCATCTCCTAAGTCCTCTTCTTCAGGCTCCTCCTCAGGATCCTCTTTAAGTTCTTCTTCTTCCTCGCCGTTGTTGTATTCTGGAACTTCTTCAGGATCCTCTTCAAGTTCTGTCTCTTATTCAATATGTATATACTCAATCACTTGATCATAATCCTCCGGAGGTGGCAGCATGTGATCACCCACTTGCCGATGCATGGCGGTGGTAACGAGATAATTAGACAAAATCTCATGATATATTTTCAGGGATGATGCTGCGTCTTCTAGCTCGGCCACTCCTTCTCTGCTCGGTCGAGCCAGCTTATCCTCCTCATTGATCCACATGAAGCATTCTGGAGTACACCATAAATTCTGACCCATCGACATCATGATTAAGTCATACCACTCGTCTTGAAGTCTCCTCACCCTTGGGATCAGAATTTGTCATTTATAGTCATCTTCATAAAGAGATATCTTTGACCATAGGGGTACATCCTAGATCAGACAAAACTGCCAAAGAATTCATAGAGGTGCATACAACTTAGTGCCTTCAAGTCCCACTAGCTCGATGAAGTATTTTTTCGGGAGGGGGGGGGGGCAGAATTGCCCTGACACTTAACCACAAGAGCTTCCAATTTATCCATTCTCCACTCAAGTGGGTCAGCATATCTCTTCATTCCCCTTGCTTGTGTGGTGAGACACAGTGTCTCATTCTCTCGTTTCAACTCTTAATCATATTGATGATGCCTATGAAATAGTTGACGGTGGCCTCCCTTTGAAAGAAATATTCTGTGGCTCATAACTGGAGTAGTAGATTGCAGCCTTTGAAAACGTCGTACCCTCTGGATATGCGTACAATTCCTAGAGTGTTTATGCTAATATCATAGGGACTAGGGTGACTTGAAGATTTCCCTGAAAATTAGCCAAGATCACAGACAACAAGTTGATATTGATTCGCCCTTTCCTTTGCGGGAAGACCAGTAATCCTAACAATGCCAAAGAGAAGGTCAAAGGACAGAGACTTTCCTAGGTCACTTGATCACATTGAAACTTTCCCATATGCCACTCGTAACTTTCTCGATGCTAAAACCTGTCGAATAATTGGTCCAAGCTTACCCATCCGTCTTCAATGTTCCTCAGATTCTGGTGGATTGTCAGACCCAAAGCGTGAAGAAACATGTGGTCAGGCATGGTAACTGGCAGTATTGGCTTTCTCACATCAAACAGCAACTCTATGAAGCTAGTGAATTCCTCCATTGTTGGCACCAATTCACAATCGACAAACTTGAACACCACTATAGCTGGGTCCTAGAATTCTACCAGCAGCCTGGTAAGGATTTTGTGGCCCGGATGTTTATTAAAGCGGTCAATGCTCCCAAGTGCGTTCTGATTTTATATCCATGATCTCGGCGAATATTTCTCCACCATTATTTCAGCTTGTGTAGTGCTCTGATGACCATATTGATTTCAGAGATGTTCTGGTTGATTTTCATTTCTGAAGAGGTGAAAAGAGGATTTGGTAAGTGTTTTCTTTAGATCTTTAGTGTCTCGTCTGGATTGGTTTGCCGTTCCACAAAAGACATGTCATTGGGTGCATGACCAGTTGACATTAAGGTGACTTCCTAATTGTGACTCAATGCCAATGACCAACTCACCTAAGGTTTATGCAGTATGACCTATGTTTGCTAGAGTAGAGTGTTTCCTAATTCTTGGAGTTGGATTGAATACTGCGAGACGTTATGTCAGTTGACCTGACAAAGCCTCTCTCTGAAACTAGAGAATTTCGACAGAAGGTACGGAGGGGTGTTAAAGACAACCCTCATGTGCCATTGTGTGTGATAGTGTATGGCCAAGACTTGATATGAAATAATCTGATGACAATTTATATAACGAGGTAACATATAGTTGGGATAATAATAATAATAATATTAAAGCATGCAGATAAGTACATGCTAAATAAGTAAGATAGGTAAGCACATATTTGCAAAAATAAGCACAGTTAAGCAGTATATAAAAAAAATATCCCTAAATTCTAGATCTAGTCTAAGTCTGCTAAGGGGCCTGAATCAGAGTGTTACACCCTATTCTTCCAGTGGTTATTCTAGTTCTCAGGGTCTGATTCAGGCCTCACAGTCATTTCCAATTCGAGGTTGCTACGATTGTGGAGAGTGTTGCACCCTATTTTGCATGAGTCAAAACAAGACTCAACTAGTGGTTACCCTGTTATTGATGAAAAAGAGTGTCCACCTAATATTTGAAGGTATACTAGGGTACCTATTTATTTATCAAATTATTATCCTATTAGTGTGCTAACCGGTGAGATATGGGTAAGGGTTCTTGTTCTTCTAAGGGGAAGGTGTTAGGCCACCCCTAAAATCTACATGAGGTAGCTCCATAGGACTTGGACTAGGTTAGGGGAATTAGATGTTTGTATTCTACTTAGTTTAGTTTTTAAAAGTTTGTGTCCTACTTTATGTCTTGTTTATAGTCTATTATTTTCGGAAGAAGGTAGTATATGTACTTTGAAAAAAAGGAACATATGTTTAATTTGTAAAAAATCCTTTCAAAGATGTTTACACCTACAAGGTCAAAAAGATTTGCAAAGTGTGGCTATGTTTTAAATATTTTTGTATTTTGAAATAAGGGGTTGTTGTTTTGTGTAAATCTGGTAGAGTAGGAAACTACTTAAAAATGGGTCTTGGATATACCTTTGGGAATTGATTTCAACTTTGTAGCCATGTTTGAAGAAAACACGTTGGGGTTTGATAATCTTTATTTTCGACTGTGTTTGATTTTTATTTATAGAAAACCAACTTCGAAATCATCCTTTAAAGAAAAGGGGGCACTCATTTTCAAATTTATTTCAAACATCAAAAGAGATTTGTTAGAATGATTAGCATAAATAGAGATGAGATCTTGTATTAGCAAAATAAGTGATCAAAGTATCTAAGTTTTATAGCTAATATAGTGTAACTAATAATTTTCTTTAAATTACCTATGGGCCTTGGCTTGCCTAGGTTTCTAAAATGGTAAAAGCATAAATAAAGATTCAATAGCAGTGTTAGTGTCATAATATATGCATAAAATATATGACAAGTTTAGTTTATCTAATAGAGAGGAAAGTAAAGGAGATTGGACTCAAAGTTCGGGCCAAAGGGAACGTAGGCCCAACAGAATTCGAATATAGCAATGACAGACTTCAGCGATACAGACTCTGGGCTGGAACATAGGCCTGAGTTCTAGATAACTCAGCAGGCTCAGTTCAATCATATATGCAAAAGAAAAGAAAGACATTAGTGATGCTACAAGAGGCCCAATAAGCTATAACAAATTCCGTGATTAAGAATGTAGCGAGGACAATGTAAGGCCCAATAAAATAAACAAAATTAATGATCACAGTGAATCCTTTTTCATATGCATTAATCTTAAAGAGATTAATGAGTGCCAACGATATATAGCTCAGGGCAAAATCTCATTCATGGGAGAGTTCACAAGAGTCTCAGGGACCCCGAGCAGTGCTTGTGTTAGGGAGGACATCTCAACCACAAACTAGATCCTACTCCCAAATACCCTTAACCACTCATACTCATTCCTCCCTGTAGATTTAGTTGCAAATGAGGTATTCACTGTGGTAATCAATATTGTAGAAGCAGTAAACACACAGGTTCATATTTTCCACATAAGCTATACACAATACCATTATCAAAAGTATAAGATTATAAACTGTAAAGATTACATCACTTGGCTTTGGGATTACAATCCAAATAAAAGAGTATAAGATGCTACAAATACTCACAATATACAGGGATATTCACTATGTATCATAACACTTTTAAAGGAACTAAGCACAGATATAAAATAAAGAGAGGCAACCACCAGAAAACTAATTCAGGTTTAAATTCTAAATTAGGTGATTCAAGAGGTAGAGAGCATATGTATGTTAACTTCATTAATCCTACTAGTTGATTAAAATTTACAAGAGCTCATAATTAAATTTATAGTATCTCAACAACTATTAGACTATATTGAGAATAATCAAAGGTTCACACACATTGATCAAATCCTCAACTTTGTACAGATTTCCTAAAGAGCAACAACACTAACATAGGTACTTATATGGACAAGGAGGTCAACATTAATTCTAATCCAAGCTAATATCATGACCACTCACCCTTTCAAGTTCATAATCTTAGATTCATATAAAGTTATTAAGAGTCAAAGTGTTCAGCCAAGCATAGAGCAATATTCATTCAAATAGGGCAATAAAATGTTAGTGAGTTTCCCTTAAGTTGATGATTAATCACAGCTGACTTATATTCTAAGTTCTATAAAATTAATCTATCAAGATTCAGCTTCTTCTTTATGGGATACTACAATTTCAGGTGGAGAGTATAACAAACCAAATATGAGTATCTTTCAGATGAAGAGGCAAGAAAGAAGTTCATGAGATAGAACGCCCAAGTATAGAGGCTAACAGGAAGATGTTCAAATGTGTGCCTAATGATGTCTTTAAAGGACAACAAGACTTATATAATTTAGCAGATGAGTAGATGATCTATAAACAAATTAATAGCTACACCATAGAGATTTAAATCATAAGTACATATGAGTTTTACATATATTAAGTAGACATGGTTCTAGTAATGGATCAACCAATCCAAGAAGACAGGTTGAGTGTGATAGCATAGGCATAATGAAGTTCAGTTATGATACAGTAACAAATAGCATTGATAATTCAAGAAATAATACAACAAATGCAACATGTATAATTCTTAACAAGGCCTTCAGTGAGAGTTAGAGACATGGATTAAACATGATAGTAGCTGATACATAGAATCATCATAATCTTTAAATTAGTCACAGAAACTCATTAAGACTCAAGTTAATTACCTTTGGAAAATATTTATCCAGTAGAGTCTATAAGTATAGCTAAGCAAACACATAAACGTGAAGATTAACAGAAGATTTTCATGCGTACATACAATGATGTCTTAAGAAATTATCGGATTACAAAATATGTTTGAAGACTAGGCAACCTAACAACTAAGTTGGTAAGTTAAACTTATAATAGCAAACTTGTATTAGACCTTTTAAATGTACATGACTGCCATAATTCTGACATTATCAAAACAAACAAGTCAAGTATATGATATAGATCAGCAGGTAGCATTTCTAATCAATATAAGACTAGTACAACAGACATGAAATCTCAGTAAGGCACCAGGAAGGTCTAAGATCAGAACATGTGCAGAGAGTCATTAAGGTTCCTTAATTGATTACAGAAGTTCAACAAGGCTAAGATTGTTCACTTAGAGAAGTATTTATCTGGTGAAGCCTATTAAGTTCACAAAGATAGTCTGCTAACATTAATAGTTTTAGGTTATCATAGAAACAATCGGCTTAATGAGGATAACATACAATATCAAAATAGGACAAGCATCCATAAACCAAAAGCATACATTATAACAAGAGGTACTCAAAGAAGAAATATAGTAAGCATGAAGCAACACAGATAATTAAAGAAAAAGGAGGGTCAGTATATATTGACCTTCTTCTGAGCAGCA
Source organism: Nicotiana tabacum (assembly GCF_000715075.1). NCBI lineage: Eukaryota > Viridiplantae > Streptophyta > Magnoliopsida > Solanales > Solanaceae > Nicotiana > Nicotiana tabacum. The sequence goes on from NC_134088.1 coordinate 70,317,784, forward strand.
AACCAAACAAAGTCTTTTGTTTTGTCGTTTAGGAATCCAAAACTCAAACTTCGAACAGTGAATGATCTTATAATTGGAAAAAAAGAGAAGAGAAAGGTGAAATCGGTGGGGGAATCTAAGTTTTTTAGTTGTTCGATTATGTGTGTTAGTCTGTTTCATCATGTTAGGTGAGGAAAATTAAAGCCTCTATTTATAGTGTCATTCAATGCTTAGGGTTATAGTAGATAGTGAGTGGAAGGTGACGATGAGTTGATGACATTAGGGAGTAAAATCAGAGAGAACAGAGGGAAATTGATGAAGAGTTTTACCTGGCGATTGAGAATCAAAATCGACCGTTGGTGAATCAAAATCCATCGTATAAGGCTCTAATATCTAGAGGTCAAGCCATTTGACCTCTAGACATCGAATACTCATGATGAAGCTCTGAGAAAAATTCATGCATGCTCCGATTTGATGGAGCATGAAGGAAATCAAACGACTTTGAAGTTTCATCTTTAGGCTAGGGTTTCATATTTGGGCGTTTTGAATTTTATCGGTAGAAATGGAAAAGAATCGGCTAGATTCGCGGCTTAGGAGGAAAAAGAGATGATTTTAGGTTGAATCGGTTGACCTTGGACATTTTGTGCAAGGAATTGAGATTGATGGGTTTAGGCGGATGGGAGAAAAGAGAGGCAAAGGGAAAAATGAGGCAGCTGTCTGGGGGGGGGGGATGTTTAGGGTCTAGGGGATACTAGGATGGTCTCTAAGGTTAAGAACAAGGGAAGAGATCTAGGCCTTTTGATCATTAGATCAACGATCTCGATAAATTAGGGATTAAATATTTTGAAAATATTTTTATGAGAAAATACGGGAACCGTTGGATCTGTGCTATGGTTATATACGATGGGAGGGTGAAAATTAAAGGAAAAATGGGAATAAATATGGATTGTCGATGGTTTGGATCGACGACCCAGATCGTTTGTGTTTGTTTTGTGAGTGGGATTAGAGGGTAACATGGAACGATTTGGTTGGTTCGTGGAGGTGGGGGTGGATCGCCAACATGGACTGGTGAGGTTGTTTGGACCGAGTCAGATGAGAGATTGGGCCAATGTTTGGGCTAAAATTGATTTGATAAATAGCCATATTGTATTAATCGAGTATTTGCAATTGTAGGCATTTGATCTTTAACCCCTTTAAAATTAACTTAATTAAATTTAAATAATTCTAATTAAATGGGTATAATCATCAAATACACCATAAATTACTATAATTAACTAATTATTTATTAAAACCTTTATTTTCTGAATTATGAAAATAAATTTCGGATTAATTCAAATAATAAACAAGTTAATTAAAATCCAAAAGTTAATTTGTTAAATTTATTGTAAAACTTGTGTATCAGAATATAGAGGTTATTTTATTAATTCCAAAGGGCAGAATACCTAGGCGGCTACCTAAACTTGGCTCATTCTTTTAATTTGCTACCTCAATTTGGCCCTGTACCTATTGGCTATCTGACTTTATTGACTTATGTGTCTATTAAATACTGCTCACTTACCTGGTACAATAATCTCAGCGTGTGTAAAAAAATACTTCAAACGTGTAAGGCTATCCCAATTAAGAAAATCCATATGTTTTTGTTTTCCACATCAGATCCACCCCAAATTCTTGATCATTCTAGATTAACCCCACCCCAAATTAAACGCCCCATTCACAAAGTAAAAAACCTAAACCATCTTCATTTCTCTTCTAAAGGCTCTCTATCATAGAATACCTTTTTCTTCTAATTAGGGTTGATGGTTAGTGATTTCGTTCCCTTTCTCACAAAATAACTTCAATTTCTAATTCAGGGGTCGATTAGGGTTCGTAATAGTTAAAAGTCAAAGTGGATTAGGGATGGTCGACGAAGCTACTAGTTCATGGACTACTGTTGTAAAAGGAGCTACTGGTTCGTGGAATACTGTTACTTGCGGGGAAGAAAACAAGACACATAAGTTCTCTTTTAATCTTCTTTATTGTCATATTCTGATTTAGGGTATTATTGAAATTTGGTCGCAAAACTAGGGTTGGTTCTACTTGTGTGCGCATGTGATACTGTATTTTATCAGTGATGGCAGAATTTATATCCACTAACTTTCACCATGGGAGGACATTTACCTTTGGTCGATTCCCAAAGTATATTAGGGAAAGGAATGTTGTAGCTTTTTCTATTGATAAAGATACATTTTCTGTCGTTGAGCTTTGTTCCTATACTAATGACTTAGGGTATGTCTCAGTGGGTGATCTTTTTCATTTTGACCCAAAACATTCAAAATTTGTGCGCTTGAACAGTGACTCTCAACTATTAGAGATTATTAGTGGCTTAAAGCATGAGGACATTTTGGACATATATACAACATGAAATAGATAATCCCAAGGTAGTTGATGTGGGCTTAGTTGTTGGGCCTGATGTAATTGAAACTGGCTCAATAAATGTGTCTGGTATAGTAGTTGGGTCAAGGTATACTACTAGTGAGCCCTTTTATATAGAAAGTGGTCCAAGGTGGGATTTGGGATACCTAGAAGATGTTGGAATAGTGGAAGGGGCAGACATATATGGGGTAGTACTTGAGGAACTTCATGTTACTGTTGATACCTTTGAAGATCTTAATATAGATTGGACTGATTCTGAGCTTGAAAGTGACTCAGAATTGGAGTCTCTTCCTGAAGAGGATGACACTGATGTTGATGATGAATTGAGGGCCTTTAGAGATGAAAGAAAATCTAAAAAGGCTGCTAAGAATGCCCAGTTTAATAAGAAGAGAAAAGCTGCCAAGAATGATGAACAAAGAAGAAACAAAACTGCAAATGTTGAAGAGGTTATTTTGGGGGAAGCTGGAATAGATAGAGAATTTGAGGACATCGGAAAGAACAAGGCTGCCAGGTATATTGGTAAATTAGGAGGGGATGAAGAATACATTGATAATTAAGACATAGGTAGTGATGATATCCAAGATGAGTTAGATCCATATATTGAAGAAGGTGTTGACTTGCCTAGAAGAAGGAAAAGCAACAAGGTAAGGTTTGATCTAGATTGTGAAGTTGTCATATTTAAACTTGGCATGGTATTTGAAGATGCAGAGGTATTTAGAAAAGTTGTAGCTGAATATGCAGTTGAATATAAAGTGCAGTTAAAATTGAGGCCTAATGATTCAAGAAGAGTTAGGGTGAAGTATGTAAATGGCTATTGTTTGAGAGTATTGATTCTACTTCTGGTGATTTTATTGTCAAGAACTACTACCATGTTCATAAGTGCCCCACATGTAGTAATAACAAGTTGTGCACTTCCAAATTTATTGCCAATAAATGTAAGGACAAAATCACATCCCAACCTGGAATTTCAATACTGAAAATTCAGAATTTAGTGAGGGATAAAGTAGGGTTGTATGTTGAAAGATTTGTGTGTTACAGGGCTAAAATGAGAGTTATTAGAAAATTTATGGGTGATTAGAAAGAGGAATTTTCAATACTATGTAATTATGGTAAAATGATTAAACAAACAAATCCTGGAAGCTCATGTTGGATTAGGACTGATAGGGAAACAGAACCTGGGAAGAATCTGTTTGTGTACTTTTATGTCTGCTTTGATGCTTTAAAGAAGGGATAGCTTGAGGGGTGTAGGAGGATAATAAGATTTGAAGGTTGCTTCTTGAAAGGATCTTGTAAATGAGAACTGTTGGTTGCAATTAGGAAGAATGACAACCAACAGATATATCCAATAGCTTGGGCTGTTGTAGACACAAAAATTAAGCATTCTTGGAGTTGGTTCATTGACCATTTGATTACGGATCTAGAGTTAGGAAATAGAGAATGATTAACTGTCATGTCAGATATGCAGAAGGTATCCACATATACTTTGTTTGTATTTTTACTGGTTTTATTTATTTTGCTCTTGTTTTTAATTGCTTTTGTATATTCTGTTTTACAGGGACTTATACCAAGTATTAGTGACCTGCTCCCTTATGCTGAACACAAAATATGTTCCAGGTACATTTGGTCAAATTGGTCTAAGAAGTGGAAATGAGAGGAAAGAAGAAAATAATTTTGGAGATGTTCAAAGTCATCATTTGAGGTAAAATTTAAATCAGAGTTAGTTTCTTTGGGCAAACTTGGGAAAGAAATATGTGAAGATTTGTTGTGCTATAACAAGAAGTATTAGTGTATGGCATATTTTAGTGAGCATTCTAAGTGTGATGTAACTGAGAATAATATGTGTGAGACTTTCAATTCTTGGATACTAGTGTGTAGACACAAATGGATCATTAGCATGTTGGAAGAGATTAGACATAAGATTATGACAAGGCATGTACATATGAGAAAATATGCTACTACATGAATTTCAGATATCTCACCAATGGCTAGGCTACTATTATAATACAATAAAGAACTTTCAAGGAGATTCCATGTTTTGTTTAATGGTGATACAGGTTTTGAGATTGGGGAAGGAAATCTCGCATTCATTGTTGACACAGTGAATAAAACATGTATATGTAGATTTTGGATATTGAGAGGGATACCATGTCACCATGCAGTATGTGCTTATAGATATATAAATGAAAAACTTGAAGAGCGTGTAGAAAAGTGGTATAGAAAGGATTATTTTCTCATGGCCTATAAGTATGTTATTCAACCAATACCAAATATGAACATGTGGCCTGCTACTAGTAATATCAAAATTGAACCTCCAACTCCAAAGGTGATGCCAGGAAGACCAAAAAGTTATAGAAGAAAATTTAAAGATGAACCTAAAAAGAAGTGGGGAAAGTGGTCCAAGAAAGGAGTAAAAATTACTTGCTCGAAATGTCAACAACAAGGACATAACAAAACTCATTGTCCAGGAGTGGTAAGTACACTTATGCTTTATATTATTCTCATTAAATTGTAGGCTCAATCAAGATAACATGCTTCAAATATTGTCCCAATATCTATATGCCATGATACATCAGTAGTTAGAAGAAATGCTGAAAGAAGAGCAGGGGAATAGAGAAGGGCAGTACTACAACTGGAATTACAGGCAGGGGAATATGGAGGGGGTACTCTTGCTATAGGAAGATGTAGGGGAATGAGGAGGGGTACTACTGCTGAAGGAAGAGGTAGGGGAATAGGGAGGGGTACTACTGCTGGAGGAAAAGGTAGTGGAATAGGGAGGGGTACTACAATTGGAATGAAGAGAGTAAGGGAAAGTGCTTCTGAAGATGGATGAAGGGGACCATGTATTCCAGTAAGAGAACCAACAGAACCAACTGATATTGGAGGAGTTAGAGGAAACAAGAAACAAAAATAAACTGGATTTGGGTTATATGTAGACCCTGAAACATCAAGGACAATACTCAATGTAAGTAAATCATGACTTTTTAATTTATCATAATGTGAATCTTACAACTGGTACTGATTAAGTGTAATTATTTGGGTGATTTCAGCCTAATACAACTGGTGAAAGACTTATCATGGGTGAAACTTCTTTTACGAGTGCATCTGGTACCAATATTGACATTGATTTAAACCACATGGCCTGAAATGGAAGGGAAGAAAGGCAGTAATAACTGCCCAGCTACAACATATGAGAGTATCAACTAGAAGAAGCAACACAACAATACCTCCATGAAAGAGGAATAAGTGACAAGTAGTTTGTGTAGGAAAGTCTTTGTTTTAGTCAATATTTTGGATGTTGTTAGGTGTTTAAAATAACCGGACGTAGTAGACCAATTAAAACTTTTATTTTGTCTATGTAACCTACTTGGCTGACTAGTTTTTTGTGCCTATGTATTCTGCCTTGGCTGAATAGTTTAATTTATTTTGGAGCTCATTATAATGAGCTATATATCTACTGCATTTTTTATTGAGTAATTGTGATTGGTATTCGTGATTATTCATTATCATTGCTAATGGAAATTATCACTATCAAGAATTACAAAGCCAATACAAGTTGAAAACTTCTGTCAAAATAGCGCATAAAATTTAACTCGAATATTCATATTAATGATGCATTTATTCAGTACACAATTGAAGGTAAAATTATAGATTACGTTGACCCTAAGTACATTGCCTTAGAACCATCCCATAATACATGCCAATACACTATAATAAACTAAGTAGAATCCCTAAACCAAGTCCAGATTATGTAAGCAACAAGTACAACAATTATCCACTTTGATCGAACCCTCTCTTTTTCATAGGTATTAACTTTCTTCAAAAGACCAGAAATCACTCTCCTTGTTTTCTCCGGCATTTGATCATCGTGCCACTTAAAGAATTCGCATGCACTAGGAGCCTACAATAAATAATAGATTTAGGCTGTCAAAAGAATAGATTTGCATTGTGATTTGAAGAGGGTCTAAAGATTTAGGCTATCAGAAAAATAGACAAAATACACTTACTTTGCTTAAGTGGCAGCAATAGAACCTACGACCTGAGTTTTTATCAGTCCATGATGTTTAAAATAATGCAACACGCCCACATCGATAGAAATACACTATTTTTCATAATCTGATTGTAGGATATGAGCTCTATAATAGTTGTCTAAGAAGAGAGTAGAAGATGAGAAAAATTAGGGGTTTAATAGGGAAAGAACAAGACTTTATAGTGGGAGTAGGTCTACTATGGCAGGTTTACAAAGAGAGAAGATGAGATCAATTAGGGATATTTCTTCAGCAATGTAAGGAGAGAGAAGAAAGAGAAAAATGAATTTAGGATTATATGTTGGTGGGATTATAAAAGGGGTTGAGATAGAATTGTTGTTTTTTACTGTTATAAAGCCATGTTAGCCTAAACATCACTAGTTCACGCGCTCAATATAAGTGGCACTCGCGTTTTGTGCCAGGTAAATGAGTAATATTTAATAGACACATAAGTCAATAAATCTAGGTAGCCAATAGGTACAGGGCTAAATTTAGGTAGCAAATTGAAAGAATGAGCCAAGTTTAGATAGACGTCTAGGTATTCTGCCATTCCAAAATTCTAATTTAACACTATTAATTACTTATTTATGTTATATTTGTATAAAAATTGATTAGAAAATATTTTTAACATATTTATTGCAAATCAATAAGTATAAAATAATTTAATTTTAAAAGGGAGGGTCAAAATTGGTCGTCAACAGAGAGTTGGGGAATATGATCAAGTATTGTCCCCGTCATTATAGAGGTACAATGCAGAAGGGAGGCCCGACTATGAGTCCAGCACTAGTTGCTACATCACCCGCCCAGCCAGCTTAAGGTGGAGGTCATACGGGTCGAGGTCGCCCTAGAGGGAGAGTTCTGACAGGTGGTGGTCAGGCTCGATGCTATGCTTTTCCTTCCAGGCCAGAGGCAGTTGCTTCCGATACTATGATTACATGTATTGTTTCAGTGTGCCACAAGGATGCTTCAGTATTATTTGACATGGTTCCACTTATTCATATGTGTCATCATACTTTGCTCGTTATTTGGATATGCCTCGTGATTCTTTAGTTATGCATATTCATGTATCTATGTCGATGGGTGATTCTATTATTGTGGACCGTGTATATCGGTCATGTGTGGTGACTATTAGGGGATATGAAATGAGAGTTGGTCTTTATTGCTTAGCATGGTTGATTTTGACGTGGTTTTAGGCATGGACTAGTTGTCGCTATATCACAATATTCTTGATTGTCATGCTATTAATTACTTATTTATCTTATATTTGTATAAAATTGATTAGAAAATATTTTCAACACATTTATCGCAAATCATTAAGTATAAATAATTTAATTTTAAAAGAGAGGGTCAAAATTGGTCGTCAACAGAGAGTTGGGGAATATGATCAAGAATTGTCCCCGTCATTATAGAGGTACAGTGCAGAAGGGAGGCCCGACTATGACTCCAACACCAGTTGCTACATCACCCGCCCAGCCAGCTTAGGGTGGAGGTCATACGGGTCGAGGTCGCCCTAGAGGGAGAGGTCTGACAGGTGGTGGTCAGGCTCGATGCTATGCCTTTCCTTCCAGGCAAGAGGCAGTTGCTTCCGATACTATGATTACATGTATTGTTTCAGTATGCCACAAGGATGCTTCAGTATTATTTGACATGGTTTCACTTATTCATATGTGTCATCATACTTTGCTCGTTATTTAGATATGCCTCGTGATTCTTTAGTTATGCATATTCATATATCTATGTCGGTGGGTGATTCTATTATTGTGGACTGTGTATATCGGTCATATGTGGTGACTATTAGGGGATATGAAATGAGAGTTGATCTTTATTGCTTAGCATGGTTGATTTTGACGTGATTTTAGGCATGGACTAGTTGTCGCTATATCACAATATTCTTGTTTGTCATGCTATTAATTACTTATTTATCTTATATTTGTATAAAATTGATTAGAAAATATTTTCAACACATTTATTACAAATCATTAAGTATAAATAATTTAAATTTAAAAGAGAGGGTCAAAATTGGTCATCAACAGAGAGTTAGGGAATATGATCAAGTATTGTCCCCATCATTATAGAGGTACAGTGCAGAAGGGAGGCCCGACTCTGACTCCAGCACCAGTTGCTACATCACCCGCCCAGCCAGCTTAGGGTGAAGGTCATACGGGTCGAGGTCGCCCTAGAGGGAGAGGTCTGACAGGTGGTTGTCAGGCTCGATGCTATGCTTTTCCTTTCAGGCCAGAGGCAGTTGCTTCCGATACTATGATTACATGTATTGTTTCAGTGTGCCACAAGGATGCTTCAGTATTATTTGACATGGTTCCACTTATTCATATGTGTCATCATACTTTGCTCGTTATTTGGATATGTCTCGTGATTCTTTAGTTATGCATATTCATGTATCTATGTCGGTGGGTGATTCTATTATTGTGGACCGTGTATATCGGTCGTGTGTGGCGACTATTAGGGGATATGAAATGAGAGTTGGTCTTTATTGCTTAGCATGGTTGATTTTGACGTGGTTTTAGGCATGGACTAGTTGTCGCTATATCACAATATTCTTGATTGTCATGCTATTAATTACTTATTTATCTTATATTTGTATAAAATTGATTAGAAAATATTTTTAACACATTTATCGCAAATCATTAAGTATAAATAATTTAATTTTAAAAGAGAGGGTCAAAATTGGTCGTCAACAGAGAGTTGGGGAATATGATCAAGTATTGTCCCAGTCATTATAGAGGTACAGTGCAGAAGGGAGGCCCGACTATGACTCCAGCACCAGTTGCTACATCACCTGCCCAGCCAGCTTAGGGTGGAGGTCATACGGGTCGAGGTCGCCCTAGAGGGAGAGGTCCGACAGGTGGTGGTCAGGCTCGATGCTATGCTTTTCCTTCCAGGCAAGAGGCAGTTGCTTCCGATACTATGATTACATGTATTGTTTCAGTATGCCACAAGGATGCTTCAGTATTATTTGACATGGTTCCACTTATTCATATGTGTCATCATACTTTGCTCGTTATTTGGATATGCCTCGTGATTCTTTAGTTATGCATATTCATGTCTCTATATCGGTGGGTGATTCTATTATTGTGGACCGTGTATATCGGTCGTATGTGGTGACTATTAGGGGATATGAAATGAGAGTTGATCTTTATTGCTTAGCATGGTTGATTTTGACGTGATTTTAGGCATGGACTAGTTGTCGCTATATCACAATATTCTTGTTTGTCATGCTATTAATTACTTATTTATCTTATATTTGTATAAAATTGATTAGAAAATATTTTCAACACATTTATTGCAAATCATTAAGTATAAATAATTTAATTTTAAAAGAGAGGGTCAAAATTGGTCGTCAACAGAGAGTTGGGGAATATGATCAAGTATTGTCCCCGTTTTATAGAGGTACAGTGCAGAAGGGAGGCCCGACTATGACTCCAGCACCAGTTGCTACATCACCCGCCCAGCCAGCTTAGGGTGGAGGTCATACGGGTCGAGGTCGCCCTAGAGGGAGAGGTCTGACAGGTAGTGGTCAGGCTCGATGCTGTGCTTTTCCTTCCAGGCCAGAGGCAGTTGCTTCCGATACTATGAGTACATGTATTGTTTCAGTGTGCCACAAGGATGCTTCCGTATTATTTGACATGGTTCCACTTAATCATATGTGTCATCATACTTTGCTCGTTATTTAGATATGCCTCGTGATTCTTTAGTTATGCATATTCATGTATCTATGTCGGTGGGTGATTCTATTATTGTGGACCATATATATCGGTCGTGTGTGGTGACTATTAGGGGATATGAAATGAGAGTTGATCTTTATTGCATAGCATGGTTGATTTTGACATGATTTTAGGCATGGACTAGTTGTCGCTATATCACAATATTCTTGATTGTCATGCTATTAATTACTTATTTATCTTATATTTGTATAAAATTGATTAGAAAATATTTTCAACACATTTATTGCAAATCATTAAGTATAAATAATTTAATTTTAAAAGAGAGGGTCAAAATTGGTCATCAACAGAGAGTTGGGGAATATGATCAAGTAGTGTCCCCGTCATTAAACAGGTACAGTGCAATAGGGAGTCTCGACTATGACTCCTGCACCAGTTGTCGGTCGCCCTAGAGGGAGAGGTACGACATGTGGTGGTCAGGCTCGATGCTATACTTTTCCTGCCAGGCCAGAGACAACTACTCATATGTGTCATCATACTTTGCTCGTTATTTGGATATGCCTCGTGATTCTTTAGTTATGTATGTTAATGTATCTATGCCGGTAGGTGATTCTATTATTGTGGACTATGTATATCGGTCATGTGTGGTGACTATTAGGGGATATGAGATGAGAGTTGATCTTTTATAGCTTAGCATGGTTGATTTTGATGTGATTTTAGATATGTACTGGTTGTCGTCATATCACATTATCCTTGATTGTCACACTAAGACCATGATGTTGGTGATGCCGGGGGTGCCGAGGTTAGAGTGGAAAGGCTCCCTGGATTATGTTCCTAGTAGAGTGATTTCACATTTGAAGGCTCAACGGATAATTGAGAAGTGATGTTTGGCATATTTGGCCTTCGTGAGGGATGTTAGTTCGATGCTCCTACCGTTGAGTCAATTTTGATAGTGAGGGACTTCCCAGATGTGTTTCCTGTAGACTTACTGGGCATGCCACCCAATAGGAACATTGATTTTGGTACTGATCTGGTGCCGGGAACTCAACCCATTTCTATTCCACCGTATCGCATGGCACCAGCAGAATTTGAAGGAGTTAAAAGAACAACTTTAGGAGTTGCTTGGTAAGGGCTTTAGCAGATCCAGTGTGTTGCCTTGGGGTGCATTGGTTCTATTTGTGAGGAAGAAGGATGGTACTATGAAGATGTGTATTGACTATAAGCAGTTGAACAAGGTTACTATTAAGAACATGTACCCACTACCGCGTATTGATGGCTTATTTGATCAGCTTCAGGGTGCCTTAGTGTTCTCGAAGATTAATTTGAGGTTGGGGTATCATCAATTGAAGATCTAGGATTCAGATATTTTGAAGATGACTTTCAGGACCAACTATGGTCACTATCAGTTTCTGGTGATGTTTTTGGGCTCATCAATGCCCTAACAGTATTTATGCACCTGATGAACAATGTGTTCCAGTCGTATCTTGATTCTTTTATTATAGTATTCGTTGATGATATATTGATGTACTTACGCACCTAGGAGGATCATGAGCAGCATCAAAGGATCGTACTCCACACTTTGAGGGAGAAGCAGCTATATGCTAAATTCTTCAAGTGTGAGTTCTGGCTTGATTCAGTGGCATTTTGGGGGTACGTGGTGTCGAGTGAGTGGATCAAGGTAGTTTCGAAGAAGATTGAGGCACTTTAGAGTTAAATCAGACAATTTTCTACTACTGAGATCTGGAGTTTCCTTGGTTTGGCCAAATATTATCGCAGTTTTGTGGAGGATTTCTCATCCATTGCTACACCTTTGACTAGATTAGCCTAGAGGGGTTCTCCTTTCAGATGGTTTGTCGAGTGTGAGATGATATTTCATAAGCTCAAGACTGCATTGACTATAGCCCTAGTGTTGGTGCTGCCTACAAGTTCGGGATCTTACACCATGTATTATGATATATCGTGTATTGGGCTTGGCGCGGTGTTGATGCAGGACGGTAGGATGATAGCCTATGCGTCCCTTCAGTTGAAGGTTCATGAGAAGAATTACACTATGCATGACTTAGGGTTGGCATCCATTGTTCACACGCTGAAGATTTGGAGGCACTATCTGTACGGCATTCCATGTGAGGTCTATAACGACCATCGAAGGCTCCAGCACCTGTTCAAGCAGAAGGACCTTAATTTGCGGCAGCAGAGATGATTAGAGTTGCTGAAAGACTATTATATCACCATACTATATCATCCAAGGAAGTCCAATGTAGTGGAGGATGCATTGAGTAGGAAGGCTGAGAGTATAGGTAGTTTGGCATATTTAACGGTAGCAGAGAGGCCACTAGCCATGGATGTTCAGGCTTTGGCCAATCAGTTTGTGAGATTTGGATGTTTCAAAGTCTTGCTTGCGTTGTGGCTCATTTATTATTGTTTGAGCGTATCAAGGCTCGCTAGTTTGACGATCCTCACTTGTTGGTATTGAGGGACACAGTGCAAGGGGGTGGTGATAAGGAGGTTGTGATTGGTAATGATGGTGTTACACGGCTTCAAGGTCGGGTTTGTGTTCCAAATGTTGGCTGGTTGAATGATTTGATCCTTTAGGAGGCCCATAGTTCGTTGTATTCCATCCATCCGGGCGCCGCGAAGATGTATTAGAATTTGAGGTAGCACTATTGGTGGCGGAGGATGAAGAGATATATTGTTGAGTATATTTCTCGATGTTTGATCTGTCAGTATGTGAAGTACAAGTATCAGAGACTCGGTAGTTTGCTTCAGAGGCTTGACATCCCGGAGTGGAAGTGAGAGCGTATCACGATGGATTTTGTAGTTGGACTCCCACGGACCTTGAGGAAATTTGATGCAGTATATGTTATTGTGGAAAGACTGACCAAGTCTGCATATTTCGTTTCAATTGTGACTACCTATTCTTCAGAGTGGCTGGCTTAGATTTACATTTGTGAGATTGTTCGCCTTCATGGTATGCCGGTGTCTATCATCTCGGATCGAGACACTCAGTTTACGTTGCAATTTTGGAGAGCGGTGCAGTGAGAGTTGGGCACACGGGAAGAGTTGAGTACAACATTTCAACCTCAAACGGAAGGGCAATATGAGCGCACTATTCAGATAAGAGGACATGTTTCGTGCCTACGTTATGGATTTCAGAGATTCATGGGATCAATTTCTTTCATTAGCAGAGTTTGCCTGCAACAAAAACTTCCAGTAGAGTATTTAGATAACTCTTTATAATTATGAGGCCTTATATAGGAGGAGATGTTGTTCTCCGATTTGTTGGTTTGAGCCTCGGGAGTCTAGGTTGTTGGGCACTGATTTGGTCCGTGATACTATGGAGAAGGTCAAGGTGATTCAAGAGCGACTTCGTACAGCTCAGTCTAGACAGAAGAGTTATGTGAATCGGAAGGTCCGATATGTAGATTACATGGTGGGTGAGAAGGTTCTGCTTAGAGTTTCACCCATGATGGGTGTGATGAGGTTCGGGAAGAAGGGCAAGCTGAGCCCTCGATATATTGGCCCTTTTGAAGTGCTTGAGAGAGTTGGAGAGTTGTCCAACTGACTTGCCTTACCATCTAGTCTATTGAGTGTTCACCTAGTGTTTTATGTTTCTATGCTCCGAAAGTATTATGGTGATCTGTCACATGTTTTGGACTTCAGCACGGTTCAGTTAGATGGGGACTTGACTTATGATGTGGAGCTGATAACCATTTTGGACCGGCAGGTTCAAAACTTGAGGTCGGAGAATATAGCTTCAGTGAAGGTTCAGTGGAGAGGTCAGCCAGTTGAGGAAGCTACTTAGGATACAGAGCAGAAGATGTAGAGAAGATATCCACACCTATTTGAGACTCCAGGTATGATTCTATACCTGTTCGAGGACGAATGTTTGTTTAAGAGGGGGAGAATGTAAGATCCCGGCCAGTCGTTTGTGTATTGTAGCCTTGTTTCCCTATTTGTTGTCTCTTATATGTTCATTTGTGGATATGTGACTTGCCGGGGTGGTTGGATCGGTTTTGGAAAAGTTTCGAGATGAATTGGGATACTTAGTCCCAAGGTTGAAAGCTTAAGTTGAAAGAGCTAATCAGAGTTTGACTTTTATATAGAAGACTCTAGAATAGAGTTTTGATGATTTCAGTTGCTTTGTATGGTAATTTTGGACTTAGGCGTATGTACGGATGTTGATTTGGAGATCCGTAGGTTGATTTGATACTTTTTGGCGACAATTAGGATGTTGAAGGTTTGCAACGGTTGAGAGGTTTGACCGAGAGTTGACTTTATTGATATCGAATTCAGATTTTGGTTCTGGGAATTAGAATAGGTCTGTTGTGTCATTTGGGACTTGCATAAAAAATTTGAGATCATTCAGAATTGATTTGATATAGTTCATCATGAGTTTTAGAAGTTGGAAGTTCATTAGTTTCATTAGGATTGAATTGGATGCGATTCGTGATTTTGATGTTGTTTGATGTGATTTGAGGTTTCGAGTAAGTTCATATTGTATTTTAGGACTTTTGGTTTGTTTGGATAGGGTTCCGGGGGCCTCGGGTGTGATTTGAATGATTGGCGGATCATGTTTGGACTTGGGGGAAATGCTGAAGGTTGCAGGTTCTGGTGCAATCGCACCTGCGAGGATCTCGCCGCAGGTGAGAGGCCACAGAAGTGGCTTGGTTATCGCAGAAGCGGGATTGGCTGGAGATGGGGAGGAGCACAGGTGCAAGGGATTTTCCGCATCTGGGAGCCCACAGATGAGGGACATTAAGGCGCAGGTGCGCATGCGTAAATCCGCAAAGGAGACCGCAGAAGTGGAAGGTTGCTGGAAGGTCAGGAGCCGCAGATGCGGAAGCAGTCCACATAAACAGACTCACAGATGCTGTGGAAGTTCCGCAAAAACAGAGGGTCAACTTTTGAAAGAAGCCGCAGATGCGACCACATTCCGCAGATGCGTTTAAGTGAGCTGTAGGTGAGGAATCACTGGGCAGAACATAAAAATGAGGGTTTGGTCATTTTTCTCATTTTGGATTTGTGGAGCTTGGCTAAGGGCGATTTTTGGGAGACTTTTTGCTACAATTGAAGAGGTAAGTAAAGTTTGATCACTTTTAATGATAGATATTGATTACCCATTTATCATTATACCTAGTTTATGTAAATTTGAAGTAAAATTTGAGGATTTTAGGCCATGGTATTGGAGAGTGAGATTTGATGATTTGAGGGTCGATTTGTTGATGGAATTGGATAAAATTAGTATGGCTAGACTCGTAACTGAATGGGGTGATCAAAATTTATGAATTTTATCGGGTTTCGGGGTGCAAGCCCAAGGTTGACCTTTTGGGTTGACTTTGCATATTTTATTCAAGACTTTAGCTTTATTGTTTGGAATTATTTTCTATGACTATTATTGATGGTATTAAGTTGCTTTGGCTAGATTTGAGTCGCTCGTATTCCGATTCGGGTGGCAAGGGATATTTTGAGTATTGATTTGCATGTTTTGAGGTAAGTAACATATCTAAAATCAGATTTGAGAGAAATTAACCATGGGAACTACGTCATATGAAAGTTATCGAGGTGACGCACGCGCTAGGTGACGGGCATGTGTGCGTACAACGGTGTGTTCATGATTTGAGGTGGCCTTTAGACTATTATGAGATTGGTTGACTATCATGCCTTGTTTTATCCGTCTTTCTAAACCTATATGTTCATTTAAGTTCTGATTCATGTTAAAAATCATGTCTAGGGTATGTGCTATTTGTTCGAGACTAGATATGATTATTCTTGTTAATTTTGAGATATTTGCCCTGTTTGTACGCATGTTCTCAGTTATGATGCTACATCCGTGTTTGATGCTATTATGACTTACCTGCTTTTACTATTTCTTTATGTTATGAACTGTTACTGGTTATTGATATTGGTCTCTCACTGTTATTTCTGAATTCGTCACTACTTTCAGCCCACAGTTATTTTTGTTACTTATTGAGTACATGGGCTCATACTATACTCTGCACTTCGTGTGCAGATCCAGTTACTTTCGGATGAGGTGATCTCTAGAGTTATGTTGCTACCAGCTTTTGGGAGACTACGAGGTAGCTGTTATACCATCTGCAGACCTTGAAGTCCTTTTTTATTATTTCTATTATTACTGTTCTACTATTCAGATAGTTGTATTGAGAATTTGGCCTTGCATTTTTTATACGCATTAATGCCCATGTGCTCGATTAAGGCTGTGCATAATTTGGTAAATACCGAATTACCGTGCCGCAACCAAAAATTTTGGTAAGTATTCGATATTTTGGTATTCGGTATGGTATTTGGTTTAAATTTTAAAAAATAAATGGTATTAGGTATGGTATTTGGTATTTTAAAATAAAATACCGAAATATCGATACCATACCGAAATATATATTATATTACACAATACACATTTTATTAATTATTACATAAATATAAGAAATCTAAAATTTTACTTTTCTTTATTCTCTAAGTTCATCAATTTACTCTAAGCAAGTAACAAGATATTTCTCTAAGTTTTCTCTCTCTAGGTTGGTATTTGCTGATTTTGGACAAAACTTTTGTCGACGAACCTTTTTAATTTTATACTTTTGAGTACTTTAATTAAGAATATTACCGTCTATGACTCTATGCACTAGTTAGTATTCAAACCGAATAAACCGAAGTTAGCGAACCGAATAAACTGAAAGCGAAAGGAGAAAAACCGAACCATATCGAATTTAATTAGGTACGGTAATTGTATACCATTTTACGAAACCGAATACCGAACCAAAATATCTAAATATCGTACTGTACCGACCGACGGACACCCCTATGCTCGATGACACCAAATCTTTGGGATGGTTGTAGCAATGTTTTTGTTACTTTCTGAGCTATTTTATGATATTTTCGATGTTGAGTTATTAAACTTTATTTTATCAAATTCGTTGTTTTCATGTGACTGTTGGCTAATAAGTAGTGTTAGACACCTTCGCGTCTCCGATAGAAGTTGGTCCGTGACAAAGATACCTCAACACTTTTGGTTCAACAGCAAAGGCAAGGGACACTGGGGGTAGGGGGGGAGTGTGGTAGGAGCATGTCACGCGTCAAAAATCTACCTGTTAAACCAAGTATGATACTTAAACCAATTATCATCCCGAATTTCTAAACTGTAACAGAGCGTGTTTCTCTGTCCGAAAAAAAAGAACATCCAAAAATATAAGAAAAAACATAGAGATCCTGAAAGAAAGAAAAGACTAAAAAGGAGCCTATATTTCACTATTGATGTGTAACTCCGAAACTATGCGATATAAACACTAAGGCAGCTAGTGACATGGTATTGTGTCTGATGAAGTTCTCATCAAATGTCAGATTTCATGTTTGAGATATAGTTGACCAAAATGATAGAAAAGAATTGCAAAGAATCATGCACCAGTAATAGCCAAACCTGAAAAAGTACACTAATGGGTGTTTATGATCAAAACTCAAGGATGTTAATTATCAAAAAAGGAAAAACCACTGGTTAGAATTATCATACAAGCTTCATTTAGAAAGAAAAACGACTTATCAATTCACCCCTTTGCCAAGTCAAATGAAGTGGAGATGAACCGCAACGGCTAAACTACTAGAATTGGGGCAGTTTAATGAATTTTTATAGGTTCTCTTTCAATTTTTTAGCATTGAGTAGCTCAGATTTTTATGTTTATGTCTTTGTACCTACTTATATACGGTCAAAACCAAGTTTTTTCTTCGTGTAATTAGTCAAGATGGGAGCATGATGGACCGAGGGTCGTCATTATAATTTCAAGCTGTGATGTGAAGTTGGGTTATCGAACTCAAGATCCAGGGACCGATCAATACCGAGTTCGAGTCAATATCGAGATCGATACCCAGCGAGCTCAAGATCCAGGGACCGATCAATACCGAGCTCGAGTCAATATCGAGATCGATACCCAGAGACCAATTAATATCAAGCTCGAATCAATATCGAGCTCGAGTCAATAACGAGCTCGAGTCCCAGAGACCGATCAAGCTCGAGTCAATATCAAGCTCAAGACCCAGAGACCGACTAATACAGAGACCGACCAATACCGAGACCTACCAAGATCGAGAATGATCCAAGAGACAAAGAGCCGTTGTAGTCGCACTAGGGAAGAGAATCTCGGCGAAAATCAAGGAAACGCTAATTAACTAATCTATCATGGGATCCCCACTATGTATTTTTAATTATATCCAAAGTAGGGTTCCTCCACCATATAAAGAGTGGAAATCATTTGTGAAACGGACATTGAAATATATTGAGACACCCTCACATCCAGAGATTATTAAGATTTACACACATATAGCAAATATTATTCTTTTTTGAGTTTTGGACATTGATTCATATTGTTTTCTTATCATTCATTCTTTACTCAAATTGGTTTGGTATTCATTCCTTTTTACAGTCAATATTCGATATATTTCTACTTATCTTTTCAATTTGTATCAAGTTATATCACGTATTCTTAGAACTACGTATAAATTCAACTCTATCCGTTTTTCGGGTAAACAATTTGGCGCCCACCGTGGGGCTAAGGATAATAGTGGTTATTTGGTGCGAATCTCTGTGAAACACACTATTTTACACTTGCTCTTGGAAGTGTCTTTGATTTCAGGTTAAAAACGATGAACTCTCAATTAATGGTCCTATCTATCGATAACGAAGCTGGCCTTCAAGATGAGAATAACAACCTGACGCATGGGGATGAAAGGCCACTCGTCGACCCCGTTAGAACTCGAGCCGTAGATCCAATTGACGTTAATTTACATGTGGCCATCAATGTGAACTAACGTTCCGACCCCGAAAAATAACATTCATGGTGGAACTCTATCTGCAGTTCGAAATACCCAAAATATTGGAGAAGATGAGATCAGCCTGCTATGATTTTCGAAATGTTGCAAGCTCAATAGGTAGCAATAGCTCAGTTGCATAGCCAAACCCAGGCACCAAGCAGGGCCGAGCCCGATCCACCCTAAGAAGTCACCCATAAAACGGGGCCAGTTGTAGTAAGGTCAAATGAACAAGAATTGGGGATTAATCCCGAAATTATTAGAATAATCGAGGAACTCATAAAACAAATATAGTCAGGAGAAAAGAGGATTGAAGCAAAGGATAAAAAAGTAGAAACTTATAACTCCAGGGTTGATTAGATCCCGGGGGCACTACCAGTATTGAAGAGCTTGGATTCCAAAAATTTCATGCAAAAGACTTCCCCCCCTCCCCCTAGCGCGGCTCCCAAACCGATCCCCAAGAAGTTTTGCATGCACGAAATTCCTAAATATAATGGGACGACCGACCCCAACGAACATGTTACCTCTTACACGTGTGCCATTAAAGGGAACGATCAAGAAGACGACGAGATCAAATTCGTATTATTGAAGAAGTTCTGGGAAACTCTGTCAAAAGGGGCAATGATATGGTATCATAATTTACCAACTAACACTATCGATTATTTTTTTCTATGCTTGCAGATTCTTTCATAAAAGCACACGCCAGAGCCATAAAGGCCGAGACGAGGAAGTCGGACCTTTTCAAGGTAAGGCAAAAAGATAACGAGATGCTAAGAGAGTTCGTATCTCATTTCCAAATGGAACGAATGGATCTACCACCGGTCACAGATGATTGGACTGGTCAAGCTTTCACTCAAGGACTGAACGAACGAAGCTCGATGGCTTCACAACAGTTAGAATTTGATCGAGTACCCGGTTGTTACCTGTGCTGATGTACACAATCGATATCAATCAAAGATTAGAGTCAAAGATGAACAGTTGGGTTTCGGGTCCGTTACTAAAAGGGACATCGACCGAGAACCAAGGTCGAACAAGGACCGATATCGGTCGTATAACAGAGATCGCAGGGGTACTGAACATGTATGCAACTCTGTATGAGGCGAAAGGAGAAGTGATCGAGTCCAAATGTCTTGGGGGCTGATGAACAAGAATGGGTTCGACAGGCATACCAGGCCTAAGGAAGCACCACGTGTCACGCCTCCTTTTTCCCGAGGGGATAAGGGATATGGGAGTTTTTCCAATTTAAGTGACATTATTCGAAATGGAATTATTTATTTATTCAGAGTCGCCACTTGGAATAATTTATGGTGTCCCAAGTCACCGATTTATTTTAGAATTCCAAATCGAGGAAATTTGACTCTTATTTTTGGTCTGCGAACACAGAAGACCGGGTAAGGAATTCTGTTAACCTGGGAGAAGGTGTGAGGCACTCCCGAGTTCTGTGGTTTTAGCACAGTCGCTTAAAAATTAATACTTGGCATAATTATCTGATTTATTACATGTTTTAAACCCATTGTGCATTTTTGTCTTTTACCGCTTTTTTAATATTTATGGAATTTATTTGAACAAGTCGCGATGTCGCACACTTATCGTTTTGGTATACATTGCAAACCGCGCCACGTGAAATGCACCCGCGATTTACAACATGTTTATTTTTATTTTAATTTGAAGTTATGGTCAAGTCGCGTGAAACGCGCACTTGAATTGAGGTTTACGTATCATGACTATGCCACATGAACCGTATCCATAGTCACGATGATTTATTATTAATCGCGCCTAAATCAAGCTGCGGTGTTCGAATATTACTCAATTACTAATTTTGACATTATTGTAAGGTCATGAGGTATGTATATTGTTATGGAGGAAATGAAGTAAATTAATTATGAAAAAAGTTGGCTAGCTTGTGAATGTTTATTTGTTTTTGGTCATGTGCAACAATTATCCCATAAATACGCTAGGGAAGTTCAATTAAAGTGTTACACCAATCATGGCCCAACCTAATATATTATAATTTTACTGCTAACCAATATTTAAAATTAGACTAAATTTATGGCAGGAAAAGATAGATACAGGCAGGATCAATTTAGTCACTAAGATAGGAGATCAAAATGAAACTAAAGCATGCTAAAATGGAAAGTCATTACTTCATTGAATAAACAAGAAAAGTAAAGAATTAATACATATTCATCAATAAAATTAACTGTATGAACTACTAAAAAGGACAATAAATTAATCTTAACAAATACTCAACATGAGAACAAATTAATCTTAGCACACTCAGATGCGAACTCGATCATATCATACTCAAAGTTAAATTAAAACAAAGTGACCCAAAACATTAATGAGAAAAAAAATAGAAAGAGAAGTGAACCTTTGTATTGATGATTGTGGATTTAAATTACAATCACTTAATGATCGGATAGCTCTCAACTGGACCCTTCGGACCACGGAAAACTCGAGCGGCAAATCTCAACTTGCAACCTCAATCGACCTTGCAAAACTAACGATTTAGTGGCTATTTTTGGAGCTTTTTTTTGGGGGGGGGGGGGGGGGGGAGGGTTAATGATAACTCAAAAGTGGTCAAGGGCTGGTGGTTTTGGGGTGGTGAAGCTGCTGGATTTTTCGAAAGAAAGCCGAAGAAAGAATGACACGAATAGAAATTTTCGTATCCTAGAAGAAGATAAATAAATTTTTCTCAATTCCTTCCTCCCTATTTTTTCCTTTCTCTCTCTCTTTTTTTCATCACATTTCTCTTCTATTTATAGAAAAAAATTCAAAATTTTCAGATTTTTATTTTTTATTTATTTTTTTTATTTTTAATTAAAAAATATTTCCACTTCCCATTTTTCTTATTTTTTTTAAAAATAATTCCCCACTTTCCTTTAATTTTATTTTTTAATTTCTCACTTTTTTTACTTTTAATATATTTAAAATCCCACTTTTTTACTTTTCTTTTTTTATTTCCCACTTATTTTACTTTCCTTTTTTTATTTCCCACTTACTTTTACTTTTTTTTAAAAAAAAATCAGATACCTTTACTTTTATTTTTTAATTCCAACTTTATTTTACTTTTTATTTTTTAAATTTCCACATTCTTTTACTTTTATTTTTTTTAATTTTCCACTTTCTTTTACTTTTTTTATTAAACAATTTCTACCTACTTTTACTTTTACTTTTTAATTTTATATTTCTACCTTTCCTATTTTTTAATTCCCATCCGAAATTTTTTTTAAAAAAAATTAATTTTTATTTATTTTCGGTTTTTAATTCATTTTATTTAAAAATAAAGATAAAAATAATACTAATAATAATAATTGACCTTTTAAATTATTAATAATTTTTTCTATGTATAAGTGTAACAAAGCTAAAAAATATATATATATTAAATTCTGAAAATATTTACATAGTAGAAGGTGATAAAAATTCAAATATAGTAAAATATTAGGTGCTCACAGCTTCCCCTATTTGCTTGGAAACATGAAGAGTTTTCAGGCAAAGACTAGGTGAGCCACGTGACTAATTTTTTACCAAACCATTATTCAAAAGGAAAAGAAATAAAAGATAGGGTGCAACCGAGTCTTGGTTTTGGACAGCCTATATATCCCGGGTTATAGGAGAATCAGGTTGCGTGTAGTTCAAGGAGAATGGTGGAATGATGAGTTGAGGAGTCGAGTGAGGTTCCGTCGAGGCTCCGGTCCGCGGTCCTGCTATTATATCAAAATAAAAATAAAAACTAAACAAGCCTATCAATTATGAGTTACAAGATTCCTATCTATGAGTCTTCAGAAACTTGATCTTGAGTCTTAACTGGTTCTTCATGCAGACTCTGATCTAAACCTTGATGATCGCTAGCTGTAGGTTCTAGTTCATTGTTCTATAGCTTCTTCTAATCAAATCGGTACTCCAATGCTCATGGCTTCAGTCATGTCTTAGCATTCCACATCTTTTCAATTGCTTTTGCATTTTGGATTCACTTTTTTTTTCTTTTCTTTTATTCTGAATTGAGACTTCTTCTTTTGGTCATCTCGAACCATGTGCCTCGAGGTAAAACCTACTCAGATACCAAAACAAACAATCGAACAAAATTCTTTTGCCCCAGTTTGTACTAGAAAAATTTCGTAAGTTATTGTAACAAAATTCTAAACTACTTCTTTATTGAAAGCAATAAAAGGTCGGAAGTGATGTACCCTGAAAATGTCATGTTTTTTTTTTGAATTGTGTTCTTTTATTGTCAAAAGGATGTCTCAACTAAGGATTGGTGTACCTTATGTTGGGAAAATGTGGCCAGGGAATGGGATACCCTATATTGGCAAAGATATCGGGGAATGGTGTACCCTGCATTTAAGATCAAATCAACTAGGGAGTGGAGACCCTATGTTGGAAAAAGCGACTAGGTAGTGGAGACCCTATGTCAAAAATAAAATCAACTAGGGAATGGAGACCCTATGTTGGAAAAGACGACTAGGGAGTGGAGCCCCTATGTCTAAAATAATATCAACCAGGGAGTGGAGACGCTATGTTGGAAAAGCAGACTGGGGAATGGAGACCCTATGTCTAAAAACATCAACTAGGGAGTGGAGACCCTATGTTAGAAAAGAGACTAGGGAGTGGAGACCCTATGTCTAAAATAAAATCAACTAGGGAGTGGAGACCCTATGTTGGAAAAGCGACTAGTGAGTGGAGATCCTATGTCTAAAATAAAATTAACTAGGGAGTGGAGACCCTATGTTGGAAAAGCGACTAGGGAGTGGAGACCCTATGTCTAAAATAAAATCAACTCCCCCCTATGTTGGAAAAGCGACTAGGGAGTGGAGACCCTATGTCTAAAATCATCAACTAGGGAGTGAAGACCCTATGTTTGAAAAGAGACTAGGGAGTGGAGACCCTATGTCTAAAATATCATCAACTAGGGAGTGGATATCCTATGTTGGAAAATCATCAACTAGGGAGTGGAGATCCTATGTTGGAAAAAGAGACTAGGGAGTGGAGACCCTATGTCTAAAATATCAATCAACTAGGGAGTGGATACCCTATGTTGGAAAATCATCAACTAGGGAGTGGAGACCCTATGTTGGAAAAGAGACTAGGGAGTGGAGACCCTATGTCTAAAATATCAATCAACTAGGGAGTGGATACCCTATGTTGGAAAAGAGACTAGGGAGTGGAGACCCTATGTCTAAAATCATCAACTAGGGAGTGAAGACCCTATGTTTGAAAAGAGACTAGGGAGTGGAGACCCTATGTCTAAAATATCATCAACTAGGGAGTGGATATCCTATGTTGGAAAATCATCAACTAGGGAGTGGAGATCCTATGTTGGAAAAAGAGACTAGGGAGTGGAGACCCTATGTCTAAAATATCAATCAACTAGGGAGTGGATACCCTATGTTGGAAAATCATCAACTAGGGAGTGGAGACCCTGTGTTGGAAAAGATACTAGGGAGTGGAGACCCTATGTCTAAAATATCAATCAACTAGGGAGTGGATACCCTATGTTGGAAAAGCGACTAGAGAGTGGAGACCCTATGTCTAAAATAAAATCAACTAGGGAGTGGAGAACCTATATTGAAAAAGCGACTAGGGAGTGGGGACCCTATGTCTAAAAACATCAACTAGGGAGTGGATACCCTATGTTGGAAAAGCAGACTAGGGAATGAAGACCCTATGTCTAAAAACATCAACTAGGGAGTGGAGACCCTATGTTGGAAAAGAGACTAGGGAGTGGAGACCCTATGTCTAAAAATTATCAACTAGGGAGTGGAGACCCTATGTTGGAAAACGCAGCTAGGGATTGGAGACCCTATACTACTATGATTTGTTTTCTTTCTTTTTAATTTCATATATTTTTTTAAGATAATGAGTAAAATGCGGGAAAAAGTTTGGAGAAGACTTCCCTTTTGCAGTAGTTGCTGCAAAACTGTTTCTAGCCTTTGCGTAATTTCGTTTTGGTTGCACCTGCTTCTTGCAAGGTTGCTTTTGGATTGCACCTGTTTCCCTATTTTTTTTTTCAAACAAAGAACAATTTGTCACTTGAAAAGGTGGTTGGTTTTGTGGCCTTGATTGTTTGAGTCACTTGGTCTCGGTCCTTTCAGTTGCAACTGGTTGTTTCCTGAATATCGATTGCATTTCTAACCTCAGAGAACCTCTGGCTTTTCCGGATTTTGCCATGATGGTTAGTCACGTGGGACTTAACCTTTTTAACTTTTATTTTGCCCTTGTGGGCATTTGATTTGAATTTCCTCTTTCAACAGTTTTTGATTTCGAAATATCGGCCAACATGGCCAATTGGAGTCAACTTGATGCCCTTGCCGAGATTGGGTGCCTTTTCTTTTGCATATTGACTTATATCAAGTGAGAACCTTGTAAATCAATCCTGCCTTCCCTTCTTTGTCTTAGTTTCAGAACAGAGTTAAACAGAAAAGGATTCAAAGAAAAGCAAACAATGGAATAGACAAATGAATTTAGACAAGAGGTATCCCTTTCGGGGAAAAGAAAGAAGGACTTATCTGGAGTGTATACAGACTTCAATGAACATGACATGCCTCTTGGACTAGATGCCTGATCTGTGTAAACCGTCCAACTCTCAGAAATTCATCGCAACTCTTGCTTTGAGACTGAGAAACTTTGCCCAGGTCTGTGTCGATGCCAGTGACTGTGAGGATCCTCTTTTCGATCAGTGGCGCCCTTTGCGGGTTTTCACCAGCTGGCCTCTCTCATTTCTCTTCTCATCATCGCCTTATAGTGCTCTTTGTGAGTTTTCACTAACAAGACTCTCTCATTTTTGTATTTCTCTGCTTACCAACGCCTTATGATGCCCATGAGGTTTTCACCAATAAGACTCTCTCATTTTATTTCTCTTATTTTGTTGTATCAGATCCGAGTAACTGTATCCTCCCATTTTGAATCTCTTTGCCGATTGATCGGAAGGACTTCAAAAAGGATTTGGGTAAAAAGGATTTGGATTGAATTACAACTTTGGAACATTTCAGACAAAACTATCGCCAAACCATTATAACATCTGCCCCAGTTTCACTTTTGAGGGAATTTGGGTTTTTATTTTGGTGTGACTGAACCCCAGAGAGAGGCTTCCTACGTATCCTTTCGGAATCAAGTCAAACGTAGTTCAAGGAACTTTGTTTTTTTTTTTTTCGTAGTAACTTCCAGGTTCCAAAGAGGGTGATCAAAGAAACAAAAAAGGGTCAAACATAATACCTCTTGACCACATCTACATTGACAGCTGTTTCGGGGTCATTTCCTTCAATGTCTCCCAAGTACAACGCTCCTTTCGGTAACAGTTTTCTTATAATATATGGACCTTTCCAATTTGGAGCAAATTTTCCTTTTGCTTCCTCATGATGCAGGAGAATACGTCTCAGAATGAGTTGCCCCACTTCGAATTTCCTGGGTCGCACTTTCTTGTTATAGGCACGGGCCATTCTTTGTTGGTACAACTGCCCGTGGCAAACTGCGGCCATTCGCTTTTCATCAATCATAGTTAATTTTTCCAATCGGGCCTTGATCCATTGATCATCCTCGATCTCGGCTTCAATAATGATTCGAAGAGAGGGAATTTCAACTTCTGCAGGTATTACGGCTTCAGTGCCATAAACCAATAAGTAAGGCGTAGCCCCAACTGATGTGCGCACGGTTGTGCGATATCCCAATAATGCGAAAGGCAGCTTTTCATGCCATTGTCTAGAACTTTGAATCATTTTCTTGAGGATCTTCTTGATATTCTTGTTTGCGGCTTCAACATCGCCATTAGATTTGGGCCGATAAGGGGTAGAATTACGATGCGTAATCTTAAATTGTTCGCATACCTCCCTCATCAAGTGGTTGTTCAGATTTGTAGCATTGTCTATAATGATAGTTTTAGGAATACCAAAATGAAAAATAATGTTGGAATTCACGAAGTCCACCACCGCTTTCTTGGTGACGGTTTTGAAAGTGACTGCTTCAACCCACTTTGTGAAATAATCAATGGCAACCAAGATGAATATGTGCCCATTTGAAGCTTTCGGCTCGATTGGCCCAATGACATCCATACCCCAAGCAACGAACGGCCAAGATACTGACATAGGATGTAACTCTGAAGGCGGTGCATGAATCCGGTCACCGTGTATCTGACACTGATGACACTTCCGGACAAAACTGAAGCAATCCTTTTCCATGGTCATCCAGTAATAACCTGCCCGAAGGATTTTCTTTGCAAGGACATATCCGTTCATGTGAGGTCCACATACTCCCGAATGCACTTCGTTCATGATCTTTTCAGCTTCTAGGGTATCTACACACCTCAAGAGATTCAGATCTGGAGTTCTTTTGTACAAGATTTCTCCGCTCAAGAAGAAACCGCTGGCAAGCCTTCGAATGGTTCTCTTTTGGTCTCCACTAGCCTGTTCGGGATATTTCTTTATTTTCATAAACCTTTTGATATCATGATACCATGGCTAAATATCTGGTTCTATTTCAATTGTATTACAATAACCATGCCTCTCTCGAATTTGGATTTCCAGCGGGTCAATATGGACATTGCCCGGATACGGTAGCATTGAGGCCAAAGTAGCTAATGCATCAGCTAACTCATTGTGGAATCGAGGAATATACCTGAACTCGACGGACTTGAATCATTTGCTAAGATCTTCCACATGTTGCCTATATGGGATAAGCTTGATATCTCGAGTTTTCCATTCACCTTGGGCTTGCCGAATGATCAAATCTGAATCTCCCATGATTAATAATTCTTCCACATCCAGATCAACTGCCATATTCATGCCCATAATGCAGGCTTCATACTCAGCGGTGTTGTTGGTATAGAAGAACCGAAGCCGGGCTGTGGCCGGGTAGTGCTGACCGGTGGGTGAAACCAAAATTGCCCCAATCCCGACACCTTTTGCATTTACAGCTCCATCAAAGAACATTTTCCAAGCATTGGTGTCTTCTGGAATTACTTCAACTGAATTTACTTCCTCATCCGGAAAGTAAGTACTTATGGGTTGGTATTCATCATCAACCGGGTTCTCAGCTAGATGATCCGCCAAGGCTTGAGCTTTCATCGCTGTACGGGTGACATAGACAATGTCGAACTCAGTGAGCAGGATTTGCCATTTTGCTAACCTTCCCGTGGGCATTGGTTTCTGGAATATGTACTTCAGAGGATCCATTCTAGTTATGAGATATGTGGTGTAGGCAAAAAGATAATGTCTGAGCTTCTGGGCGACCCAAGTTAGGGCGCAACAAGTTCTTTCCAACAAAGTATACTTGGCTTCATAAATGGTAAACTTCTTGCTCAAGTAGTATATGGCCTTCTCTCTCTTCCCAGTCACATCATGTTGCCCCAGGACACAACCAAAGGAATTTTCCAAGACTGTCAGATACAAGAACAAAGGTCTTCCTGGCTAGGGTGGAACCAACACTGGCGGATTTGACAGATATTCTTTGATCTTATCAAAAGCCTCTTGACATTCATCTATCTATTTGATCACTACATCTTTCTTCAGCAACTTAAATATGGGCTCACACGTGGTAGTAAGCTGAGCAATGAACCTGTTGATGTAATTCAATCTCCCTAGCAGACTCATGACCTCTTTCTTGGTTCTCGGAGGTGGCAAATCCCGAATAGACTTTATCTTTGTCGGATCTAACTCAATACCCCTCCGACTGACTATAAACCCCAGAAGTTTCCCAGATGGAACTCAGAATGCATATTTGGCTGGATTCAATTTCAAATCATACCTGCGCAGACGCTCAAAGAACTTTCTCAGATCTTGCACATGGCCTTCTTTTGTTCTGGATTTAATGATAACATCATCCACATACACCTCAATTTCCTGGTGCATCATGTCATGGAAGATGGCAGTCATGGCTCTCATGTAAGTTGCCCCGGCATTTTTCAAACCGAATGGCATGACTCTGTAACAATAAGTGCCCCACGGCGTGGTGAAAGCCGTCTTTTCTGCGTCGACCTCATCCATCAGAACCTGGTGATACCCAGCATAACAATCCACGAAAGACTGTATCTCATGTTTGGCACAGTTGTCAACAAGAATATGAATGTTTGGCAGTGGAAAGTTGTCCTTGGGACTTGCTTTGTTCAAATCCCGATAATCAACACACACTTGGGTTTTCCCATCTTTCTTTGGCACTGGGACCACATTAGCCAACCACGTAGTGTATCAGACCACCCGAATCACACCAGCTTTTAATTGTTTGGAGACTTCTTCTTTGATCTTATCACTGATTTCTGTTTTAAACTTTCTTTGCTTTTGTTGTACGAGTGGGTAACCGGGATAAGTTGGCAATTTATGTACTACCAAATCAACGCTCAAACCTGGCATATCATCATAGGACCATGCAAACACATCCTTGAATTCAAACAAAAGTTGGATCAATACATCCCTAGTTCTTTTATCTGCGTGAATGCTTATCATGGTTTCTCGGACCTCTTCTGGACTGCCCAAATTAACTGGCTCGGTTTCATTTAAGTTTGGCTTATGCTTATTCTCAAATTGTTCCAATTCTCGATTTATTTCCCTAAAAGCCTCATCTTCATCATATTCTGGATCTTGATTCATTATTTCATAGTTAGACATCGTTTTAACATCTGGGCATGAAGTCCGTAAGCATGTCATATTATTTAAGTCCGCATTATTAGAACTGAAAAGGAAAAGATAAGAAAAATAGAAAAATTAAAATAAAGAAAAAGGAAACATCCATTGATGATGCAATATTGATTTCATTTCATTGAATTAAGATAAGAGGGTTTACATCGAAATCAAAAGACAATAAAATAAAAACATTCGAGTTACACCCTTAAATAACTCGTAATGTAGAAAAGATGGCAAGACTGGACTACCGGGATTCCCGCATGACAGGGAATGGGGTAGCTTTCCAATTCTGAAGCTTGGCATTTGGCCCCATGTATAACAACTCAGCAGTGCTCGTTCCTTCCCCCGGCTGGACCATGTGGGACTCATACAACAATCGTTTCATGGCTTCAAAAATATCCTCAATCTTTTCAGCTGTGAAGGTCTCTTCTTCTTATTCTTCTTCTTCTACATATTTGTGATCAATAAATGACTTGGTGAGATGCGGAACGGGCTGAGGCAGGACCCACCCATTTTTCTTGCGCGTATCAGCCCATTTTCTATCGGCCTCTGTAGCTCGAAAACCTACGCCGAAGAACTTTTCATTGGCGGTTGACGTAACGGGCTCTATGATGCCTTGTAGATATACCCTGAGCCCCTTTCCGGGCTTGTACCCATGTTTAATCATTTCAGTGGCAACCATGACCGAGACATTAGATAAGCAAGGTTGAGGGAACGGGGCCCCTTCTTCGCATTGATCAGCGATCACAATTTCGAAGGCTTGGTAGACAATGTGCTTACTTCCTTCTCTAGCTTCGAGACATGGGACTGAAGGGTCCCTGTAAATGGACTGTTCATCCTCCCCGTAGACAATAATTTCTTGGTTTTCATGATCAAATTTGACCATTTGATGAAGAGTGGAGGGCACAGCTCCTGCAGTGTGAATCCATGGTCTTCCTAGGAGAAACTTATATGAAGTATCCATGTCCAAAACCTGGAAAGTTACCTCAAAATCCAAAGGCCCAATGGTCAAAATCAAATCAATTTCCCCTATTGTGTCTTGTTTGACACCATCCAAAGCGCACACACATACATTGTTTGGTCGGATTCTTTCTGTTCCAATTTTCATCCTCTGGAGCGTTGAGAGAGGGAAAATGTCGACCCCAGACCCACCATCTAGCATGACTCTCTTTATATAATAACCTTCGCATTTGACAGTCAAGTGAAGGGCTTTGTTGCGGGCGGCTCCCTCTTGGGGCAAATCATCACGGCTGAAGGAAATCCTATTAACTTCAAAGAATTGTTCAGCCATTCTTTCCAGTTGTTCAACTGAAGTTTCAATCGGGACATATGCCTCGTTCAATGTTTTCAGGAGTACCTTCTGATGTTCATTTGAGCTAATAAAAAGAGATAAAAGTAAAACCTGGGAAGGATTCTTCCTGAGCTGGTCAATTATTCCATATTCCGAAGTTTACATTTTTCGGAAAAACTCTTCTGCTTCCTCACAACTCACAGGCTTTTTAGGCGGAAACTGTTTATCCTTGCTCAGTTTTAACATCTTTTGCTCTTCTGGGTTGTGGTACTTCCTAGGTTGGTTCATTTCGTTCACCTCTCCCATAATCTCTTTCCCCTTGTAAGTAACCACTGTTTTGCTATAATTCCAGGGGACTGTAGTGGGGTCTCTCATAGGGCTCTGTGGTGCGCGGCTAATAACCACGGGCTCATTCAGCCTTGGTGAAATTACCGGCCCCCGCGCCACATAAGTCCATTTTGGCACATACAACTTTGGCACATTTAGCGTGACTTTCCTCTGCTAAAATCTTTTGGGAGTGTTCAACATGAGTTGTTCTTTCCTTGGGGCCCTAGGAACATAGAGAATTCCGTCCTTAGCTGGTGCTGCACTAGTATTTGTTTCTGCAACTTGAGGAGTTAGAGTGATTTTCTTCTCATTTCTGGCTTGTTTCAACGCCGCTTTAGGTCTTGCATCTGAATCGACAATGGCGATGATAGCTTTCAAAGCTGGATAAAACTCTTTATCATCATAAATCATTCCAATGACCGGCCCGTTGTTGTGAGTCGGTAATGGATTGTTAGTCACATTGGGGACTTTCTCGTCCCTCAACACCACTCATTTTTGTTCTATCAAATTCTCAACGGCTCTCTTGAGAGTCCAACAATCCCCATATCATGACCCTCTACCCCTGAATGATAGGCACACCTAGTACCGGGCCGGTATGATGGAGATTCCAGATTTTGCCGGTTTGGAGGCACAAGTTGCAATAGACCCATCTGGACTAATTTTGGAAACAAGCTAGAGTAGGACTCACCAATAGGGGTGAAGTCATTTCTCCTAGGATGCTCACGAAGGCGTGTATTATGTTGGTAATTGTTTTGTGGGGGACGAGGGTTATATGGAGCTTGGTAAGGATGGTTATTTCTGGGAGGTGGAGCTCGATTTTGGTTGTAGTGTTGTTGTGGCCGTGCATAAGGTTGGACATTCATCACCGCATAGGGAGGCGGTGCCACGGCATATGCTGCATCTTGATGGGGGTAGTAGTGTTGTGGGGTTTTGGAAGGCAGGTAAGAATGATCGCGGGATCGATGGGGGCCTCTCAAACCTGAAGTCATCAAGGCTCCTTCTTCCCTCTTCTTTCGATTTGCTAAACCTCCCGAGCCGTTCTGGATGGCTTGGGAGGTGGCTCTCAAAGCAGATTGACTTATGATTCGGCCAGTTTTCAAATCATTTTCTACCATTTCTCCAATTTTTATGGCCTCTGCAAAAGGTTTGCCCATTGCAGACATCATGTTTTGAAAGTAATTGGCCTCTTGGGTCTGCAAGAAAACATTGACCATTTCTGCCTCATCCATAGGCGGTTTCACTCTGGATGCTTGGTTACGCCACTTGATAGCATTTTTACGGAGGCTTTCCGTGGTTTTCTTCTTGAAATTGGTCAGAGAATTCCTATCTGGAGCTATATCAATATTATATTAAAATTGCTAACGAAATCTCGGGCCAAGTCATCCCATATATGCCAATGGGAGATGTCCTGATTTATGTACCATTCTGATGCAATTCCCGTCAAGCTCTCCCCGAAATAGGCCATCAAAAGTTCTTCTTTTCCACCTGCCCCTCTCAGCTGATTGCAATATATTTTCAAATGAGCGATTGGGTCTCCGTGCCCGTCGTATTTTTTGAATTTTGGCATTTTAAAACCAACAGGAAAATGAACATGAGGAAATATACACAGATCAGAGTAGGAGACACTCTTTTGGCCACTCAGGCCCTGCATGTTCTTCAGACCTTTTTCGAGGCTTTTCATCTTCCGAACCATCTCTTCTTGCTCGGGGTTTCTCATAGCTCCTTCCTGTTCCATAGGAGAATCAAAATGCGGGTGTTGAGGGTAAGAGTTTGGGGTAACATGAGCGTTGTCTAGCTAAAATTGCGGGACTTGAAACGTGAAAGCTGAAGGCTCGAAGCATGGCTTGGGAACTGTTGGTTGTGCTGTAGTAGAGACTGGTGGTGCGGTGAATAATGTAAAAGGTACCCCTGAAAATGGTGCCTGGGGGCGAACCTCAGAAGGCATACCGGTGAAATTGGCCGATATAGTGGGGTACCCAAACGGGATGAATGGGTTTGTTATGGGGATGGGGACATTAGAGATTCCACTTATCCTGGGAAGTAGTTCAGGAAATACGGGGATTATACTGGGCGGTTCTTTGCCATTAGACCAAGAGTCCCACATTTCTAACATGCGGACGCGCAGCCTCCTATTTTCCTCAGTGGTTGCGGACTCTGACTGTGGAATAGCCGATACAGGACTATCTTCAGGCTCAATAATTGGTAGATGACTTTCAGAGGCCATAGGAACACTGCCTTTAGATCTCGTGAAGTAAGGATGAGAAGCCAGATTACCACAAAACCAACCACCTAAACAGGACTTTTGATACTTGCACACACAACAACCTGGTTAGTTTGAGATATTTAACAGATAAGGAATCGCATATTGGGGATGCAATGCACTTAAACAATTAAATATTTCTAAATGTCTTTACAATGGCTGTATGTTTTATCCCGGCTTTACTATCACTTTTCTCAAATTTCGAATCCTTATTTCTTTTTCCTTCCCTTATTGTTGTTTTTGCTCTTTTATTTTTCACTCTTTTTTCTTTCTTGTTCACTCAATTTTCCTTCTTTGTCTCTCTTTTTCTTTATTTTTCACTCAGATTGTCTATAGCTACGATCGAATCCGATGGAGATTGCCTACGTATCATGACGCCGCATGAATCAGATCATTACGTAGTTCAGGAAATAAATGCAGAATAAAAGAAAAGAAAATTTTGGTTTTTGGTTTTTTTTCAACATTTCATTAAAAAAATCTTTTTGAGTTTTTCTATTACAAAGATTTTGGAAATACTGATGATTAAACATACATACTCAAAACAAAAAAAAAACAGACTCGAAAAGGTAATAAATACAGACTCAAAGCCAAAAATAATAAATAAAAAAAAAATCAGGAATACATAAGAGCCTCTAATACTACTCTGGGGACCCGTGGTACATCAGTCGGTCTCGACGTGGGCCTGCGTGCAATCTCTTCTTGAAGGTACTCTAAATCATCCATCACATGACGGACAAAAGTCATCACAGAAGTAAAGAACATGGACCTGGTCATATCTTCGCATTCATGGTATTTCATTATGATGTAATCAGCGATTTCTTTAATCCTCATTCTAATGACACCCTTTTCTTGGAGCAAGCGTCCAATTTGCTGAGACCGGGCCTCCAATACTTGTGTGGCCGTATGGTTTTGGTCTTGCAATTATTGTATGACTTCTTCCAATAGGGAAATCGATGTATTGCAATGCTCGCTTTCAGCTTTGAAATCCTTTGTCTGTTGGACCATTTTATTTTCGAGATTAGTCAGCTTTTCCCTTAAGATCGCGACCCCTCTATCATACTTTTGCTTTAAATGCTGAACACACCTTGCCCGTTCTTCTGCATTATTCGCCAATTTTGCCCGAGCTTTTGCCAATTCATCCTCGACCTTTGTCAAATCAAACCCATAATCATGAACTTTCCGTCTCAGATTGCTTATGAGTCTTTCATTTTTTTCGCTTTTTATAAGGTTTTCAGCAACTATTTTCATTTTCTGAATTTGAGCTTGGAGGGCTTCATTTTCTCGGGCCAACCTTTTATTTTCTCCTTCATCCTCAGCAGCCTGCAAACTACTGTTAAATTTGAGGTTTTTGATTTGATCCTCTAGTTTTCTTATGGTGGTCCGGTATTCTTTTTCTTTAGCTAACCAAACCCATTGTTCTCGTGCTCCATCAGTGAATTGTTGGACATGGGGTCTTTTGGCGGGCTTTTCTGTCTCTTGATCGACTCGAACTCTCTTACCATACCAGGCTATGTAGTTAGATTCTACTTCACCCAAGGAACAATCCCGTACTTGAGTCTGTGGCTCCAGAAACCTACATGGGTGCCAAATCTGGCGAACCTTTTCTTCTGGGAATGCGGCTTTTGGGCATAGTTCAATAACCTGTGGACTCAAATCTTCATCATAAGGGACTGTTTGGTATTTTCCTAATTGACGTAGGACTCAATGCAGAGCATATGGCTGAATACTCCGAAGTCCCATCAATAAAAGAAAGCACACTCCGGCGTCATATAAATAACCTCGTTGACCGTGAGCCAACTAAAAGTCCACTCAATTCGGTTTGCGGTCAAAAAACCCAAATACGCGAACCAAGCCTCAGTACCCTCCGGTAACTCATGACCGTTTACCCGGTTTCCGTATTCTTCAATGTAATCGAGTCCGGTCAGACAGTAGTTCATGTACCTCTGGCGATGGCAAAGATGTTCCACCAGCCACATTTGCAAAAGCAAGTTGCAACCCTCAAAGAACTTTGTCCCAGCTCGACACACAGTTAGAGCTCGATAGATTTTTGCGAGAATCATCGGTATAAGAGTGTCATTGGCCTTTTTCACCATAAAGTCGGCCATTCTTGCAAGTCCTAGCTCTATATGTCTGTCACTCCTTGGGCATATCAGAGTGCCTAAAAAGGCAACTACGAAGGCTAAACCTCTGCGTGCTTCCCATTTGTTTTTATTTCCCTGATGACTCAAACCATTGTCCGGAGCCTCAAATCCTCGGGGATCCCCATACCGGCTGTATAAGAAGTGGAATGTGAAAAATCCTTTGGCCAAATTTCCATCTTTAACCTGCCGGCTAATGCTCAGAAGGTCCAAAAACTTATGAGAAGTTACAGGTCTTGGTGCTACTGGATATTGGTACCTGAGATTCCCGTCAAGACCAACATAACCTGCTATCTCTTCTAGCAAAGGGGTCAACTCAAAATCAGAGAAGTGGAAAACATTGTGCGTCAGGTCCCAAAACGGTATCAAAGCTTCAATTATATCAACCCTTGGTTTAATTTTCAGAAGCCCGGTGAGCCCACCTAAAGCCTTTGTCACATAAAGCTTGCTAACCTCCCCCAGGTCATTCCACCACATGTGGAGTCCCAGTGGAATCTCATCTACGACCCGAAAAGGTACATTCTCAACGGTGCTCATTCTGCATACAAATTGAGGACAAAAATCAAAACCGACACATTTTCCAAAAACATAAAGTGGTTAATTTTAAAAATTCAAATCAGTAAATTTCGTAACATTTTTTTTTTTTTGCAAATACGGTTCTTTCAGCACTTGAGGAAAATTTTTAGGGTTGTTTCTGCCAACTGAGGTTGGTTATAGGAGAAAAGACTGACTTGGGTTTACATTGTGGCTATTCTTGTGAAAACAGCTTTTCGGCGCTCCAGGAGAATGTTTTAAGGCTATTTTGACAAGAACGACCCCGGGTGATGATCATGTTTCAAAAGGTTCTTATTTTGATTAGTTTTGAAAAAATATGGTCGGACCTGATAGGGGTTGCCTACGTATCTCACATCCGGTGAGAATCAGACTCGCGTAGTTCGGTAGGTTTTGGAGCAATAGGAAAACACGACTTATTTTGAAAATGACTTTTTTTTCCAGAGTTTCAGTATTTTTCAAATACCTGGATTTTCAAAACCGGGTAAATGTTTTTTTTTTTTTACCTCACTCTTTGTTTTTTCTTGGTTCCATTTCCCTATTCTAGAAGCCGGTCAACATGCAAGCCGAAACAAACATATGCACAAATAGCATGTAAAATGCATCAAGATGGTCCAATATATTGGGTACACCTGTCCTAGACGGACCCAACCCCTATGTTGAGTTCCCAAAGTCAAATGCACGTGATGCAAATAAACGTTCCTACTAGGGATCCGGCATGAGGCTATGTTATTCTAGGTTTAGATCCTAGGTGTGTTGTTCTAGACCTGGCTTACCCGAGCAGACAACTCGAGCCGGGGGGGGGGGCAAGCAGCGTACCGGGAATATAGAAGCTTCACCGGCTTTATAACTTGTCCGAACCTCGTCCTAAAATTAGGATATGACTCTAACAGAAAAGAAGTCACGCGAAGCGCACGCTTTCCAAAAGATTTAGAAGACTCAGAGAGAAGAGGGTTCCGTAACAGTTTATATACAGTTCAAGCAATATCAAAGCGGTAAAAAGCGGCATTTAGCACATTAGGCTCAAACACGTAAAAATCAGATAATAAATAAAAGCCAAGTATAACAGCTATTCTAAGCTCGAATTCTGAACCATGAACCAGAGATTCTGGGTTCTTATTCCCCAGCAGAGTCACCAGAGCTGCCACACCTCCTTTTTCCCGAGGGGATAAGGGATATGGGAGTTTTTTCAATTTAAGTGACATTATTCGAAATTGGATTATTTATTTATTCAGAGTCGCCACTTGGAATAATTTATGGTGTCCTAAGTCACCGATTTATTTTAGAATCCCAAATAGAGGAAATTTGACTCTTATTTTTGGTCTGCGAACACAGAAGACCGGGTAAGAAATTCTGTTAACCTGGGAGAAGGTGTGAGGCACTCCCGAGTTCTGTGATTTTAGCACAGTCGCTTAACAATTAATACTTGGCGTAATTATCTGATTTATTACATGTTTTAAACCCATTGTGCATTTTTGTCTTTTATCGCTTTTTAATATTTATGGAATTTATTTGAACAAGTCGCGATATCGCACACTTATCATTTTGGTACACATTGCAAACTGCGCCACGTGAAACACACCCGCGATTTACAACATGTTTATTTTTATTATTATTTGAAGTTATGGTCAAGTCGCGTAAAACGCGTACTTGAAATGAGGTTTACGTATCATAACTATGCCACAGGAACTGTACCCATAGTCACGATGATTTATTATTAATCGCGCCTAAATCAAGCTACGGTGTTTGAATATTATTTAATTACTAATTTTGATATTATTGTAAGGTCATGAGGTATGTATATTGTTATGGAGGAAATGAAGTAAATTAATTATGGAAAAAGTTGGCTAGCTTGTGAATGTTTATTTGTTTTTGGTCATGTGCAACAATTAGCCCATAAATACGCTAGGGAAGTTCAATTAAAGTGTTACACCAATCATGGCCTAACCTAATCTCTTATAATTTTACTACTAACCAATATTTGAAATTAGACTAAATTTATGGCAGGAAAAGATAGATATGGGCAGGATCAATTTAGTCACTAAGATAGGAAATCAAAATGAAACTAAAGCATGATAAAATGGAAAGCCATTACTTCATTGAATAAACAAGAAAAGTAACGAATTAATACATATTCATCAATAAAATTAACCGTATGAATTACTAAAAAGGACAATAAATTAATCTTAACAAATACTCAACATGAGAACAAATTAATCTTAGCACACTCAGATGCGAACTCGATCATATCATACTCAAAGTTAAATTAAAACAAAGTGACCCAAAACATTAATGAGAAAAAAAATAGAAAGAGAAGTGAACCTTTATATTGATGATTGTGGATTTAAATTACAACCACTTAATGATCGGATAGCTCTCAACTGGACTCTCCGGACCACGAAAAACTGGAGCGGCAAATCTCAACTTGCAACCTCAATCGACCTTGCAAAACTAACGATTTAGTGGCTATTTTTGGAGCTTTTTTTGGGGGGGGGAGGGGGGGGGGTTAATGATAACTCAAAAGTGGTCAAGGGCTGGTGATTTTGGGGTGGTGAAGCTGCTGGATTTTTCGAAAAAAAGCCGAAGAAAGAATGACACGAATAGAAATTTCCGTATCCTAAAAGAAGATAAATAAATTTTTCTCAATTCCTTCCTCCCTATGTTTTCCTTTCTCTCTCTCTTTTTTTCATCACATTTCTCTTCTATTTATAGAAAAAAAAATTTGAAATTTTCAGATTTTTATTTTTTATTTATTATTTATTTTTTTTATTTTTAATTAAAAAGAATTTTCACTTCCCATTTTTCTTATTTTTAAAAAAAAGTAATTCCCCACTTTCTTTTACTTTTATTTTTTAATTTCTCAATTTTTTTTACTTTTAATATATTTAAAATCCCATTTTTAACTTTTCTTTTTTAATTTCCCACTTATTTTATTTTCTTTTTTAATTTCCCACTTATTTTATTTTTCTTTTTTTATTTTCCACTTACTTTTTCTTTTTTTTTAAAAAAAAATCAGATACCCTTACTTTTATTTTTTAATTCCAACTTTATTTTACTTTTCATTTTTTAAATTTCCACATTCTTTTACTTTTATTTTTTAAATTTTCCACTTTTTTTTACTTTTTTTATTAAACAATTTCTACCTACTTTTACTTTTACTTTTTAATTTTATATTTCTACTTTTCCTATTTTTTAATTCCCATCCGAAATTTTTTCTTTTTTTAAAAAAAAAATTAAATTTTATTTATTTTTGGTTTTTAATTCATTTTATTTAAAAATAAAGATAAAAATAATATTAATAGTAATAATTGGCCTTTTAAATTATTAATAATTTTTTCTATATATATATATATATATGTATAAGTGTAACAAAGCTAAAAAAAATATATGTATTAAATTCTGAAAATATTTACATAGTAGAAGGTGATAAAAATTCAAATATAGCCAAAAATTAGGTGCTCACACCACGGTTATCAGAATATAACTTCAACATCGATGCATCCGCCATCGTGTCGGCTATCAGACGCATCAAAGATACTAAGTGTCCTCGACCTCTGTAATTCGATCCAGCCCAGAGAAATCCCAATCAAATGTGCAAGTATCATGGCACCCATGGCCACAGAACTGAAGACTATGGGCAGTTGAGAGGGGAGGTAGCCCGGTTATTCAATGAAGGGCACCTTCGAGAATTTTTAAATGACCGGGCCAAAAACCATTTCAAAAATAGAGATTTCAATAGACAAAATGAACAAGAAGAGCTACAATACATCATCCATATGATTATCGGAGGGATCGATGTCCCCCTGGGGGCAGTGCTTAAACACACTAAGATGTCGATTGTAAGAGAGAAGCGATCTCGGACTCAGGATTACACACCTAAAGGAACCTTGTCCTTTAGTGACGAAAATGCGGAAGGAATCATGAAACCCCATAACGATGCACTGGTAATATTTGTACTTATGAATAAAACTCAATTTAAGCGTTTGTTAATTGATCTAGGTAGTTCGGCCAACATCATTCGATCAAGGGTCGTAGAGAAACTCGGTCTACAGGACCAGGTTGTGCCCGCAACCCTGGTGCTAAACGGATTTAATATGGCGTGTGAAACTACTAAGGGAGAGATAAATTTGCCAGTAAACGTGGTTGGGACCATCAAAGAAATGAAGTTCCACGTGATCGAGGGCGTTATGAGATATAACGCCCTATTCGGGAGGCCATGGATCCACAATATGAGAGCCGTGCCCTCGACCCTTCACCAGGTTCTGAAATTTCCAATGTCGGAGGGAATCAAAACGATCTACAAGGAGCAACCAGCAGCAAAAGAAATGTTTGTCGTTGATGAAGTGATTCCGATATCTTCACTATCATCGACAAAGGGATCAAATTCGAAGGAGGAACGTGATACCAAATAGCAATCACAAACGTTAGCCTCGACCCAACTAGAGAATCAGAAGACTGAGGAAGATGATGACTATGCGGTCCCTCGATCCTTCGTGGTCCCGCTGATTCCGACGCTATCAAATCAATGGTCGAAGAACTGGAGCAAATCACGCTAATCAAACATCTGCCCGAGCGAAAGGTATACCTGGGCACGGGGTTAGATCCCGAGCTCAGGAAAAAGCTTATTTAATTTCTTATAGCTAACATGAACTATTTCGCTTGGTCCCATCTTGATATGACAGGGATACCGCTAAATAACCACTCATAGACTAAGCTTGGATCCGAAATCCCATCTGGTAAAGCATAAAAGAAGGCCCCAGTCCGAGTTCAAACATGCCTTCATCAAGGACGAGGTAATCAAACTTCTTAAAATAGGATCCATTCGAGAAGTAAAATACCCCGAATGGCTAGCAAATGTGATGGTAGTCCCTAATAAGGGAAACAAAGTTAGAATATGTATAGATTATAAAGACCTGAACAAAGCATGCCCTAAGGATTCTTTTCCTTTGCCTAATATCGGTCGTATGATCGATGCCACGGCCAGCGACGAGACTCTCAGTTTTCTCGATGCCTACTCCGGGTACAACCAGATACAGATGAACCCGGAAGAATAGGAAAAGACCTCATTTATCACTAAGTACGGTACCTACTATTATAACATAATTCCATTCGGTTTAAAAATTACTGGTGCAACTTATCAATGCCTAGTAAATCGAATGTTCAAAAAACAAATAGAAAATTCAATGGAAGTTTATATTGATGACATGTTAGTTAAGTCCTTGCGAGCAGAGAACCATTTAAAGCAATTACAGGAAACTTTCGACATACTAAGGGAGTACAATATGAAACTCAACCCCGAAAAATGTGCATTCGGGGTTGGCTCGGGCAAGTTTCTTGGTTTCATGGTATCCAGGCGAGATCAACCCCAATAAAATCAAATATATCGAGGACGTCACGGTAGTAGATAATATAAAGGCCGTGCAGAGGCTAACGGGGCAGATAGCCGCCCTAGGACGATTCATTTCGAGATCTTCAGATAGGAGCCACCGATTTTTCTCACTGCTGAAGAAGAAAAACTGGACTCCGAAATGCCAACAGGCTTTGGAAGAACTAAAGCGGTATTTATCAAGCCCGTTGTTGCTTCATACCCCGAAAGTGGGCGAACTGCTTTACATGTACTTAGCTGTCTCGTAGATAGCGGTAAGTGGAGTTCTGGTTCGAGAAGAACGAGGTACGCAATTCCCTGTTTATTATGTCAGTCGGATCTTAAGCGAGGCTGAAACTAGATATCCACACTTAGAAAAGTTAGCGCTTGTTTTAATAAGCGTCTCTAGGAAACTAAAACCATATTTCCAGTGTCATCTGATACATGTTGTAACAACTTATCCTCCTCGAAATATTTTGCACAAACCCGAGCTTTCGGGTCGATTGTCCAAATAGGCCATAGAAATTGGCGGGTGTGATATTGAGAATCGACCCCGAACCGCTATCAAATCTCAAATCTTGGCGGACTTCGTGGCTGACTTTTCGCTAGCCTTCATACCCGATATTGAAAAAGAGCTACTGATAAAATCGGGTACCTCTTCGGGAGTCTGGACCCTCTTTACGGACGGTGCCTCGAATGCGAAGGGGTCCGGACTAGGCATTGTACTAAAATCACCCACAGGTAATGTAGTTAGACAGTCTATCAGAACTACAAAATTGACTAACAATGAGGTCACGTATAAGGCCGTGATTGCAGGTCTCGAACTAGGTAGGATCTTGGGAGCGGAAGTCGTAGAAGCTAAGTGTGATCCTCTTCTCATGGTAAACCAAGTTAATGGGACTTTAGAAGTCCGAGAAGACCGAATGTAAAGGTACTTGAATAAACTACAGGTGACTCTACGTCGATTTAAGGAATGGACTTTGCAACATGTACCCCGAGAACAGAACAGCGATGCCGACGCTCTTGCAAACTTAGGTTCATCG
The DNA here is from genome assembly GCF_000715075.1 of Nicotiana tabacum. Lineage (NCBI taxonomy): Eukaryota > Viridiplantae > Streptophyta > Magnoliopsida > Solanales > Solanaceae > Nicotiana > Nicotiana tabacum. The sequence continues at coordinate 70,360,274 of NC_134088.1, forward strand.
GTCGAAGATGACGAACTCAACTTGGGGACTGTCGTACAACTCATGAGATCGATAATCGAAGAAGGTCACGCCGAGATAAATTCCACAAGTTTAACCTGGGATTGGAGAAACAAATGCATAGATTACTTTAAGAACGGGAAGGTTCCATCGGATCTGAAGGAATCGAGAGCTATGTGCACAAAGGCAGCACGATTCACCCTGTCCGAAGATGGAACGCTATTTAGAAGGACATTCGATGGACCATTGGAAATATTTTTAGGACCGGGAGATACCGATTACATCCTACGGGAAATTCACGAGGACACTTGTGGAAATTATTCTGGTACCGATTCGCTGGTCCACAAAGTAATCAGAGCAGGGTATTATTGGACCGATATGGGCAAAGATACAAGGGAGTTCGTTCGAAAATACTACAAATGCCAAAGACATGCGCCCATGATTCATCAACCTGGGATCTACTCCACTCGGTCCTATCTCCATGGCCTTTCACGAAATGGGAAATGGACATCGTTGGCCCCCTCCCATCGGCCCCAGGTAAGGCTCAGTTTATTTTGTTTATGACTGATTATTTCTCTAAATGGGTTGAAGCACATGCTTTCGAGAAAGTAAGATAAAAAGAAGTGATAAACTTCATTTGGGATCACATCATATGTCGATTCGGGATGCCATTCGAGATTGTATGTGAAAATGGAAAATAATTCATCGGCAGTAAAGTAACTAAATTTTTCGAGGATCACAAGATCAAAAGGATCCTATCAACTCCGTATCATCCCAGCGGGAACGGACAAGCTGAATCGACCAACAAAACTATCATCCAAAATCTTAAGAAGAGATTGACCGATGCCAAAGAAAAATGGAGAGAAATACTACCCGAGGTCCTATGGGCATACGCCACAACATCGAAATCCAGTACCATAGCAACACCATTCTCGTGGGTTTATGGCACCGAAGCCCTGATCCCGGCCGAGGTCAGAGAACCTAGCATCAGGTTTTGATATGCAACAAATGAGTCAAATAACAAGACCATGAATACGAGCCTAGAATTGTTGGACGAAAGACGAGAAGCAGCTCTCGTCCGATTGGCCGCACAAAAACAGCGAATCGAGAGGTACTACAATCGAAGGACCAATCTTCGACATTTTAAAATCGGGGACTTGGAGCTAAGAAAAGTCACCCTCAACACCAGAAATTCGTTGAAGGGAAACTGGGTCCGAACTGGGAAGGACCATATCAGGTTCTCGGAATCGTCGGAAAAGGATCCTACAAGCTCGCCATGATAAACGGCAAATGACTACCAAGCAATTGGAACGTATCGCACCTGAAGCGATACTAGTGCTAAGGTACGACCCTCCCATGTTCATTTGTATTTCGAAACTAACCCTTGCAGGTGTTAGACCAGAAACAGGAATGGATTCTTCAATTTGAAGCCTTTAGGTCTGAAAGCACGCATTGCACTCTTTTTTCCTTAGACCGGTTTTGTCCCAAATGGGTCTTTCGGTGAGGTTTTTAATGAGGCAACCATTGATCGTGCTAACTTAGAGAAATTCAACAGTATCTGAGGCCTCTTTACAATCAGCCTCGAATATTGGGGGGCATTGCCCTCGAATATATCAAGTTCGGTACAAGAAAATTACTTCATGTCAACATGGTCTCGACAGGAAATATTTGTAAGGGCCAAATGGTCAAACGAACCATGCCCGCATAGTTTGCTCGAGCCCTGGCAAAAAACATGTACACGTGTATGATGACATATAAAGAGAAATTTCTTCTTTACAGATATATCATACCTCAAAAAGGTTCTTCTACTCCATATTCTCGATCTATTATGCAAACAGGCTTATGGGCCGACCATAATCGGAGTTCGAATGATTACCCCATAAATCGAGGACTGCCATCCGAAAAATCAACAAGATCGAATTATATAAAGCCTAAGGGCTACGTTTCTTCAAGTTCGAAATTACGCATAAAGCCTAAAGGCTATTTTTTCTTCGAGTTCGAGCAAATTCTTACTCGACTACAAAGCCCAAGGGCTACCATTACTTCGAGTTCGAGCAAACACTCACTCGACCATAAAGCCTAAAGGTTGTTTTTTACTTAGAGTTCGAGCAAACACTCACTCGACCATAAAGCCTAAAGGCTATGTTTTACTTCGAGTTCGAGCAAACACTCACTCGACCATAAAGCCTAAGGGCTTTTTTTTCTTCGAGTTTGAGCAAATTCTCACTCGACTACAAAGCCCAAGGGCTACCAATACTTCGAGTTCAAGCAAACACTCACTCGACCATAAAGCTTAAAGGCTATTTTTTACTTCGAGTTCGAGCAAACACTCACTCGACCACAAATCCCAAGGGCTACCATTACTTCAAGTTCGAGAAATCATTCTCATTTGACTGCAAAGCCTAAAGGCTGCAATACTTTGAGTTCGAGTTCGAGTTCGAGCAAATCCTCACTCGACTGCAAATGCCCAAGGGCTACCTTAATTCCGGTTTGAGCAAATCCTCACTCAACCATAAAGCCTAAGGGCTACTCTAACTCGAGTTCGAACAACCATTCTCACTCGGGGACTATCTATCAAACCCAAAGGCCGCCTCAATTCGAGATCGAAACGTATAAAGCCTAAAGGCTACCTTTATTTGAGTTCGGGAAATCATTCTCACTCGACTATAAAAGCCTAAGGGCTACCTTAACTCGAGTTCGAACAAACCATTCTCACTCGAGGACTACGTATAAAGCCTAAGGGCTACCTTAATTCGAATTTGAGAAATTATTCTTACTCGAGGACTACGTATAAATCCTAAGGGCTACCTTAATTCGAATTCGAGAAATCATTCTCACTCGACTATAAAAGCCTAGGGGCTACCTTAACTTGAGTTCGAACAAACCATTCTCACTCGAGGACTACATATCATACCTAAAGGCTACTCTGCTTCAAGTTTGAGCAAATCATTTCATTTGACATCTAATTATCAAGCCCAAGAGTCGCCTCGGTTAGAGTTAGAACATTCACTCGGGGACCACCTATAAGAAACGGTCAAGCACAGTACTTGCTACTGGTCCTTACTATCTCAGTCTTGGACCTTCAAATAATTATTACATGCTAAGGCACTTTTTTACATTTATATAAATTAACAAAAAAGGGGAGAAAGATTCAGAAGCTACAAAAGGAAAAAAGTTTTTTATAGATGTTAAAAATTCATTTACAATGGCAGCACATCTCGATTAAATTTCTCTACAAAAGACCAGAACGGTCTTATAAGAAACACAAAAAATACTAAAGGACTTAGTCCTCTCCGGGAGCAGCATATTTGCCCTCGAGGCCCCCTTCACTTTCAGATCCGCTCGTACTCCCGGTATCATCATCATCGGGAAAAGCCAACACTCTCGTTTCAGCTTCAAGCTCCTTAGATTTCTCGATCTCAGCTGTAAGATCGAAGCCACGAGCATGAATCTCTTAGAGAGTCTCCCTTCGAGATTGGCATTTAGCATGCTCGAAAACCCAGTTTGCCCGAGCCTGAGCAGTTTCAGCAACCTCCTTTGCTCAGACCTGAGCAGCATCGGCATCGGACCGGTAGATGGCCACCATCGCATCAGCATTAACAGTGGCTATCTCGACCTCCGATTTGGCCGCTGCAAGTTCTGTGGTCAGTCTCTCTCGATCAGAAATTGTTGAGCCCAACCGAGACTAGAACTCCTCGACTTTCTTGGCCTGCATCGAGGTTTTCTCTTTCAAACTTCGGAGTTGGGTCTCAGCCGATGCCGTTTGATCTCGGGTGGCCTTATTTTATGAGGCAAGGCGATCCATGTTCTTTTTCCACTCTTCAGCCTCCGCCCTCACTACGTCCACTTCAACACGAAGTTGCCTGATCACGTCGAACTTTTGCTGGACCTGTGGAACCGAACTATTAGCCATCAAGCCCGAAGCAGTGTCATTAACTTCAAAGATTCTTTTTACCTGCTCAGACGAATCGGCTTGTTCTTTCTGAGCTGCTTTTAGCTCAGTCCGAAGTCCCTTTGATTCTCCTTCTCTCTGCTCACTGAGAAGTTTAAAGGCATCTCTCTCCTCAGTAAGACTTCGGACTTCGGCTTTATACCGACTCAGCTCCCCTCGGGATCGGAGGAATGCTTCGTGATGAAGCGCAAAAGCCTACAAGAATAGAAAAAAAGAATTATACAAGGAAAGCAAAATACAAGTATGGAAATTGACAAAGATAAAATATAAACTTACCCGATTCAGGGCTTGTTGAGCTTCGTTGAAAAGATATGACACTCTCACCTCGCCCGAGCTCTTCTTCGGAGCCTCCGAATCACCAAGACCAGTGACATCTTCTACCCCGACAAAATAACCACGGAAAGGGTCTTCCTCTTCATGGGCTCCTTCCCCGTGATAGGCCTCCATGGCCTGAGCGTCACGTATCATCGACTGCGAAAACGAAGGAAACAAGGGGGCATCTCTGATATCTATTGCCCCGAGTAAGTTTTTCGGGGCGCAACCTCCGTCTTGGGGATACTTAAGCTTGGTTCCTGCACTGGCAACCACCACCTCTTCAACGGTCTCTTTTCCCCGAGGTAAAACATCCTCGGTCGCTCTCGGCTCAGGAACTTGAGTCAGAATCTCCTCCTCGACCTCTTTAAGCCTGGACAGAGCGGTATCAGCTCCCACCAGTACCGGACTATTTTGCATATCGGTGCTAGCCCGTGCATGGGCCACCAGCCCAGAATCACCTTCTTCTTCTTCTTCTTCTTCTTCTTCTTCATCCCTTAGTCTCTGGAATGAATCCATAGACAGTGGGATTGTGATCCCTTTGGGTTTACGGGCCACTCTCTTCTTAGGATTTTGATCCTCGGAGCCTGAGGTCCTTTTTCTCTTATTTTCCTTTGTCGGTTTCTAAACAGGCGGAAAAACTTCTTCATCACCGGATGGAGGCCTCATAACTGCATCCTTTTCGAGACCTGCAAAAGGAGAAAATAAGAAAAACTAATGCTTCGGGCAAATATGTCGCCTCAAACGATAGGCAAATAGGTAAGCCAAGATGAAGGCTTACCGTGAGTACGAGCCTCCCACCGACCCTTTGACAAATCGTGCCATGCGCGCTCGGCATATTTTGACGTCAAAACTAGGCTCCTGTCCCAGTTCTTGAGATGGGGAACCACACCCGGCATCCAAGCAAAGGCTGCATCGACAAAAATACTAATAATAAAGAGGGAAGAAGTAAAACAACAAACAAAAATTTAAGAGGAGATCATACTTACGCTTCATATTCCATTTCTCGGGAAATGGCATACTCTCAACCGGGATCAGGTCCGAAGTCTTCACCCGAACAAATCGGCCCATCCAACCTCGATCTTTGTCTTTATCTATGATCGAGGAGAATGCCTTGGTGGCCCAACGATGAAGCTTTATCAGCCTACCTCGATAAAGCCGAGGACTATATAATCTTATGAGGTGGTCGAGGGTAAAGGGAAGCCCGTCGATTTTGCTCACAAAAAAACGGAGCAGTATCACGATCCTCTAGAAAGAAGGATGAATTTGGCTGAGGGTCACCTGATACTTTTTGCAAAAATCAACGATTATCGGATCGGGGGGACCTAGCGTAAAAGGGTAAGTGCAAACACTAAGGTACCCTTCCATGTGGGTAGTAATCGCCTCCTCCGATGTTGGTATCACAACCTCTTTGTTTTCCCAATGGCAGTCTTTTTTCACCATATCAAGAAGGTTTTTTGGTATCGAGCATATATATCTCGATACCAGCTCACATCGACCAGCAACCGATGAGGGTTTCTCAACCTTAAAATCAGAATCAATAACACACACCCCAGGAACAAGTTCTTTAAGGCCTGGCTCCACCACTATTTTCTCGCCGGCCGGCCGAGATGAGGAAACAGCCTCTTTCTACGGAACAGTTTTAGATATTTTTGCCATCTAAATTTTTGTGAACAAAGAAGAAGCGAGAGTAAGGTATTTGGTGTTTTGAGAAGAACAAGCAAAGAAATTTTAAAACCTGGGAATAGAGAGCTTTGGGGAAGACGAAGAACTGTGAAGATTGGAATAGGAAGATATTTGAAGGTAAAAGTTTGAAATGATGAAGAAGGGGGCTATTTATAGATTTCACAGTGACGGTTCAAAATTAGTAGTGGCCGACCATCGTCTGATGCGTATTTAATGCCTTGGTAACTGGACCGACGGGACGTTTGTCACATACGTCACAATCGGGCTCGACGCAGACGTCAGTATGTATCTAGTCAGAGGTTGAAAAATCATATCGTTTCTCACCACCTTCTTTCCGAGAAACGAGGGGACTATCTGCATACGGTCAAAACCAAATTTGCCCTTCATGTAATTAGTCAATATTGGAGCATGATGGACTGGGGGTCGTCATTATAATTTCAAGCTGTGATGTGAAGTTGGGTTATCGAGCTTAAGATCCAGGGACTGATCAATACCGAGCTCGAGTTAATATCGAGATCGATACCTAGAGACCAATTAATATCAAGCTCGAATCAATATCGAGCTCGAGTCCATATCCAGCTCGAGTCCTAGAGACCGATCAAGCTCGAGTCAATATCAAGCTCGAGACCCAGAGACCGACCAATACAGAGACCGACCAATACCGAGACCTACCAAGATCGATATCGATCCAAGAGACAAAGAGACATTGTAGCCGCACTAGGAAAGAGAATCTCGGCGGAAATTTAGGAAAAGCTAATTAACTAATCTATCATGGGATCTCCACTATGTATTTTTAATTATATCCAAAGTAGGGTTCCTCCACTATATGAAGAGTCACTATCATTTGTGAAACGGACATTGAAATACATTGAGACACCCTCACATCCAGAGATTATTGAGATTTACATGCATATAGCAAATATTATCCTTTTTTGGGCTTTGGACATTGATTCATATTGTTCGATTATCATTCATTCTTTACTCAAATTGGTTTGGTATTCATTCCTTTTTACAGTCAATATTCGATATATTTCTACTTATCTTTTTAATTCGTATCAAGTTATACCACATATTCTTAGAATTACGTATAAATTTAACTCTATCCATTTTTCGAGTAAACACTACTATAATTTCTATCCTCGGCTCTCACTAATAGCATGTGACAATTCGTCAAAAGAAAATGGTTGTTTCTACCAAATACAAAAACATGTGGAACTTTTGGTTCATTACGATGTTCTATGATGGACACTAAATAGCTGGGCATTTGGTCTAGTGGTATGATTCTCGCTTCGGGTGCGAGAGGTCCCGAGTTCAATTCGCAGGATGCCCCATGTTTTTGAATAACTCTTTTTAATCCTTAAATTCTGACAGCAATAAGTATTCAAAGGATAAGGGTGGATTTGTATTTAATAGTAGTTACCAAAAGCAATCTACATTTGAGATTGATGTTCTATTAACTGCAGAAAGCTCATCCGGCATTTATCCTATTAGGATTAGGATAGAACACCTTAAAGTCATGGATATACAACTCAATGAAACTGGACAATTTCTTCACCTCATGAAATAACCAAAAAATAATCAACTTTTACATGCAAACTGTAATATATATTTTTAACTAGTGAATTTGCATAAAAGAACTCATTATATTTGTGAAATAATTTTTTTCAGAAAGAGAAGCAGCGTCTGCAATAATAATTGTATACTTGTATTAAGCACACTTGACAATTTTTTTATTAACCAAGACCAATTAATTCGGTTAAACTGCTTTATGCACCACAGAGTAATATCAAATAGATTAAGTTACACTGTTTCATGCACCAAGTAATAGAAAGAAACGGAAGAAAGAGGAGGGGAGGGGAGAGATTACACGAAAAATAATTTCTTGAAGATTTTGTCTTATGTTAAGAGGAAAAAATCAAAAATTTGAGAAAATATATAAAAACAGTTTTTGGGCTTAGAGAAGTGCAACATCACTGTTCCTAAAACCATCAACTTGAACTCTGGTCTTTTTGTGTATAATCTTATATCTATGTAGGATTGAGACCCCAAATACCAAGGAATAGTTTAGAGTAAGCACAATTTTCACAAACATAGATGCACAATTTCATCCTCAGTACATAGAAAACTTTAGATTAACTCCAAAGCTTATGTAGAAAGTGAGCAAATATTTCACTTTCTTGTACTTTCCTTTTAATTCACTGATAAAATGAAACCCAAGCATGTCCAATTTACGATCATTTTTTACCTATCATCATCCTATGCAACATGATAACCAAGTGTATCATGATGACATCATCGTTTACGCCGTGAACGAAAAAAATCACAGTCCAATTAAGAGCTGCCATATAGAGAATTCAAAGATTTGTGCATTGCTGGAAATAATCCCTATTGTTTCAATAATTTCGTGTCCTGTTCCAAAAAGAGAATAAGAAACTAAATATTTTTAAAATAGTAAACATTAACTGATAAGATTTACAGGCAGACCAAACCACCTCTCTCTGCCAAACACTCCATCCCCATCCCCAACGGTAAAAAATCAGACCAAATATTCACAGGCAATCGGCGACCACCCCACTCCAGCGACCACCCCCACCAGCAGGTAAGCCCCCTCCCCCCCTCATCTCTCACGCCTTCCCTTCCTCTCTCTCTTCTCTTTCTTCTTTCCCTCTTCCCCACTCCCGTACTTACTAGAGCAACAACACTTCCGGTGACTGCTGTTTCGCCGGGTAGCAATATCGATCCTTTTCTCTCTTGATTTTATTCTTAATTTTTAACTCTTAGTTGCAGGTAATTTCTCCCCCCTTCTCCCTTTTCTCTGTTCCTTTCCTCTTCGTTCCCTCTTTCTCTTCGTTCCCTTTTCTTTGTGCTTATTTGCTACGGCTGGGACTTCACCAGTGGTAGCGGTGACAGTCCCTCCCCCCTTTGTTTGGCTTCGTGGTATTTTGTGTATATTTTAGGTTAGGTTCGGTGGATTTTGGCGGCGAGTGGGACGTGCATGTGCAAACAGTGAAGAACAGCCCGGGCAACTGTCAGCAAGGGGCGACGCGGGATTTGGACGTGAACGTGCAAGGTGGCCGCAATACCGTCGTGTATACTAAGACAATTTCCAGGTTCTAATTGCGGAAGTTGGTACCTCCCGTTTTCATGTTTCTCTTCGTTGTGTTAGTTAAATTTATGTCATCTTAGTCGTATTAGTTTAATCACCATATTAGCGTGCATGTAGTTACAATATATCTTCATTTACTCTAGTCTGTGCCTAGTGTGTGTTAGTGATTTTCTTTAGTCTGTGTAGGTATAATGGCTGTGGTCTGGGATGGCCGAGTGAGGTCATGTCCTCGGGGGGAACGGGGAGTGGGGCAGGAGGTCGGGCAGAGGTTAGGGGGTGGGAAGGCAGGCAAAGGAGGTAAGGGGAACAAAGGTACATATAGGTTGAGAATTAGGTCATGGAACGTAGGTACATTGACGGGTAAGTCTATAGAGTTGGCAAAGATCCTCCGGAAGAGGAGGATCAATATAGCGTGTGTCCAGGAGACTAGGTGGGTAGGGTCTAGGGCGAGGTATGTGGACGGGTATAAGCTTTGGTACTCCAGAGTCCGGAAGGGTAAGAATGGAGTAGGTATCTTGGTGGATGGGGAACTTAGAGAGTCGGTGGTTGAGGTTAGACGGGTGAATGATAGATTGATGACTATTAATTTGGTGGTTGGAGAGTGCACGCTAAACATCGTTAGCACCTACGCCCCGCATGAGGGCCTGGATGAGGAGGTTAAACGGCGATTCTTGGAGGGGTTAGATGAGATTGTGCATCAAGTCCCGCCTACTGAAAGGCTATTTATAGGAGGGGATTTCAATGGTCATATTGGGTCGACCGCAGGCGGCTATAGCCAGGTGCATGGAGGCTTTGGTTTTGGGGAGAGGAACGGAGGAGGTACTTCGTTGTTAGACTTCACTAAGGCTTTTGGGTTGGTGATTGCGAACTCTAGCTTTTCGAAGAGGGAGGAACATTTGGTTACTTTCCAAAATGCTGTGGCGACGATACGATTGACTATCTCCTCCTCAGGAGATGTGACAGAGGGTTGTGCAAGGATTGTAAGGTTATTCCGGGTGAGATACTCGTGACGCAACATAGGCTCTTGGTGATGGATGTTAGTATTATATTAAATAGAAGGAAAAGGTCTGACCGAGGACAATCGAGAATCAGGTGGGGTGCCTTGACTAAGGATAAAGCCCAGGAGTTGGAGGGGCGATTGTCGTCTATGGGATCCTGGAGGAAGAGTGGTGACGCGAGCATTATGTGGTCGACGATAATAGATTGTATAAGGGAGGTGGCGAGAGAGGTGTTAGAGATCTCGACGGGCGTCTCTGCAGGCACAGAGTAGATTGGTGGTAGAATGAAGTGGTCCAAGGTAAAGTGGAAGCGAAGAAGGTAGCAAACCTAAAATTATTAGGGAGCACAAGTGAGGAGGAGAGGAGAGCGTGCATGGAGAGGTATAAGGTAGCTAGGAAGGAAGCTAAGCTGGCGGTCACAGAGGCTAAAGCTGCAGCCTATGGCCGTATATACGAGGAACTGGGGGGAAAGGCGGAGAGAAGAAGTTATTCTGGCTGGCGAAGACGAGAGAGAGGAAGGCCCGGGATTTTGACCAAGTGATATGCATCAAGGACAACGATGGTAGAGTATTGATGGAAGATGCTCAGATTAAGAGGAGATGGCAGACTTACTTTCATGAACTTCTAAATGAAAAAGGGGATCGGGATATTGTGCTAGGTGAACTAGAGCATTCCGAGAGTCACCGTAACTTTGGGGACTACAGACGCATCGATGTTGAGGAGGTCGTTGGATTTATGTGTAAGATGAGTAGGGGCAGAGCGACCGGGCCAGACGAAATTCCGATTGAATTTTGGAAGTGTGTAGGCAAAGCAAGCTTGGAGTGACTGACTGGGCTGTTTAACGTTATTTTTAGGATGAAGAGGATGCCGGAAGAGTGGAGGTGGAGTACGGTGGTTCCGTTGTATAAGAACAAAGGTGATATCCAGAGTTGTAACAATTATAGGGATATCAAATTACTGAGTCATATCATGAAAGTTTGGGAGAGGGTGGTTGAAGCGAGGGTGAGGAGGACAGTGTCTATATCCAACAACCAGTTTGGGTTCATGCCGGGTCGTTCTACTACGGAATCTATACACCTTATTAGGAGGTTGGTGGAACAGTACAGGGAGAGGAAGAAGGATCTGCACATGGTGGTTATTGATTTAGAGAAAGCGTATGACAAGGTTCCTAGAGAAGTTCTTTGGAGATGCTTAGAGGCAAAAGTCGTGTCGGCTCCCTACATTTGGGCAATTAAGAACATGTATGATGGGGCTAAGACTCGGGTTAGGATGGTAGGAGGCGACTCTGAGCAGTTTCCAGATGTTATGGGGTTACACCAAGGTTCTGCGCTCAGCCCGTTCTTGTTTGACCTGGTGATGGACGCGTTAACACACCATATTCAAGGGGAGGTGCCATGGTGTATGTTATTCGCCGATGACATAGTTCTGATTGATGAGTCACAAACCAGTGTTAACGAGAAGTTGGAGGTCTAGAGACAGGCCCTTGAGTCTAAGGGTTTCAAACTGAGCAGGACGAAGACGGAATACCTAGAGTGTAAGTTCAGCACTAAACCGAGGAAAGTGGGCGTGGAAGTGAGGCTTGAATCACAAGTCATACTAAGTAGTGGCAATTTCAAGTACCTTGGGTCGGTTATCCAGAGGGGAGGAGAGATTGATGAGGATGTCACACACCGTATTGGGGTGGGATAGATGAAGTGGAGGTTAGCATCTGAGTCTTGTGTGATAAGAGAGTGTCGCCGATATTCAAAGAAAAGTTTTACAAAGCGGTGGTTAGACTGGCCATGATGTATGGGATTGAGTGTTGGCTTGTTAAGAACTCACATATCCAGAAGATGAAAGTAGCATAAATAAGGATGCTGAGGTGGATGTGCGGTCACACTAGGATGGATAAGATTAGGAATGAAGATATTTGGGAGAAGGTGGGCGTGGCTCCCATTGATGACAAGATGCGGGAAGCGAGGGTCGGATGGTTCGGACACGTACAAAGGAGAAGCCCATATGCTACGGTAAGGAGGTGTGAGCGGCTGGCTTTGGAGGGCACGAGAATAGGTAGAGGACGGCCTAAGAAGTATTGGGGAGAGGTGATCAGGCAGGATATGACGAGACTTCTGATTTTCGAGGACATGACTCTTGATAGAAAGTTGTTGAGGTCGAGTATTAGGGTTGTAGGTTAGGAGGTAGTTGAGTCTCCCTTACTTTGTACCTTTGTGAGGCTAGTCTTGTAGGATTTTTGTCGATGTCAGCTAGTGGCAATGTTGTGTCTTACTACTCCTTTGTTTACTATAGTGTCGGGTCTATGTACTGTCTATCGCATTTGCTTTGTATCTACTTTCTCATTTCCATGATGTTATTTTTTCTATGGTTTCTATTGATGATATTGATATTGTCTCTTTTCTTCTTCTTGAGCCGAGGGTCTTTCGAAAACAGCTTCTTTACTCCTTCGGGGTAGGAATAAGGTCTGCGTACACACTACCTTCCCCAGAACCCACTAGTGGGATTTCTCTGGGTCATTGTTGTTGTTATTTTAATTGATAAGATTTGTGCATTACTGAAAAACATCCCTACTTTGTATTCTTCAAAGAGCTTCGTGTCCTATTCCAAAATGCTTATTAGAAATTAAACATTTTTGAGATAGAAAAAATTACTCATTGATAAAAGTCCCATAGCAAGATTTGAAAATTAGCTTTAGAGTAAGAGAGATCAGACACTGTATGTTTAAACTAAGCAAGGCCACTAACAAATTCTCTAAAACATATAAACTGAGCACTTCCCTATGAGAAAGAGAAGGATGCAGACGAAAGTATTATGCTTATACCTGTTTTAAAATGTAACTTAATGGTAGAGTTCTAATTTTGATTGGTTCTCTGCTAATAAAACATTGTTCAGTTGGAAGTTAACACAGATTTACAACAAATATTTAACATAGTGCCAAAAGCATAAGATTGCACGTATTAGTGTATGTTTATCGGATTCAGGATGTAAAGACCCTTTCTACACCTACATGTACATATTGTTTTTTTTTAGGAAATTTCTATTGGCGTATGTATGTAGTTGGAGTCTTAGACAGTGAATGTACCTGCACCATTGCTTATACACTGACTTAGTCTCTGTGTCTGACGATAGATAATATCAATTTTTTTACCTTTTTCTCAACTTAAATTTGTTGATCCTCTTTGCAGCAAAAAAGAAAATCCAGCAAGAAATTGTGGAAGAAATAGCAGAATTACTTGGAACTAATTATGTTGACACTGGTTTCCATATTCGACTCATCCACAAACACCCTTCAATAAAATAAAAAATAAAAAATAAAATCCAAAGCATATAAAGGAAATAAGAGTTCGGAACCCAAATAGTGTCTAATTAGACTCAAGCGACCAAACTATGGCAAAAAAAAAAGAGAACAAAATAGGTATAATGCATTAATGAAATGCGCTATGTCTCATTACCGTCCATCTCCCTCTTTCTTTCTTTTTGAAATACACATGGCGCAAGAAACGCATATAAAGAGAAGTAAATGTACAAAAAGTGACGATGAGTGCTGGGCGGTGCAATGGTTAAAGGCTTGATGAAGGGCTGGTGGGGCCTGAGAAATCTGTGGAGGTACACCCCTCCTATGTCTGGGGCAATCCTTCATGATATGACGAGTGTCACCACACTCAAAACAAGCCCTCAGAGGACGTGGCTGCTGGAACTGGCTCGGGCCTGATCGACTAGACTGCCCGCTGAAAGCACCCCGTACAGGAGGTATTGTAGACACTAGCGGTGCATAATATGGAACCTGAGGTCTGGGAGTAGCCGGAATACCGCTGGAAGCTGAAAGTGCTGAATGAATAGGACGGCTCACATAGCCTCTACCATGACGGGCTGCAACTGGGGCACGGGAATTATTATATGTGCCAGACTCTCGGGGTCTCGTAGATTCCCTCTCTTCTCTCTCCCGAGTCCGCATACCCTCCAATCTCCTAGCAATTGACACCACATGTTGGTATGTGATGTCCATCTCCAATTCTGGAGCCATACTGAATCTGATACTAGGGTGGAGCCCTCAATAAATCGGCTGACCCGCTCTCGAACAGGAGCAACCAAGGCTGGTGCATGCCTAGCTAAATCCCTGAATCAGATCGCATATTCTGATACGGTCATAGAACCCTAGCGTAGCTACTCAAACTCTGCGTGTCATGCATCTCTAAGACTCTGAGGAACATACTCCCTAAAGAACATATCTGAGAATTGAGTCCAAGTGAGTGAAGCTGCCTCAACCGGACTATCCAACTCATATGCCCGCCACCACTGGTAGGCCTTTCCTATAAGCTGAAATGTCGTGAAAGAAACACCCGCTGGAATCCATAATACCCATGGTACAGAAGATACAGTGACATTCCTCAAGAAAACCCTAAGCATACTCTGAAGCCAAACCGCTGAAAGTGGGAGGGTGGTACTTCTTGTACCTCTCGAGCCTGAGCTGCTCCCCCTCTGAAACTGTTGTCCTAACCTCAGGCCGAACTGGGATAACTGGTTGCACTGGTATAACTTCTGGGGCATGGTCAACTTGGGCCCGTGGCTCTGGGGTACGGGCGACGGGAGTCTGTACTCCTCCCCCAACCTGAGATGTGGCAGGAGCAAGTGGAATTAACCCTGCCTGAGCTAGAGTGCCAAACATGCTCAGAAATTGGGCAAAAGTCTCCTGAAGTGCAGGAGTAGTAACAGGCGTCTCAGGTGCATGTTCTCCAATTGGATCTACTGGTGGTTCCTCTGCAGCAGCTCGTGCGGGTGCTCTGGCTGCAGCACATGGTCTTCCTCGGCCTCTGGCACGGCCTCTGCCCCGACCCCGGCCTCTTGCGGCTCCAGCAGGGGGCGCGGGTATCCGATCATCGGATCCAGTTGTGCGTGCCCTCACTAACTGTGACAGAATAGAAAGTCAATGGTTTAAAATTTTGAAGTCAACAAATGCGCACGATAAGGAATCAAAGAAGTGAATATTTCCCTAATAGTTTCATAGCCTCCCGAAGATAAGTACAGACGTGTCTGTACCGATCCGCGAGACTCTACTGAACCTGTTTGTGACTCATAACACCTATGAACCTAGATCTCTGATACCAACTTGTCACGACCCCAAATTTCCCTCTGTAGGATGTCGTGATGGCACTTAATCTCTAAGACTAGGTAAGCCTAACAATATGCGGAATAATCAAAATAACATTTAAAAACTTTTAAAATCTCAACTTCTCAGTATATAAAGAAATTCCCAAAACCTGGTGAAATAAGTCACAAGCTTCTAAGAATTTATCCCCAATGTCTCTATATATCAGAGTCTAAAGAAAATAAGGAAGCAACATAATAAAGATAAAAGGGGACTCTGGAGTCTGCGGATGCTGGCAGATATAACTCGAAGTCTCTATACAAAGGTAGTGTACTGATGTCTGGGCTGGTAGGATGTACCTGGAACTGCACAAAAAGATGTGAAGAAGCGTAGTATGAGTACATCACAGCGGTACCCAATAAGTGCCAAGCCTAACCTCGGTAGAATAGTGACGAGGTCAAGTCAGGAAATGAATCAAGTAGTATGTCACCATTTAATTATACAAAATAAGGGCAAACAATACCTCGCGGAAACAAAACAGAAATTTTCAACTTTAAAAAAATCGCAACAATAATCAAAGGCAACTGCGTCCATAAATAAATATCAACAAGGGCACTGCCGAGGTACCGCCTCGTAGTCCCAAATCATAAATAAATTCACACTGTCTCATTTTCTTATATCACTACGGGAGCCTTCACAATCAATTTTAAAGAAAATAGTTTTCCCGAAATAGCATCCCGCGTTTTAGCCACCCTTATCACACCGCATGACTTCTAGTAGTTCCTCTACTAGCCACCCTTATCTCACCGCATGCGTTTCAACACCCAGACCTTATACCACCGCATGCGTATCAATATCACAATATATCACAAATTGCACTTCAAGTGCCCAAATATTTCAACTTGCCAAAATAAGTCGACAACAATATTTTTTCATAATAAAGAGCTCACGGCTCATGCCAAAATAAATCAACAACAATATTTTCCATAATAAAGAGCTCGCGGCTCTTGCCAAAATAAATCAACAACAATATTTTCCATAATAAAGAGCTCACGGGTCCATCACAATGAGTACAAAAATCTCACAAAATATTCGGGAATAAATAACTCAGCAAAAATAATATTTCAAAAATTTTAATACGTTGCCTCCGTACCAAATTTAAAATATCAAATACTTTATATTAATAATATTTAAATTAAAGAAATTCAACCTTCAAATAATGCACAGAATAAAAGAAACCAAGTTTCAACTAGACAGGTAAAACAATTAGCAGAAAAAGGTCAAGCAAATTTAAAGTATAAAAATCAGATCAATGATGAAGAATATAACAAAATAAAATAATTTAATTAATATGCAACAGTGATCTACACAATTTAAAAATATAATCTTCCACATTTAGCCCGTATACACACTCGTCACCTCGTGTACACGACTTTTAATACATTACAATTATCACATCAATATCAATCCTAGGGGAAATTTTTTTCACACAAGGTTAGACAAGTCACTTACCTCGACTTGCTCCGATTTAATTCACTAGTAGGCCTTTTCCTCGATTATTCAACTCTGAATGGCTCGAATCTAGCCAAAATAGTTCGATACAGTCAACAAAAATTATAGGAATCAATTTCATAAGAAAATACTATATTTTTCAATAAAATTCAAAATTAACTCAAAACTCGTATGTGGGGCCCACGTCTCGGAATTCGGCGAAAGTTACGAAATATGAACGCCTATTCAACTACGAGTCTAACCATACCAAAATGACTAAATTCCAATAACAATTCGACCCTCAAATCCTCAAATCTATCCAAGAGGGTTTTCAAATTTTTCCAACTTAAATCACCAATTAAATGTTAAGAACAACGATAGATTTAGGTAATCTAACCAAAATTTAGTTAAGAACACTTACCCCGATGTTTTTCTTGAAAATATCCCGAAAATCTAGCCAAAATAGTTCGATACAGTCAACAAAAATTATAGGAATCAATTTCATAAGAAAATACTATATTTTTCAATAAAATTCAAAATTAACTCAAAACTCGTATGTGGGGCCCACGTCTCGGAATTCGGCGAAAGTTACGAAATATGAACGCCTATTCAACTACGAGTCTAACCATACCAAAATGACTAAATTCCAATAACAATTCGACCCTCAAATCCTCAAATCTATCCAAGAGGGTTTTCAAATTTTTCCAACTTAAATCACCAATTAAATGTTAAGAACAACGATAGATTTAGGTAATCTAACCAAAATTTAGTTAAGAACACTTACCCCGATGTTTTTCTTGAAAATATCCCAAAAATCGCATCTTCCCGAGCTCCAATTTGGTAAAAAATATACAATGGGACGAAGTCCCATTTTCCAGAACTTAAACATTTTGTCCAGTGGTTTCTTCTTCGCGAACGCAGTCAGTGCCTCGCGTTCGCGAAGCACAAATATGTGCTGCCCAACTTTCCTCTTCGCGAACGCGAAGGTCCTCTCGCGAACGCGATGCCTTACCAAACTTGGCCTTCGCGAATGCGATTCCTCCTTCTCGAACGCGAAGCTTTAATGCCCAATACCCCAGCCTGACCTCGCCCTTCTACGCGAACGCCTTCACGCGTTCGCGATGAACACTGCCATCACCCCTTCGCGAACGCGGTCCCTTCTTCGCGAACGCGAAGAGAAATTTCTCGCATGCCCCAATTCCCCTTCGCGAACGCGAGACCTCTCTCGCGAACGCGAAGAAGGAAACCAGAGCTGGACACCAGAAATCCTTCAGTTGTTTCCCAAATCCGAAAATGATCCGTTAACCTTCCGAAACTCACCCGAGGCTCTCGGGACCTCAACCAAATACACCAACAAGTCCTAAAACATCATACGGACTTAGTCGAATCCTCAAATCATATCAAATAATGCTAAAAATACAAATCACACCGCAATTCAAGCTTAATGAAACTTAAGAATTTTCAACTTTCACATTCGATGCCGAACCCTATCAAATCAAGTCTGATTGACCTCAAATTTTGTGTACAAGTCATAAATGACATAACGGAGCTATAAAAATTTTCGGAACTGGATTCCGACCCCGATATCAAAAAGTCAACTCCCTGGTCAAACTTCAAAACATAAATTCCTATTTTAGCCATTTCAAGCATAATTTAACTACGGACTTTCAAATAAAATTTCGGACACTCTCCTAAGTCCAAAATCACCATACAGAGCTGTTGAAATCATCAAAATTCCATTTCGGGGTCATTTACACATAGGTCGACATCCGGCCAACCTTTTCAACTTAAGTTTTAAACTTTGAAACTAAGTGTTCCAATTCATTCTAAAAACCTCATCGGACTTGAACCAATTACCCCGGCAAGTCACATAGCAGTTATAAAGTACAGAATGAGCAATAAATGGGGAAACGGGGCTACGACTTTTAAAACGACTGGCCGAGTCGTTACACTATTGTAATTGTATTATCCATTAAAAAATTTTAAATAAGAATATGGTTCTTCTTATTATTAAACATAAACTGATTATAACCATTTAATTTTTAAAATTATAATCAATTAGGATTATTATTAGCTAAGTAATGAAATATATTTTTATATTCTTATTAGGAAAACTAATTAAATGGTTGCTCGTAGACTAAATTTTTCCTAATAAGAATTTCCTAAACTAAACTGGTTATAACCATTTAATTTATGAACAACCATTTAATTAATTTTTCTAAACTATATTTTCATAAACTAAACTGTATTATAACCATTTAGTTTATGAACAATCATTTAATTAAGTGTCCTGATAAGAATATGAAAATCATAATCCATTACTTAGCTAATAATAATTCTTGGATTATAATTTTAAAGACTAAATGGTTATAATTAGTTTAAATTTAATAATAAGAAAATTATAAGATTTATAATTAGAATTTCGAATAATAAAATTCATATAGTGTAAATATAACTAAAATTTTAATAATTAAATTAAAAAATAAAAATATTAAAAAATAAAAATAATTCAAGCAATAGATTAAAAGTATATATTATTCTCTTATGGAAATTTTAACTATAAAATAAAACTCATAATTCTAATTTGAAAATAAAAGACAAAAAAGTAATTTTGTTTTGAATATAATATAAAATAACAACTATTACAAATATCGATAGATTATTTTAATAAATAATAAATGGCTTATCTTCTTTTTTTTTTACTTTGAATGAATTCAAAAATCATAATTTTCTAATAAATATTAAATTATTTTAATTACATTGAAAAGTAATTATAAATATAAAAGTATTTGTATCTAAATACTTAAACCAAATAATGAAAAGAAAAAGAAAAAAGAAATAGAAAATCAAAATTTTGTTGGTAGCTGGTATCAAACCTAGGACTTCAAGGCCAAAACCAATTTTAAATCTAGTTTTTAATCATTACACCACCCAGCAATCTGCTTGTCTTTCCATACATTAAATTTCCTTTATTTGCTTTGCATGTGGCATATGTATTTCAAAAAGAAAGAAAGAGGGAGTTGGACGTTAAAAAATGGGCATAGCGCATTTAATTAATGCGTTATATCTATTTTTGTTCCTCTTTTTTTTTCACCATAATTTGTTTGCTTGAGTCTAGTTAGATACTATTTGGGTTTCGGACTCGAGGAAATAACCCAACATCAAATCCTTTGAGAAGAGAGAGGGCAAATATTGGGAACGGGAGAGAGTGGGCAACGTTAACTGTGACTTGTCAGTTTCTTTTATATTATTAAAATGCAAGGGAGGGAACGTTTCATTATGGTGACCTTTGGATTTCATAAAGAAATGTTTATTTATGGTGGCAACCTTTGGATGTGCCTGTTCAAGGAATACGTTAGGTTTTTGTTACTAAATTATTTTGGTAGAGAATCCACACTGAGATTGACGTTCTGAAAATTGCCGTATTGTATTTGTGGTGTTGCCATTCAAACAGTAATACAGTACATCTTGGGGCTCAAAGAGTCACGTGAAGACAATTTAATTTATTTCCTTCATTGAATATTTTACGCAGACAACATCTAGCATAGTTCAGAGACCTAACTCTGCTCTGTCAAATACGTAATGTACTGTACTGAATGCTAGACTTTGAGAGTTCTTTATTATGATCTCTAGTCAAATGAGCACTCCGACGAGAGTGGATTGTTTAGTAATGAGCACCCTCCACCTCCAACCAAGATGTTGTGAGTTCGAGTCACCCCAAAAGTAAGGTAGGGAGTTTTTGGAGGGAGGAAACCGCTTCCCCAGGATAAGGGTAAAGTCTGCGTACACACTATCCTTCCCAGACCCTACTAGTGAAATTATACTGGATTGTTGTTGTTGTAGTCAAATGAGCACTCAGTCATATATTAATACTACAACATGCCAAGATTCGTCCTGTTCAAATTAAGAAAACCAAATGGCAGGATCACATGTCTCTTCTTTTTTTAAGATTAATAGTGGTGTCTGACTCAGCTTAGCTTAGCATACGCCCACTATTTCAGCGGAAACATGCAGGCTATCTCCTCCCACTAGCACGACTAGTGGGTAATGTTGTCAACTAAGGTTTATACAGATGGAAGGAAATGCCAAAGATAATTTGCAAATTCTGCTCAACCTCTCATATTTATCACTAACCAGATTATCTGATTATTGTTATTCCCGGTCAATATTCCTGTATTTGTAAATATTAATTCTGCAAAATATAAGTTAACGTAATGAAACAATAATAATGAATTCGAGCCCACTGAATTCACAGTGTTTCCTTAAGGAATTTAATCTCCTCCTAGTACCCAAGGTAATGGATTATTTCCTCCCAGGATAGAACGAATTACACACTGGTGTAGCGGTACTTCAAACCCCAGTGTTTCGGCGAACACAAAGTTCGGTAGCAAATCACACTTACAGTTGCTTTGTTTGAAGTTTAAAAACAATGCAGAACAAAGGAGGAGATACTCAGAAAATCGAATGGAAATGCTGAGAGGAAGGAATGCAATGTATAGCTAATTGTATGTTGAGTTCTTGTATGTTCCTTCAACATTGCTGCTCATTTATATAGCAACCAAGAAGGAGTGCAAGACCAAAACGTCCACCCTTCATGGTGGAGCAAGCATTAAGTGTTTGTGGAGCAAGCACTTCATGGTGTGTGGAGCAAGCACTTCATGGTGGGAAAACCATTATCCGGCTGCCAATTATCAATACACGGATTGGAAAATATCCGTTACAAATACGGATAATCTTACGTTAATATTTACTATTAACAAATAAATTTGGTCCAAAAAATTAATCAATCAATCGATCATTTGACCAAATCCAAATCCGAATCCGAATCCGAATCCGAATCCGAATCCGAAGCCGAAGCCGAAGCCGAAGCCGAAGCCGAAGCCGAAGCCGTAGCCGTAGCCGAAGCCGAGCCGAGCGAGCGAGCGACGACGACGGCGCGAGGCTTGCTTTCTTCTTAACTCTTTAAGAGCTACAAGAAGAGCAATCATATATATACCCACCAAAAATGTCTTCCACTTCCAATATGGGACAATGTCTTATTGTTAAGAGGGGGAAACTTAAAATTTTACTCAAAATTTCATTTTCCCTCCATTTCCCATTCACCCTCATTTTAAGAATATTACATCTTAAAATAAAACCTCAACAATCCCCCACATGAATGGGGAATGGCTATATCACGGAAGTATGCATGAAAAAACTGTGTGATTTACAAGCAAGGATTAATTGCATCTGGATAAGTAGGTTTCCCTTTGAACTTTCCGTAGTAAACTTATGTCGGATATACTCGGTCAATCGGTAGATTTGATATCTTTGAACCGTCGATCTTTGGTGTATACCTAGACAACCATAAGTCACACAATCAACCCTTAACCGTCTTTGGTTCTCATTGTTGTGTTCGTTTCAGCCATGAACACCGCCTGGTTCATAAGTGCGTAGAGAACTGGCCTTACAAAGTTCTCCTTGAAGCGGCTCACACTTCACACTTAAATAGGTGATTCCTAAACGTGTCATCCTGTAGATACACTATTTGATATACCCCGTATCAAATTTAGAAATCATTAAAAAGCCTTAATGCTTTATCCTTGGTACTGAACATTGTCTCATCACGAGAATGGACTAAAATTTTATTTGACAATGTTGAACCGTCATTAATGACTTTGTTTGATCTCTTTGAACCTAGATCTTGGGATCTCCAGTCTTCTAGGTAGAGTTACCGCCACAATGACTTGTTCTCGGCCATAGCCCCATTCCCCTTGATGATTTCTCAACTACCTCTCTAGTTAGGCCTTTTGTAAGTGGATCCGACACATTATCACTTGACTTTACATAGTCAATTGTGATAATTCCTCTAGAGAGTAATTGCCTAACGGTTTTATGTCTTCGTCGTATATGACGAGATTTACCGTTATACATGACGCTCCCAGCCCTTCCAATTGCCGCTTGACTATCACAATGTATGCATATTGATGTCAACGGTTTGGGCCAAAATGGAATGTCTTCCAAGAAATTCCGGAGCCATTCAGCTTCTTCACCGGCTTTATCTAAGGCTATGAATTCAGCCTCCATTGTAGAGCGGGCAATACATGTTTGTTTGGACGACTTCCAAGATACCGCTCCTCCACCAATAGTGAAAACATATCCACTCGTGGACTTAGAATCAGTTGAACCGGTGATCCAATTTGCATCACAGTATCCCTCAATCACCGCAGGGAAATTACTGTAGTGCAATTCAAAGTTCTGGGTATGTTCTAAATATCCCAAAACTCGTTTCATTGCCATCCAATGAGATTGGCCTGGATTGCTCGTATATCGACTCAGTTTACTTATAGCACAAGCTATGTCTGGTCGTGTACAATTCATGATATACATTAAGCATCCCAATACACGAGCATAATCCAATTGTGATATGCTTTGGCCTTTGTTCTTTGCTAATGCAAGATTCACGTCAATTGGAGTCTTTGCAACTTTAAAGCCCAAGTGCTTGAATTTTTCAAGTACTGTCTTAATATAATGAGATTGTGACAATGCCAGACCTTGAGGAGTCTTATTGATCTTAATTCCCAGAATTAAATCAGCAACTCCCAAGTCTTTCATATCAAATTTGCTATTGAACATACGCTTAGTAGCATTTATGTTGGCAATGTCATTACTCATTATCAACATATCATCCACATATAGGCAAACAATGACTATGTGATTTGGAACATTTTTAATGTACACGCATTTATCACATTCATTTATCTTAAAACCATTTGACAACATTGTTTGGTCAAATTTCGCATGCCATTGTTCGGGTGCTTGTTTTAGTCCGTAAAGAGACTTAACAAGTCTACATACCATCTTTTCTTTACCTGGAACCACAAACCCTTCGGGTTGTTCCATGTAAATTTCTTCCTCCAACTCTCCATTTAAGAAGGCCGTCTTAACATCCATTTGATGAATTTCAAGACCATACACTGCAGCTAATGCTACTAACATCCGTATGGACGTAATTCTTGTAACTGGAGAGTATGTATCAAAGTAGTCTAGACCTTCTCGTTGTCTATACCCTTTGACTACGAGCCTTGCCTTGAATTTATCAATAGTGCCATCATCTTTGATTTTTCTCTTAAAAATCCATTTAGAACCCAAAGGTTTATTTCCAGGAGGAAGATCAACCAATTCCCAGGTATGGTTGTTCAATATGGATTCTATTTCACTATTGACTGCCTCTTTCCAAAACAATGATTCCGAAGAAGTCATAGCTTCTTTAAATGTTTGAGGCTCATTCTCCAATAAGAAAGTCACAAAATCTGGTCCAAATGAAGTAGACGTTCTTTGACGTTTACTACGTCTTGGATTCTCCTGATTACATGTACTTTCTTTTGTTTCTTCCCGAGGTCGTTTAGATCCTTCACCAAACGACTCACATTCCTTTTTATACGGATATATATTTTCAAAAAACTCAGCATTATCTGATTCTATAACCGTATTATTATGAATCTCGGGATTTTCTGATTTATGAACCAGAAATCGATATGCTTTACTATTTGTCGCATATCCTATGAAAACACAATCAACGGTTTTCGGTCCTATCTTTACCCTTTTGGGTTTAGGAACTTGCACTTTTGCCAAACACCCCCACACTTTAAAATAATTCAAGTTGGGCTTCCTTCCTTTCCATTGTTCATAAGGAATGGATTGTGTTTTGCTATGGGGCACTCGATTTAATATTCGATTAGCCGTAAGAATGGCTTCCCCCCACAAGTTCTGTGGCAAACCAGAACTTATCAACAACGCATTCATCATCTCCTTTAATGTGCGATTCTTTCTTTCCGCAATCCCATTAGATTGGGGCGTGTAAGGGCTGTTGTTTGATGAATAATTCCATATTCTAAACATATTTCTTCAAAAGGAGATTCATATTCACCACCCCTATCACTTCTTATCATTTTTACTTTCTTGTTAAGTTGCGTTTCAACTTCAGTTTTGTATTGCCTGAATGCGTCTATTGCTTCATCTTTACTATTCAGTAAGTAAACATAGCAATATCGAGTACCATCGTCAATAAAAGTTATGAAATACTTCTTTCCACCGCGAGATGGTATTGACTTCATGTCACAAATATCTGTGTGAATTAAGTCTAAAGGATTCGAATTCCTTTCAACTGACTTATAAGGATGTTTAACATACTTACATTCCACACATATTTGACATTTTGATTTTTCGCATTCAAACTTGGGCAGTACTTCCAAGTTAATCATTTTCCGCAAGGTTTTATAATTGACATGACCCAAACGCACATGCCATAAATCATTTGACTCAAGTAAGTAAGAAGAAGCTGGAATATTATTATTATTTTCAACAACCATTACATTGAGATTGAAAAGGCCCTCGGTGAGGTAACCTTTTCCCACAAATATTCCATTCTTACTAATTACAACCTTGTTGGATACAAAAACGCACTTAAAACCGTGCTTAACAAGAAGTCCAGTAGAGACTAAATTCTTTCTCATTTCGGGAACATGAAGGACATTGTTCAAAGTCATGACCTTGCCAGAAGTCATTTTTTAGAAATACCTTCCCATATCCTTCAACTTTTGCTGTTGAAGCATTTCCCATATAAACTGTCTCTCCGGGTTCAGCAAGAGCATAGGTAGCAAAAGCCTCTCTAACTCCACAAACATGGCGAGTGGCTCCTGAATCAAACCACCACAGTTTAGGATTTCCCACCAAGTTACATTCAGAGAGCATGGCACACAAGTTATCAACATCATCATGGTTTACTACCATGTTTGCTTGACCCCTTTTCTTGTCTTTCTTCGGAGCACGACACTCCGTAGATTTGTGTCCGGATTTCCCACAGTTGTAGCAGTTTCCACTGAACCGCTTCTTGCTTGGGTTGTATTTCGGACCAGAAGCCTTCTTCCTCTTTTGTTAGCTTCAACAATATTTGCTCCCATTATTGTTGAATTTCCACGGCCTCTCCTTTCAGCAGCTTTATTGTCCTCTTCGATTCTCAACCGAACAATGAGATCTTCAAGGGACATTTCCTTTCGTTTGTGTTTCAAATAATTTTTGAAGTCCTTCCACAACGGAGGCAACTTCTCAATCATTGCTGCTACTTGGAATGCTTCGTTGATTACAAGACCTTCAGCAAGTAGATCATGAATAATCACTTGCAATTCCTGGACTTGAGTAATAACAGACTTGCTATCTATCATTTTGTAGTCCAGAAATTTTGCGGCAACGAATTTCTTCATCCCGGCATCTTCAGTCTTATATTTCTTTTCAAGCGCATTCCACAATTCTTTGGATGTCTCCATGCTACTGTATACATTATACAGATTATCATCCAGTCCGCTAAGAATATAATTCTTGCATAAAAAATCAGAATGCTTCCACGCTTCAATCACGAGAAAGCGTTCATTATCTGGAGTTTTATCCGGCAGATCAGGAACATCTTCCTTGATGAACTTCTGTAAACATAACGTAGTTAAGTAGAAGAACATCTTCTGCTGCCAGCGTTTGAAATCAATCCCGGAAAATTTTCCGGGTTTTTCTGCCGGTGCCAACGCCGGTGTTCGGCTTGTCGTTGCGTTGGCAGTCGCCATCGGAACAGCTTGGTTTTCGTTTTCAGTCATCATCTTTTCTGTAAAAGAATGACACAAACAAACGTTTAATACACGTTTTCAAACTGGAGTAAAAATCACGTAGATTTTAATATCCAACAAAACGCCACGAAGGCTTTACTCTCCAAAACGGG
The DNA here is from genome assembly GCF_000715075.1 of Nicotiana tabacum. NCBI lineage: Eukaryota > Viridiplantae > Streptophyta > Magnoliopsida > Solanales > Solanaceae > Nicotiana > Nicotiana tabacum. The sequence continues at coordinate 70,386,641 of NC_134088.1, forward strand.
AGTACACAAAACCACAAAGGTTTTAGTTTGCAGAATAATAAGAATAACACAAGTACATAAATAAATATTAAATTCCTTAAGATTGTTATTCCCGGTCAATATTCCTGTATTTGTAAATATTAATTCTGCAAAATATAAGTTAACGTAATGAAACAATAATAATGAATTCGAGCCCACTGAATTCACAGTGTTTCCTTAAGGAATTTAATCCCCTCCTAGTACCCAAGGTAATGGATTATTTCCTCCCAGGATAGAACGAATTACACACTGGTGTAGCGGTACTTCAAACCCCAGTGTTTCGGCGAACACAAAGTTCGGTAGCAAATCACACTTACAGTTGCTTTGTTTGAAGTTTAAAAACAATGCAGAACAAAGGAGGAGATACTCAGAAAATCGAATGGAAATGCTGAGAGGAAGGAATGCAATGTATAGCTAATTGTATGTTGAGTTCTTGTATGTTCCTTCAACATTGCTGCTCATTTATATAGCAACCAAGAAGGAGTGCAAGACCAAAACGTCCACCCTTCATGGTGGAGCAAGCATTAAGTGTTTGTGGAGCAAGCACTTCATGGTGTGTGGAGCAAGCACTTCATGGTGGGAAAACCATTATCCGGCTGCCAATTATCAATACACGGATTGGAAAATATCCGTTACAAATACGGATAATCTTACGTTAATATTTACTATTAACAAATAAATTTGGTCCAAAAAATTAATCAATCAATCGATCATTTGACCAAATCCAAATCCAAATCCGAATCCGAATCCGAAGCCGAAGCCGAAGCCGAAGCCGAAGCCGAAGCCGAAGCCGTAGCCGAAGCCGAGCCGAGCGAGCGAGCGACGACGACGGCGCGAGGCTTGCTTTCTTCTTAACTCTTTAAGAGCTACAAGAAGAGCAATCATATATATACCCACCAAAAATGTCTTCCACTTCCAATATGGGACAATGTCTTATTGTTAAGAGGGGGAAACTTAAAATTTTACTCAAAATTTCATTTTCCCTCCATTTCCCATTCACCCTCATTTTAAGAATATTACATCTTAAAATAAAACCTCAACAATCCCCCACATGAATGGGGAATGGCTATATCACGGAAGTATGCATGAAAAAACTGTGTGATTTACAAGCAAGGATTAATTGCATCTGGATAAGTAGGTTTCCCTTTGAACTTTCCGTAGTAAACTTATGTCGGATATACTCGGTCAATCGGTAGATTTGATATCTTTGAACCGTCGATCTTTGGTGTATACCTAGACAACCATAAGTCACACAATCAACCCTTAACCGTCTTTGGTTCTCATTGTTGTGTTCGTTTCAGCCATGAACACCGCCTGGTTCATAAGTGCGTAGAGAACTGGCCTTACAAAGTTCTCCTTGAAGCGGCTCACACTTCACACTTAAATAGGTGATTCCTAAACGTGTCATCCTGTAGATACACTATTTGATATACCCCGTATCAAATTTAGAAATCATTAAAAAGCCTTAATGCTTTATCCTTGGTACTGAACATTGTCTCATCACGAGAATGGACTAAAATTTTATTTGACAATGTTGAACCGTCATTAATGACTTTGTTTGATCTCTTTGAACCTAGATCTTGGGATCTCCAGTCTTCTAGGTAGAGTTACCGCCACAATGACTTGTTCTCGGCCATAGCCCCATTCCCCTTGATGATTTCTCAACTACCTCTCTAGTTAGGCCTTTTGTAAGTGGATCCGACACATTATCACTTGACTTTACATAGTCAATTGTGATAATTCCTCTAGAGAGTAATTGCCTAACGGTTTTATGTCTTCGTCGTATATGACGAGATTTACCGTTATACATGACGCTCCCAGCCCTTCCAATTGCCGCTTGACTATCACAATGTATGCATATTGATGTCAACGGTTTGGGCCAAAATGGAATGTCTTCCAAGAAATTCCGGAGCCATTCAGCTTCTTCACCGGCTTTATCTAAGGCTATGAATTCAGCCTCCATTGTAGAGCGGGCAATACATGTTTGTTTGGACGACTTCCAAGATACCGCTCCTCCACCAATAGTGAAAACATATCCACTCGTGGACTTAGAATCAGTTGAACCGGTGATCCAATTTGCATCACAGTATCCCTCAATCACCGCAGGGAAATTACTGTAGTGCAATTCAAAGTTCTGGGTATGTTCTAAATATCCCAAAACTCGTTTCATTGCCATCCAATGAGATTGGCCTGGATTGCTCGTATATCGACTCAGTTTACTTATAGCACAAGCTATGTCTGGTCGTGTACAATTCATGATATACATTAAGCATCCCAATACACGAGCATAATCCAATTGTGATATGCTTTGGCCTTTGTTCTTTGCTAATGCAAGATTCACGTCAATTGGAGTCTTTGCAACTTTAAAGCCCAAGTGCTTGAATTTTTCAAGTACTGTCTTAATATAATGAGATTGTGACAATGCCAGACCTTGAGGAGTCTTATTGATCTTAATTCCCAGAATTAAATCAGCAACTCCCAAGTCTTTCATATCAAATTTGCTATTGAACATACGCTTAGTAGCATTTATGTTGGCAATGTCATTACTCATTATCAACATATCATCCACATATAGGCAAACAATGACTATGTGATTTGGAACATTTTTAATGTACACGCATTTATCACATTCATTTATCTTAAAACCATTTGACAACATTGTTTGGTCAAATTTCGCATGCCATTGTTTGGGTGCTTGTTTTAGTCCGTAAAGAGACTTAACAAGTCTACATACCATCTTTTCTTTACCTGGAACCACAAACCCTTCGGGTTGTTCCATGTAAATTTCTTCCTCCAACTCTCCATTTAAGAAGGCCGTCTTAACATCCATTTGATGAATTTCAAGACCATACACTGCAGCTAATGCTACTAACATCCGTATGGACGTAATTCTTGTAACTGGAGAGTATGTATCAAAGTAGTCTAGACCTTCTCGTTGTCTATACCCTTTGACTACGAGCCTTGCCTTGAATTTATCAATAGTGCCATCATCTTTGATTTTTCTCTTAAAAATCCATTTAGAACCCAAAGGTTTATTTCCAGGAGGAAGATCAACCAATTCCCAGGTATGGTTGTTCAATATGGATTCTATTTCACTATTGACTGCCTCTTTCCAAAACAATGATTCCGAAGAAGTCATAGCTTCTTTAAATGTTTGAGGCTCATTCTCCAATAAGAAAGTCACAAAATCTGGTCCAAATGAAGTAGACGTTCTTTGACGTTTACTACGTCTTGGATTCTCCTGATTACATGTACTTTCTTTTGTTTCTTCCCGAGGTCGTTTAGATCCTTCACCAAACGACTCACATTCCTTTTTATACGGATATATATTTTCAAAAAACTCAGCATTATCTGATTCTATAACCGTATTATTATGAATCTCGGGATTTTCTGATTTATGAACCAGAAATCGATATGCTTTACTATTTGTCGCATATCCTATGAAAACACAATCAACGGTTTTCGGTCCTATCTTTACCCTTTTGGGTTTAGGAACTTGCACTTTTGCCAAACACCCCCACACTTTAAAATAATTCAAGTTGGGCTTCCTTCCTTTCCATTGTTCATAAGGAATGGATTGTGTTTTGCTATGGGGCACTCGATTTAATATTCGATTAGCCGTAAGAATGGCTTCCCCCACAAGTTCTGTGGCAAACCAGAACTTATCAACAACGCATTCATCATCTCCTTTAATGTGCGATTCTTTCTTTCCGCAATCCCATTAGATTGGGGCGTGTAAGGGCTGTTGTTTGATGAATAATTCCATATTCTAAACATATTTCTTCAAAAGGAGATTCATATTCACCACCCCTATCACTTCTTATCATTTTTACTTTCTTGTTAAGTTGCGTTTCAACTTCAGTTTTGTATTGCCTGAATGCGTCTATTGCTTCATCTTTACTATTCAGTAAGTAAACATAGCAATATCGAGTACCATCGTCAATAAAAGTTATGAAATACTTCTTTCCACCGCGAGATGGTATTGACTTCATGTCACAAATATCTGTGTGAATTAAGTCTAAAGGATTCGAATTCCTTTCAACTGACTTATAAGGATGTTTAACATACTTACATTCCACACATATTTGACATTTTGATTTTTCGCATTCAAACTTGGGCAGTACTTCCAAGTTAATCATTTTCCGCAAGGTTTTATAATTGACATGACCCAAACGCACATGCCATAAATCATTTGACTCAAGTAAGTAAGAAGAAGCTGGAATATTATTATTATTTTCAACAACCATTACATTGAGATTGAAAAGGCCCTCGGTGAGGTAACCTTTTCCCACAAATATTCCATTCTTACTAATTACAACCTTGTTGGATACAAAAACGCACTTAAAACCGTGCTTAACAAGAAGTCCAGTAGAGACTAAATTCTTTCTCATTTCGGGAACATGAAGGACATTGTTCAAAGTCATGACCTTGCCAGAAGTCATTTTTTAGAAATACCTTCCCATATCCTTCAACTTTTGCTGTTGAAGCATTTCCCATATAAACTGTCTCTCCGGGTTCAGCAAGAGCATAGGTAGCAAAAGCCTCTCTAACTCCACAAACATGGCGAGTGGCTCCTGAATCAAACCACCACAGTTTAGGATTTCCCACCAAGTTACATTCAGAGAGCATGGCACACAAGTTATCAACATCATCATGGTTTACTACCATGTTTGCTTGACCCCTTTTCTTGTCTTTCTTCGGAGCACGACACTCCGTAGATTTGTGTCCGGATTTCCCACAGTTGTAGCAGTTTCCACTGAACCGCTTCTTGCTTGGGTTGTATTTCGGACCAGAAGTCTTCTTCCTCTTTTTGTTAGCTTCAACAATATTTGCTCCCATTATTGTTGAATTTCCACGGCCTCTCCTTTCAGCAGCTTTATTGTCCTCTTCGATTCTCAACCGAACAATGAGATCTTCAAGGGACATTTCCTTTCGTTTGTGTTTCAAATAATTTTTGAAGTCCTTCCACAACGGAGGCAACTTCTCAATCATTGCTGCTACTTGGAATGCTTCGTTGATTACAAGACCTTCAGCAAGTAGATCATGAATAATCACTTGCAATTCCTGGACTTGAGTAATAACAGACTTGCTATCTATCATTTTGTAGTCCAGAAATTTTGCGGCAACGAATTTCTTCATCCCGGCATCTTCAGTCTTATATTTCTTTTCAAGCGCATTCCACAATTCTTTGGATGTCTCCATGCTACTGTATACATTATACAGATTATCATCCAGTCCGCTAAGAATATAATTCTTGCATAAAAAATCAGAATGCTTCCACGCTTCAATCACGAGAAAGCGTTCATTATCTGGAGTTTTATCCGGCAGATCAGGAACATCTTCCTTGATGAACTTCTGTAAACATAACGTAGTTAAGTAGAAGAACATCTTCTGCTGCCAGCGTTTGAAATCAATCCCGGAAAATTTTCCGGGTTTTTCTGCCGGTGCCAACGCCGGTGTTCGGCTTGTCGTTGCGTTGGCAGTCGCCATCGGAACAGCTTGGTTTTCGTTTTCAGTCATCATCTTTTCTGTAAAAGAATGACACAAACAAACGTTTAATACACGTTTTCAAACTGGAGTAAAAATCACGTAGATTTTAATATCCAACAAAACGCCACGAAGGCTTTACTCTCCAAAACGGGAGTACACAAAACCACAAAGGTTTTAGTTTGCAGAATAATAAGAATAACACAAGTACATAAATAAATATTAAATTCCTTAAGATTGTTATTCCCGGTCAATATTCCTGTATTTGTAAATATTAATTCTGCAAAATATAAGTTAACGTAATGAAACAATAATAATGAATTCGAGCCCACTGAATTCACAGTGTTTCCTTAAGGAATTTAATCCCCTCCTAGTACCCAAGGTAATGGATTATTTCCTCCCAGGATAGAACGAATTACACACTGGTGTAGCGGTACTTCAAACCCCAGTGTTTCGGCGAACACAAAGTTCGGTAGCAAATCACACTTACAGTTGCTTTGTTTGAAGTTTAAAAACAATGCAGAACAAAGGAGGAGATACTCAGAAAATCGAATGGAAATGCTGAGAGGAAGGAATGCAATGTATAGCTAATTGTATGTTCCTTCAACATTGCTGCTCATTTATATAGCAACCAAGAAGGAGTGCAAGACCAAAACGTCCACCCTTCATGGTGGAGCAAGCATTAAGTGTTTGTGGAGCAAGCACTTCATGGTGGGAAAACCATTATCCGGCTGCCAATTATCAATACACGGATTGGAAAATATCCGTTACAAATACGGATAATCTTACGTTAATATTTACTATTAACAAATAAATGAATCCGAATCCGAATCCGAATCCGAATCCGAATTCCGAATTCCGAATTCCGAAGCCGAAGCCGAAGCCGAAGCCGAAGCCGAAGCCGTAGCCGTAGCCGAAGCCGAGCCGAGCGAGCGAGCGACGACGACGGCGCGAGGCTTGCTTTCTTCTTAACTCTTTAAGAGCTACAAGAAGAGCAATCATATATATACCCACCAAAAATGTCTTCCACTTCCAATATGGGACAATGTCTTATTGTTAAGAGGGGAAAACTTAAAATTTTACTCAAAATTTCATTTTCCCTCCATTTCCCATTCACCCTCATTTTAAGAATATTACATCTTAAAATAAAACCTCAACAATTATTCATGTAGAAGTTCCAGGAGGGGCCTAGATATGAAAGTAAACCAAATTTAACGCAAGCATCCCCACTATCATAAGCAGAAGTATAGACTTGCTGGAGTATTGCATTCCATTATTTTGACCAAGTAGTAAAAATGTTTTTCATTCGACAAGATAAATCATTGTTCTCTTAAAAGGTTCATATAGGGGTCAAGGAAGTCGACAATGATAACTGAAACTAGTATATCATTTACTAGTGGCAGAAAGGTTTACACCAGAACAAAAGAGGGAGCATTTATGTGGTGATATGATTGTCTATTCGGGGCAAGAGCTCTCCAATTTTTTCAACTCTAATCAGGAGTAAAATAGTTCCCGTTGCTGAGGACTCACCCTCTATTCAGTTAAACCCATTTAATCACTAACGGACGGTCATTTAAAAAGGAAAAAACAACTAGCTAGAGTTCTCATACAAGCTGCATTCACAAAGAAGAAACCGACTTATCAATTCACTCGTGCCAAGTCAAAGGAAGTAGAGATGAACTGCAACGACTACACAACCAGAACTGGGCAGTTTAATAACCTTTATTAAAGGTTCTCTTTCTAGTTTTTAGCACTGTGTAGCTCAGATTTATACTTATGTCTTTTGTAACTACTGTAATTTCTATCCTCGGCTCTCAATAATAGCATGTGATAATTCCTCAAAAGAAAATGGTTATTTCTTCCTGATACAAAAACGTGCAACTTCCAGCTATCATTAAGAATGTCAATGAGGCACCATCAACAGCTGGGCATTTGGTCTAGTGGTATGATTCTCGCTTTGGGTGCGAGAGGTCCCGAGTTCGATTCTCGGAATGCCCCATAGTTTTTGGGTAACTCCTTATAACCTGAAATTCTGACAGTAATAAGTTATTCCAAGGAGAAGGTAGGATTTTGTTTTTAATATTTTGCTAGACAATCAACTTTAAGTTCATGTTCTGAAAACTGCAGTGAGCTCATCAGGTATTTATAATCCAAACTGTCAAGGCAGACAGCCTAGAGCACTTCTTTGTATATATACAATGGTCAACTTTCAGAACTCTTTTTAAATTTCCTGTTCAAAATGCACTCTCATTGTGAGTCAACTAAGGCTTTCAGCCAAATTTCATTTATGATATCTCAACATGCAAGATGAGATTCTTCCTTATCTCAAAGAACACCACGCAAAGTCACCTGGATCTAAAAGATAAAAAAATATAACAAAACACCTAAGATAAACTCATCAATCTAAAAGAATAAAACTTAACAACTAAACATCATTCCGGCAAGAATGCTGATTTGTGCTCACCTGCCATTTTTTATTTGAAAGTTCAAATTCCAACATAGAACTCCCAAGCGACCACTAAGATACGGAGGAAATGATTAGCACAAGTTAAAGCCTTGAGAAAAAACAGTTTTGCATTTTTTTTTCAATTTTAGAGAGCGAAAAAAAAAAAAAAAGGAAAGAGAGAGAAGTGATAAAACAGCAAATGTATGTCATTCCAGTTCTGCCTTTGTTTTCAAATAGAGAAAGTAGGCAAAATTGAGTAAGTGACAATCAGTAAATATACCTGTCCTTCAGCAAAGACTCATAAACAAGGTTCATTTTTAAGGAACATGGAGGTCAACAATGATAGCCGAAATTATTGATCAATGACAGAAAAGTGTTACCAAAACTCAAGGATTGCTCTAGTATGCTGTCTGTTTGACGTAAGAGCTCACTGAGTTTCCCGCGTGGATTAATAACCCCAGTTGATGAATCATTTCATTCATTTTTACCTAAGCAATGAAGCATGAACATCACAAGGTTCATGTTGTTTTTTGAGCCAACTTACTTATAACGATCTGCGGAATAGAACACAAACAAGAACGCACTAGATTAATCAAGAAGGCATCTGAAATAATCTAGAATCAGAGAAAACCAAAAGCAAAGCCAATGATTTCCTTTTAATCATTCCCAAAGTTAGTGTTTTACACTTTAATGACTTCAACTCAATATGACGTGTTAAACCATCTAATGTCAGAAATCTTATTTCATCACCCGATTGCAGTTGATGTTTGGCATATTTCGATATGTGTTAATGTTACTTTACCCATGCTTTAACCACTTTTTGATGTTATTTAATCTTTAAAACACCCAACATGGTGTAATTATTGGTTTGATGACTAATTAAGTTATGTGTGACGATTTAAGGTGTTCGGAGTACAAAATATGAAGAAAAGGTGGTTTAGCTAGAGGAAGAAGGGTTGGATGCGTCGCATCCAACCTAGGAAAACATCATCCTGCATGCAACCTTAGCAGTGAAGTTGTGCCATCGCGTGCGAAACTGGGAAGTAGAAGTGAAGCTGGATGCGTCGCGTCCACCATCGCATGCGAAGCTGAGAAATAGAGGACAAGGTGGATGCGTCGCATCCGCCTTCGCAGGCAAAAAATTGAAATGGAGGACAAGGTGGATGCGTCGCATCCACCTTAGCATCAATCCCTGAAGCCGAATTGGACTAGGAATGGGAGAGCTTTGGCCCACGACTTTTGTACGCAATATATAAGCTAAAAACGCCTCTTTTAGGTTATCTAACAGATTGGGAAGAGAAAAAAAAGCCACGACAAAGCTGTGGAGGCCGGAATTCATCAAGTTTCATCTTTCTCCTACCAAACTTAGTAATTTTTATGTTTCTTTATATGATTTGTTGTTTGGCTACCATGTCTATGTGGAGCTAAACTTCACGTTCTAGGGTTGTGGTTCTTTCATGACTATTGTTATTCGGATATTGATTTTGACTTCTTGATTTATCATATTAGTTTATTTATTCAATCTTGCACTTAATTATTTAATTGCTTGATCACCAATTGAATATTATCTACGAATCTAGAATTGAACTCGAAAGTGGGAATTCTATATTGCATATAGGATTGAGTAGGGCAAGTTCTTGAACTCGGGCATCGGGAACGGATTCGTGGTTAGGATAGACATATACCTAATTGCCTTGCTTGGTTGATTTACAGGAATTATAAATGCGTTCTTGTTGATTCTAACTCCATAGACATATAGGCGTTAGGTTAGCTTGAATAGGCGAGTAAGAACTCGACAGATTCTTATGAGCAATATTAACCCTGTCAACCAATAAGCTAGATAAATTAGTCGGTCAATTCAATTGAAGAATACAATAGGATTGTTAGATAGACCATAACCCTAGATCGTTTTCATTACATTGATATCATTAAAATCTGCTCTTCTCTGTTCAAAGTTTATTATTTATATTTTTCTTATTTAATTAGTTAGAATAAAATATTTTTAGATTTAATTCTTATTTAGATAATTAAGATAGGCTAATTTAGTTAATAGCTAATCATAAGTCCTCGTGGGTTCGACATCCGACTTTGAGTCACTTTATTACTTGACGACCGCGTATACTTGCGTGAGTGTGTTTGGTCGCACCAAGCCAAAAACTTGTTGCGACCAAACACACTCACGCAAGTATACGCGGTCGTCAAGTAATAAAGTGACTCAAAGTCGGATGTCGAACCCACGAGGACTTATGATTAGCTATTAACTAAATTAGCCTATCTTAATTATCTAAATAAGAATTAAATCTAAAAATATTTTATTCTAACTAATTAAATAAGAAAAATATAAATAATAAACTTTGAACAGAGGAAGAGCAGATTTTAATGATATCAATGTAATGAAAACGATCTAGGGTTATGGTCTATCTAACAATCCTATTGTATTCTTCAATTGAATTGACCGACTAATTTATCTAGCTTATTGGTTGACAGGGTTAATATTGCTCATAAGAATCTGTCGAGTTCTTACTCGCCTATTCAAGCTAACCTAACGCCTATATGTCTATGGAGTTAGAATCAACAAGAACGCATTTATAATTCCTGTAAATCAACCAAGCAAGGCAATTAGGTATATGTCTATCCTAACCACGAATCCGTTCCCCGATGCCCGAGTTCAAGAACTTGCCCTACTCAATCCTATATGCAATATAGAATTCCCACTTTCGAGTTCAATTCTAGATTCGTAGATAATATTCAATTGGTGATCAAGCAATTAAATAATTAAGTGCAAGATTGAATAAATAAACTAATATGATAAATCAAGAAGTCAAAATCAATATCCGAATAACAATAGTCATGAAAGAACCACAACCCTAGAACGTGAAGTTTAGCTCCACATAGACATGGTAGCCAAACAACAAATCATATAAAGAAACATAAAAATTACTAAGTTTGGTAGGAGAAAGATGAAACTTGATGAATTCCGGCCTCCACAGCTTTGTCGTGGCTTTTTTCCCCCTTCCCAATATGTTAGATAACCTAAAAGAGGCGTTTTTAGCTTATATATTGCGTACAAAAGTCGTGGGCCAAAGCTCTCCTATTCCTAGTCCAATTCGGCTTCAGGGATTGATGCTAAGGTGGATGCGATGCATCCACCTTGTCCTCCATTTCAATTTTTTGCCTGCGAAGGCGGATGCGACGCATCCACCTTGTCCTCTATTTCTCAGCTTCGCATGCGATGGTGGACGCGACGCATCCAGCTTCACTTCTACTTCCCAGTTTCGCACGCGATGGCACAACTTCACTGCTAAGGTTGCATGCAGGATGATGTTTTCCTAGGTTGGATGCGACGCATCCAACCCTTCTTCCTCTAGCTAAACCACCTTTTCTTCATATTTTGTACTCCGAACACCTTAAATCGTCACACATAACTTAATTAGTCATCAAACCAATAATTACACCATGTTGGGTGTTTTAAAGATTAAATAACATCAAAAAGTGGTTAAAGCATGGGTAAAGTAACATTAACACATATCGAAATATGCCAAACATCACTACCCCACACTTAAACCTTTGTTCGTCCTCGAACAAACCATCATATAGTAGACGAAACAAAATTAAACTCTTATCGTTCAAAGCACACTGCACCTATGACCGTGGTTATTTGCTACAATTAGGCTCTAGACTATGCATCAACACACTTCCCTTTTCTTATGCCCTTCTTTAAACATATTCGAACAAAGACAACATGCTCACAACAATCCTAACCTCAAAAACCGACTCAATGTCACAATGCACTCATGGCTTGAACAACCAACATCATAGAGAAGTCTAATAACGTTACCTATCCCTCGTGAAACCATGTGCCCTCACAACAAAAGCAAAGAGAGTAGAATCAATCCACACATTCGAATCTCATGCTCACAAAGAAAATCGCTCACTCTCACAAAAAGAAGTCGCATGCATGCAGTTGGTACCATAGGCTTGCCCTTAATGTAAATCTCTACTAATGTAGGCTCGCTCGATCTAAAATCAATTAGGACTTTTTTCATGGTTGTAATGTGGGCTAAGGGACGGGTAGGATATATTTTAGGAATAGTGACTCAACTTCCTAAGCACTTTAACACATCATCAAATAACTTAAGCGCAAATTCTTCAACACCACTTCAATTTCACAAATAATATCACCCCAACAATATTTCCTCTTTCTTTAAGCACTACTTTAATTCATACCCACTAGCAAGAATAAGACAACAATTTATTCCTCTATATTTTTCTTTCTTCTCTTTTTTTTTTTCTTTTTTTTTTTTTCGCTAGTGGCGTATTATTTTACAAAATAAGTGCACCCTTCTTTCTTTCATTGGTTCCACTCAAAAGTCACCCCACACTTAGTCCCTTCTTACTTCTTTTAGCGCTCATCTAACAATTAAAGTGCTTTAAGAGGTAAAAGGATCAAAACAATGTCAATTAAGAATAAAAAGGGGTATAGGCTTGTAATGTGGGTACCAAATAAAAGGTCTACAGGCTCAAAAAGGGTTAACTAGGGATAGATTTTATTTGTGATAAGCAATAAGCTCAAAAAGATCAAAGAAAGCCTAAAATCATTTTTCAAACCGAGCATCACCTAAAATTTCGCTTCAACTCACATACCGGGCAAGTTCTAGACACAAGTACATTACATGGACTACACAAAAACCTCACCACACATGGCACATGACTCGCTAAGGACGGTCACATTCCGACTCTCAAACAATGCAAGTATTCACGGAGCAACGAGATATTAAGCATTAAACACAAAGTGAACACAAGTCAAGAAAAATGAGAAATAGGCTGCAACAAAACATGCTATCCGTTTTAACAAGGCATCATCAATAATTTCAGAGTGAGAAGGGAAGATATTACATATGTAAAAGCTTAAATATGCCAGTATCAACCAAGTCAAGGTCACCTAGGTTCATCATTCTTCCTCCTTTTATTCCCTACATTCCTACTCTACTCTAAAAAGAAAACAAAATTACCCGGTTCAAACTACATCCCATGGAAAAGAACCGAGGCACAAAGAAAAACCACAGGGGATTATTACTATCTACAAAGATACTTTTTTTTTTTTTTAAACTAATAGATAAACTGATAGTTACTCCATATAGATGAATTTACTGCTATTTTATGCCATTAATCCGGTGAATATATTAGTACATTCATCCATACATCAAACATAAATCACCCCCACCCCACACTTAGGATTGTGCGTTGTCCCCAACGCACACAAACAAGGTAAAGTAGGGTGAGAAGGACTCCCTGAAGTCAAGGTGGAGGAGCATCTGCATCCATAGCATTCCTATCATCAACAACTGGTGCTGATTCTGTATCAGGTGTTACAGCGACCTCAATAGGCCTGTTGAGTGGAGCCTCGGTGACTATGGGAGGAACAGGAGTGGATGGTCCGGCAGTGGATGATGCAATCAGCTGGGAGATGTCTGTACCTGCACATTGAACCAGAGCTCTGAGGAGTAATGATATCTCCTTCATCATCGTGGCCTGCTCGGTCTGAACTCGGCTTAGATCCGCACGAGTCTGTCTCAACTCATCCCTGGTGGCACTCAACTCGACACGAGTCGCTATCAGCTCAGCCCTGTTCTCTTGCATATCTGCTTGCATATGCTCAAATAATTGTTGGACGGTGAGCTTAGAAGACCTTCCCTTGTTCGGCTCTAGAACATGAGTGACATCATATGGTCCTGGAGCTTTAGCCTCAATGTCATCATTCTCCTTGTCCCATAGTACTCCCCTCTCTGTTAAAAAAGCCGTTAGGGTATTAGCAAAGAACAGCCTCCACTTGTAATTCATCCTGGTTCGCTGCATTTGATCATGCATGATGGCTCCAAAGTTGAGTGGTATCCCCTCTAATAAAGCATATAATACGAGTGCGCGGTAACGAGGGACATCAGTTTTATGTTGGCATGGCAGCAGTCGGTTACAAATGAAATTTAGAGCCACACGTGCTAACGCACTCATGAATTCCTTTGCTATAGAGTGGTACTCCATACTCCCATGCTTCCATTCTGCATCCTTCCTGGTAGGGCATAGGACAGACTTAATGTGTGCATAATCTGGTATTTTGCATATGGCGTCAAACCTGTCAGTGAGTGTGTGTGGCACCCTTAAGAAGTTATTCAGAGCTTCAGCTGACACATTAATATCTATCCCTCTTACTCGCACAATGTTTCCCCGTGCGTGACGCCAATTGGCGTAGAGCTCTCTAACAATGGTGAGGTTGGCTTTGCCATGACCTTTCAGAATGGGTCCCCATTTTTGCACCTCTCGAATTGACTGGAGAAACTCTGAGTACTTTGTCTTAAGTGGTCCGATGTTTATCGGCTTTTCCGGAATGTACTTCTTTGAAACCAATATCTTCTTATAGGCTCGGAATGCCTTCTCATTAACAAAGTATTTCTCCCAATCAACTCGGTCTATGGGTTCACCTTCGTCTTCATCACTCATGTTGATCTGTAGGTGGTCATTGTCCGAATCGGAATCGGATTCAGATTCTGTAGTAATCTTCTCCTTCCCTTTATCAGTTGGAGCACTCATTCTCGAAGCTTTTCTTTGGTATGTCACAGGCTCTCGTATCTCTATTCCTTTGCTTGGTGTAATACCCTTCTTCACTGTCCTCCGGACCAATGTTTCCTCCTCCTCTTGCTCTGAATCATCACTTAACTGCCTAGGCAGCAGTTCCATTTCCTTCTCCGTCCGCTTCCTCTTTTTCTGTGGATTTGGACCGCCCGCTGCCCTTCCGGTAGGCTTTTTGGGCGGTTGTTTGTTACCATCTTTGTCTTGTTGCTTGGATGGTTTACTCGCTGCTGTCATTTTACGAATCTAAGTACCTGCAATGCAAAGAATTCAACAATTAGCAGATGAAACAGCGAAGTTCAGCCTGAAAGCAATTGCGACAGCTTGCAGACTTCAATTTATTTGTAAAGTCATGCCATTCACTCTTCATGGAATTGTAGCTCATGACTTTCAGCGAGTATGTGATAACTTTCTTCAAAAACTCAATTTCACATAGCCCCTCACTCGACCCCACACTTATTCTCAAGCATACACCAATGTTGCTCGGTTACTCAGACTTCACCGACGCCTAAATTTTTCTTAGGGACAATTCGTCGAACATGTGGTATGCAACAAGTGTGCCTAGTTCATTCTATCAGTTGAGCAGTGCAACTACCCTCCCAAAGTTGGACGAGATGAAGGGAATTATAGTTTATCATCTCTCAACCATTACATCTACCAAGAACGACAGCCCTAAAAATCTTGAAATTGCAAAACCTACTTGTTGCTACCATTGAAGGAGGGAGGAGAGACGAATTTGGAGAGAAGCCAACGGAAGAACGAAGAGGATGATGCGTACCTGTCACGTTTGATCTTATTGCGATACAATTTCGATGAGAGAATTCTGTTCTGCGTTCGTAGGCGTCGCCAAAACGAGACGAGTGGATGCGTCGCAAGAAATGTTTTTTGTTCGAATAGGTTATCTTAAGATGTGTTAAAATATATATTACTTACCTGTGCGTGCGAGCTTTGACGCGACGCATCCCCTTGTCTTCCTTCAAAAATTTTCGGACGCGATACGGGCGCGATAGGCAGACTTCACTGCCTTGAGCAATTGGCCCGTCAATTTTTTTGCTGAGGGGGACGCGACGCATCCGCCTCGTTTTCCTTCAAAAAATTTTCGGACGCGATACGGGCGCGATAGGCAGACTTCACTGCCTTGAGCAATTGGCCCGTCAAATTTTTTTTTTTTGCTGAGGGGGACGCGACGCATCCGCCTCGTTTTCTTGAATAAAATCTATGTCCTACGAAAAGAAGGGAGACAAAAAAAAAAAAACTAACTAACTTGGGTGGCCTCCCAAGAAGCGCCTGATTTAACGTCGCGGCACGACGCAACATGTTCTTCATGCCTCCACTAAGTCCATTGTGGTCTTGTGACGTGCAATGTCACCACCCCAATAGTGTTTTACTCTTTGGCCATTTACCAAGAATGTCGTATTGGACCCCTTTTTACACAATTCTATTCGCACCATGAGGTTTCACACTAACCACTTCAAACGGACCCGACCATCGAGATTTAAGCTTTCCTGGAAAAAGCTTTAGCCTTGAATTAAACAGTAGAATTTGTTGACCTGGTTCAAACTCACGATGTTGGATATGCTTATCATGCCATCTTTTTGTCTTCTCTTTATACAATTTGGCATTTTCATACGCATGCAATCGAAACTCATCAAGCTCGTCGAGTTGTAGCAATCTCTTTTCACCGGCCAAGTCCATCTCCATATTTAGCTTTTTAATCGCCCAATAAGCTTTGTGTTCAAGCTCGACGGGCAGATGGCAGGCCTTCCCATAAACCAACCTGTACGGAGAAGTGCCTATTGGGGTCTTGTACGCAGTGCGATATGCCCATAATGCGTCATCCAGCTTCCCGGCCCAGTCCTTTCTATTCATACTTACTGTCTTTTCCAAAATCTGCTTGACCTCTCTGTTGGAAACTTCTACTTGACCACTCGTTTGGGGATGATAGGCAGTAGAAACTTTGTGCTTGACTCCGTATTTTGCAAGAATATTATTCAGCAGTTTGTTACAAAAGTGAGTTCCCCTGTCGCTTATCAACACTCTTGGGGTCCCAAAACGTGTGAAGATGTGCTTCTTTACAAAGCCTACCACAACTTTTGCATCGTTAGTAGGAAGAGCTATGGCCTCTACCCACTTAGAAACATAGTCGACCGCCACCAAGATGTATCTGTGTCCGTTAGAATATGGGAATGGTCCCATAAAATCAATCCCCCAAACATCAAAAAGTTCTACCGCCAGTATATTTTGCAAGGGCATCTCGTGCTTCCTCGTGATAGTTCCAGTTCTTTGGCATCTATCACAATTTTTAACGAAGGCATGTGCATCCTTAAACAATTTTGGCCAATAAAAACCTGATTGTAGCACTTTTGGGCGGTTCTATCCCCGCCGTGATGACCTCCATATGGTGACGCATGGCAGTCATGTAGTATAGCCTTCATCTCTTCCTCAGGAACACACCTTCTCACCAACTGATCTGCACACTGCCTATATAGGAATGGCTCATCCCACACGTAGAACCTTACATCATGTAGGAATCTTCTTCTATTGTCAGCTGTCCACTCTAGTGGCGTTACCCCACTTGCGATAAAATTCACATAATCTGCATACCATGGGGCTTCACCTGAGGTGATTGCCAATATTTGCTCATCCGGAAATGTTTCTTTAATTGACCCTCCTTCAGCTACATGGTTCCGGCTCTCTAATCTGGATAAATGATCGGCCACTTGATTTTCTGTCCCTTTTCGATCTCGGATCTCTAAGTCAAATTCTTGCAAGAGGAGGACCCAACGAATCAGCCTCGGCTTGGCGTCTTTCTTTTCAAATAGGTATCTGATAGCTGAATGATCTGTGTAGACGATGACTTTGGTTCCCACTAGATAGGATCTGAACTTGTCAAACGCCCACACCACTGCAAGCAACTCCTTTTCAGTCACTGTATAATTCATCTGAGCTGGATTCATAGTTTTGCTTGCATAATAAATGGAGTGAAAGATTTTATCCCTCCTTTGCCCCAACACCGCTCCAATTGCTATGTCACTTGCATCGCACATCAACTCAAATGGTTGTGCCCAATCGGGGCCAATGATAATTGGTGCAGTCACCAATCTTCCCTTCAGCTCCTCAAATGCTTTCAGACATGCATTATCAAACTTGAAGGTAACGTCTTTCTCTAGAAGCCTGCACAAAGGGGAAGAAATTTTCGAAAAATCTTTAATGAAACGACGATAAAAACCTGCATGACCCAAGAAACTGCGAATGCCTTTTATGGATGTCGGCGGGGGCAATTTTTCGATCGTCTCCACCTTTGCTTTATCCACCTGTAGACCATCTTTTGAAACCTTGTGCCCCAAAACTATACCTTCACGTACCATGAAATGGCACTTTTCCCAGTTTAGCACCAAGTTCGTCTCTTCACACCTAGCTAGCACTTTATCAAGGTTCATCAAACAACTATCAAAAGAACATCCAAACACAGAAAAATCGTCCATGAATACTTCTACATATCTTTCAACCATGTCAGTGAAAATAGCCATCATACACCTTTGAAAAGTCGCAGGTGCATTACAAAGACCGAAGGGCATTCTCTTGAACGCATACGTGCCATAAGGACATGTAAATGTAGTTTTCTCTTGGTTTTCTGGGGCTATAGCAATCTGATTATACCCCGAATAACCGTCCAGGAAACAGTAGTATTCCTGGCCAGCTAATCTATCAAGCATTTGGTCAATAAAAGGCAGGGGAAAGTGGTCTTTCCGGGTGGCATTGTTTAGTTTTCTGTAATCTATGCAAATTCTCCATCCAGTTACAGTTCTTGTCGGAATTAAGTCATTATTTTCATTAACTACTACGGTTATCCCCTCTTTCTTCGGCACACATTGAACGGGGCTTACCCATTTACTATCAGAGATTGGAAATACAATACCTGCATCAAGCCACTTAATCACTTCTTTCCTTACCACTTCTTTCATGATTGGATTTAGTCGGCGTTGGTGTTCTACACTCGGCTTGTGTCCGTCCTCCATGAGGATTTTGTGCATGCAGAAAGCTGGACTAATGCCTTTAATGTCAGACATTGTCCACCCAATTGCTCGCTTGTGCTCACGTAGCACCCTTAATAGCTTTTCTTCCTGTAATTTAGACAAGTGAGCAGAAATAATAACAGGTAAAGTGTCAGAACTTCCCAAATAAGCATATTGAAGGTGAGGGGTAGGGGTTTAAGTTCCAAATTTGGAGCTTTTTCAATTGACGGCTTTGGTGGGGGGCCACTTGGCCTATTCAGGGGCTCAAACGGGATTATTCCTTGCATGTAACCACATGATGTATCTAGGATTCCCTTTATCCCCTCAACCTCATCATCCATCTCCAAGCTATCAAATAGCATGATTGCTTTTTCTAAACAGTCGCCTAGATATACACTCGTGTTAAGAAGTTTCTCATCCACCTCCACCACAGATATCATAGAGAGCTCCTCATAGTGGCGGGGGAGTTGGATTGCTTTGTAGACATTGAAGACTGCCTCCTCGTTGTCCACTCTCATAATCATTTTCCCTTCTCTCACTTTAATTATTGCATCGCCAGTAGCCAAGAGAGGTCGTCCCAATATGATTGGAACTTGTTCATCAGCCTCGAAGTCTAGAATAATGAAGTCAGCTGGGAAGATGAATTTTCCAATTTGCAGCAGCACATCTTCAATCACTCCTTCAGGGTAGGCTATGGACCTATCAGCTAATTGCAACATCACGGTGGTTGGTCTCGGAGCTCCCAGACCTAATTGCTTAAACAAGGATAACGGCATCAGATTTATGCTTGCACCCAAATCACACAGAGCACGTCCCACGTTAATATTACCGATTTGTACTGGAATAGTGAAGCTGCCAGGGTCCTTAAGCTTTTGGGGAAGCTTGTTTTGGACCCTTGATGTGCACTCCTCAGTAAGTGCAACCGTCTCGAACTCAGTCAATTTCCTCTTATGAGCCACTATGTCTTTTATGTACTTAGCGTACTTTGGAATTTCACGAAGTACATCCACTAATGGAATATTTAATTGAACCTGACTCAACATGGAGAGAAATTTGTTGAACATGCGATCGTCATTCCTTTTCTGCAATCTTTGGGGGAAAGGTGGTGGTGGCCTTGTAACCTCCATTCGCTCTGAACTTGCATCATCTTCCTTTGACTCTTGTGTTGCCTTAGGTGTCAACTCCCCCCAGGTATAGGTTTTTCTTTTATCTTCCTTGGCGCTTCCTCTAGTTCCCTCCCGTTTCTAAGTGTAACTGCATTAATTTGAGGGTTCTTCTCTGTATCACTGGGAAGTGAGCCTGTAGGTCTAGTATTTTGGTTTGCTGCTAACTGCCCCATTTGCCTCTCAAGATTTCTAAAATCGGTCCTGAGCTGTTGATTGTCTAGTAACAACTTTTTCAGCAAGTCATTCGTACTTTCTTCCATTTGTTGGGGTGGCTTCTGAGGTTGAGTAAAATTCCCTTGAGGCCTATACTGATTCTGTTGACTCCCGCCCCATGAGAAGTTAGGATGATTCCTCCAGTTTGGGTTGTAAGTGTTCCCATATTGCGCATGTTGATTCATAGGACCTCTGTTTTGTTGTCCCACATAGTATATAGATTCAGGATTCGTGGGGCACATGTCAATCATATGACTGTCTCCGCATAGTTCGCAACAAATAGACATCTGCTGTACATATTGCATTTGTTGTGTTGTCATTCTATTCATCTGATTTGCCAATTTTGCTATATCGGCTCTCATGGCGGAAAAGTCATCAAGCTCAATCAAACCGGCGGCCTTCTGTTTAATTACCCTTCGTGAATCCCCCTCTCCTTGCCAATTATGGTCATTAGCAGTGAAATTATTTAGCAGGAGTTGTATTTCACTATACGGTCTTGCCATGCAACTACCCCCACAAGCTGAGTCAAGATTCATCTTTGATGCTTCATCTAACCCATCAACAAAAGTGTGACCCAATACCTCGTCAGTTTGACAATGATGCGGGCAGTCTCTGAGTAGTTTCTTGTATCTTTCCCAAGCTTGACGAAGTGTCTCGCCATCCCGTTGTTGGAACCCAAGAATTTGGCTCCTCAACGACTTTGTCTTCTTAGTTGGGAAAAACTTGATCAGGAATTTCCTTGCTAGATCATCCCAAGTGTGGATAGAGTTCGCGGGCTCCTTTTGCAACCATTCTTTAGCTTCCCCCAACAGTGAAAAAGGGAATAGTGTCAGCCTGACATAGTCCTTGGAGACGTTCGGATAATTGTAAGTGTCCGTGATTTCCAAGAAGTTCTGAATATGCCTCTGCGGGTCCTCATGAGATAGACCCACATATTGTCCTGTGGACTGAATCAGCTGTACCATGTACTGTTTGAGTTCAAAATGCCCAGTGATATCAGGCTTCACAATAGCCTGAGTCATATTCGCAAGATTGGGCCTTGCGGCTTCGATTACCGGACGCTCTTCATTGCCTGCCATATCTATTGGTTGTGGTTGGATTGCGATGTCCAAATCTCTTTCTATTCTCGTTCTAGCTTCGTGTTCCCTTCTCACTCTATGTAATGTTCGTTCGATTTCTGGATCAAGAGGAATGAGGTTGTTTGCACTTCTACTCCTCTGCATTCGAGAGTAAACCCTGCGTTGACACAAACCAGGCAAACTGAAAATTAAAACTTGAAAACAAATATCTAATAAAAGCTTAACTTAGTCACGTAGCTAATTTCTAAGTCCCCGGCAACGGCGCCAAAAACTTGGTGCGACCAAACACACTCACGCAAGTATACGCGGTCGTCAAGTAATAAAGTGACTCAAAGTCGGATGTCGAACCCACGAGGACTTATGATTAGCTATTAACTAAATTAGCCTATCTTAATTATCTAAATAAGAATTAAATCTAAAAATATTTTATTCTAACTAATTAAATAAGAAAAATATAAATAATAAACTTTGAACAGAGGAAGAGCAGATTTTAATGATATCAATGTAATGAAAACGATCTAGGGTTATGGTCTATCTAACAATCCTATTGTATTCTTCAATTGAATTGACCGACTAATTTATCTAGCTTATTGGTTGACAGGGTTAATATTGCTCATAAGAATCTGTCGAGTTCTTACTCGCCTATTCAAGCTAACCTAACGCCTATATGTCTATGGAGTTAGAATCAACAAGAACGCATTTATAATTCCTGTAAATCAACCAAGCAAGGCAATTAGGTATATGTCTATCCTAACCACGAATCCGTTCCCCGATGCCCGAGTTCAAGAACTTGCCCTACTCAATCCTATATGCAATATAGAATTCCCACTTTCGAGTTCAATTCTAGATTCGTAGATAATATTCAATTGGTGATCAAGCAATTAAATAATTAAGTGCAAGATTGAATAAATAAACTAATATGATAAATCAAGAAGTCAAAATCAATATCCGAATAACAATAGTCATGAAAGAACCACAACCCTAGAACGTGAAGTTTAGCTCCACATAGACATGGTAGCCAAACAACAAATCATATAAAGAAACATAAAAATTACTAAGTTTGGTAGGAGAAAGATGAAACTTGATGAATTCCGGCCTCCACAGCTTTGTCGTGGCTTTTTTTTCTCTTCCCAATCTGTTAGATAACCTAAAAGAGGCGTTTTTAGCTTATATATTGCGTACAAAAGTCGTGGGCCAAAGCTCTCCCATTCCTAGTCCAATTCGGCTTCAGGGATTGATGCTAAGGTGGATGCGACGCATCCACCTTGTCCTCCATTTCAATTTTTTGCCTGCGAAGGCGGATGCGACGCATCCACCTTGTCCTCTATTTCTCAGCTTCGCATGCGATGGTGGACGCGACGCATCCAGCTTCACTTCTACTTCCCAGTTTCGCACGCGATGGCGGACGCGATGGCACAACTTCACTGCTAAGGTTGCATGCAGGATGATGTTTTCCTAGGTTGGATGCGACGCATCCAACCCTTCTTCCTCTAGCTAAACCACCTTTTCTTCATATTTTGTACTCCGAACACCTTAAATCGTCACACATAACTTAATTAGTCATCAAACCAATAATTACACCATGTTGGGTGTTTTAAAGATTAAATAACATCAAAAAGTGGTTAAAGCATGGGTAAAGTAACATTAACACATATCGAAATATGCCAAACATCAACAGTCCTCTGTGACATGTCAGAATTCAGATATCCGAAGGACTCATTATGATAAGATATGATAATCTAATAAAATGCACCAGGCTGATAGCTCTATACGAATCAGAGAAAGTGAACATCGAGGAAAGGCTGCAAAAAGCAGAAGAGTTTCGTATTTCTCTGTTTTATCTAGTGACAAATGATAATATCCTAATGAGAGTAAACAGAATTCCTCAAAAATCTTCCAATAAGCAAATGCAGATCAAAGACCAGAAATGAGGAGTGCTGACACAGAGAACACATTGATCAAACAACAACAACAACCCAGTATAATCCCACTAGTGGGGTCTGGGGAGGGTAGTTTGTCTGCAAACCTTACCCCTACCCTGGGGTAGAGAGGCTGTTTCCGATAGACCCTTGACTCCCTCCCTCCAAGAACTCCCCACCTTGCTCTTGGGGTGACTCGAACTCACAACCTCTTGGTTGGAAGTGGAGGGTGCTCACGACCAGAGCAACCCACTCTTGTCCGAACAACACATTAATCATGAATCAAAATAACATTCTTCAACAGCTGGGAATTTGGTCTAGTGGTATGATTCTCGCTTTGGGTGCGAGAGGTCCCGAGTTCGATTCTCGGGATGCCCCATTTTATTAAAAGAACATTAGTCTTAAGATCTGACAAATCAAAAAGCCTCTGTCGTTTCTTCTTTTTTAAATAGAAATTTTATTTTACATAAGCAGTGCAGATACAAGGTAACACAACATGCATCTAAAAGAATACCTACTCAATGCCCTATTTAATGAATTAAACTTCTATAGGTATAAATGTGGCAGGTTTGAGCAAGTAAGATGGGCTGGTTTTGCACTTCTTGCAGTTCATTCCCACTTCCCTTCTTTACTTATGAAAAGTTTTTTTTAGCAATTTGTAGGTCAATTTGTTGGTTATGTCTTTGTAACTACTGTAAATTTGTATACTCGGCTTTGTATAATAATCTCTGATGATTTCTCACAAAAAAATTGTCATTCTTCTAGACAACAAAATGAGAAACTTCCAGCTATCATTCAGATTGTAACTGAGGGATCATCAACAGCTGGGCATTTGGTCTAGTGGTATGATTCTCGCTTTGGGTGCGAGAGGTCCCGAGTTCGATTCTCAGAATGCCCCCCTAATTTTTGAGTACTCTTTTTAATCCTGAAATTTTGACAGCAACAAGTATTCTAAGGATAAGGTAGGATTTGTATTTTATGGAAAATGAGGTATGTGATATTTGTTTCCTGCCAGAACAATCTCAGAGTGGGAAATGGAGGTATGAAAGGGTGGAATTTTGGTGAATGGACAAAAAAATCCTTAAATTTAATGTGGTGGCAACAAATAATAAGGGTATTTTAGGAAAACCAAATATGCATACATTGCTAACCTACTACAACCACGTTTTGTAGTAGGTTAGCAAAACCCTATATATAATCAAATTGTCAATGCAGACAACCTAGAGTTAATTCTTCTTTAAGGGTCTGTCTGGAAAACCGCCAGGTAATTGGAATTTGTGTAATTACTATGGTAGTAATTACACAGCCTAGTAATTACACAGTATTATAATTACAACGACATGTTTGTTTGTCATAATATAATTATAGTGTAATTATAAGTGTACTGTTTGGTTGCACATGTGTAATTACACAGTTATATTAAATTTTAAATATAAATTTAATTATTAAAAATTAAAAATTAAGATTTAACATGTCTTGATATTTAATCTGGCATTTAAGGTATATATTATTTCTTGAAAATATATTAATTGACATGTATTTTCAAATTAATAATATTTTACTTTAATTAATTATAAAAACTAAAAGTACATATTATGTAAGAACATCATGGATTGTATGCTTGATAAAAAGATTAATATTTATAAATATAATGTCATATCAATTCCAACCAAAAAATGAATGGTATGCAATCTTAATTAATAAGTCAACACTACTAAACCAAATAAAATAAAACCGAAAATATTACATAAATTCAAAATCCAATAAAAAATTAACATAATACTCTATTGTAAAATTACAACATAACATAAAATAAGTTTCAACATAATTTAAGTAAATATAATTCAAAAAAAAAAGGAAAACATAAGTCTATAACCTCATTCAACAGTGATATTCTAATTTATGACATCACTTATTATATGCCAAGTTTATTAATGATTCATTATTTCTAATATTAGGAGGTGTAGTTTCAAAGCTAGAATAATAACACAATTATGCTAAATGAAGAAAAAAAAGAAAAAACAATATGAGCAACTACATGGAATTATAAAATATAAAGGTTGAAAAATGAGAATATTATTTATATATTAAAAAATAATCTATCATTTTAAAATAGTTAAATTTGCATATAACCTCATCCAATAACAAAGTTCAACTTTAAAGACATCACTCATTATAAGTCAAATTTGTCGATGACTTATTTATCTAAGATTACGAGGTATAACTTTTAAAAAATATTAAACTAATAACATAGCCAAGTGTAATATAAAAAAAAATATTTAAGAAAGGAATAAAATATAAGAAATCATGTAGAAACACGTGAAGTAAAGGTTGGGAAATGAGAAATAAGGAAATAAAAGATAAATAATATAAAAAGAATAATATTTGGAAAAAAAAGAATTTGAAAAGTTAAAATAAAAATAAAGTAGAAAGAAAAAAGAATAGAACGAAAAAGTAAATTAGAAA